>NC_041385.1:706151586-706205101 GCF_002162155.2 Triticum dicoccoides | reverse complement strand
CTCCCTCTCGTCCCACTCCTCCCTCTCGCCCTTCTCCGATCTGGATCGGGGCAACCCCCCGATCCCATCGCCCGACTGCCACTGTCGCCGCCTGTGGCCCACACCGGAGCCTCCCCTCGCTGCAGCCGCTCGCCTCCCTGTCGTCCCCGTTCTCCTCACCGAACGGCTTCCACGCGCCCGACGCCGCCGCCCCCATCGTCGTCGGCCTCGTCTCCATCGCCGTCCCCGTCTTCCTCCTCGACACCTACTTCCTTGACCTACGCCCCCGGTGAGGCAATGGATTCTGCTCCCTCCTCTCTGTCTCCCTCGAGCCACCCGTAGTCGAGCACACACGCACCCATCATGGGCTGCGACCACACATCACCGTGGCCTTGCTGCGGCGCCCCCGCGCCTGCCCTCGCTCGTCACGGCCACATCGGCCACACAACACCGCCGGCGCGTGCTGGCCTTGCCGCGTGCTCTGGCCCGCCTCTGCTCCCCCTGCTCTACTCTGCTCCGGCCGAGGCCAAGCCCGCGCCCGGAGCCTCCCACACGGCATCGGCCCCTGCCGCTGCCAGCCGCAGTCGCCTTTGCCTTGGCCTCCCCTGCCGCGCGCACCGTCGCCGCTGGCCGTGTCGGCCCTGAGCTAGCCGCTGCCCCTCCTCTGCCCCCTGCCGCACTCGCCTCCCGCATCCCGCGCTGCAGCCTAGGCTGCACCGCCCGTCCCCACCCCGCGCCCATTGGACCAGCTCACCGTCGCCAACCGCTGCCCTGGCCGACCGTAACTCGGATGGAAAAACTTTGTACATGAAAGTTGCTCAGAACGACGAGACGAATCTGGATACGCAACCCATTCATCCGCCACACATCCCTAGCATAGCGAACATGCAACTTTCCCCCTCCGGTTAACCTGTCCGAAAACGCGAAACACTGGGAATACTTTCCCGGATGTTTCCCCCTTTTGCCGGTATCACCTAGTACCGCATTAGGGCATACCTAACACTACTCATTGTCATGTCTTGCATTGTCATGCTTATGTTTGCACTGCATTTATTGTTTCTTCCCCCTCTTCTCTTCGATAGACTACGAGACCGACGATGCTGCTTCCCAGTAGGACCACGGAGTTGACGACCCCTCCTTCTTGCCAGAGCAACCAGGCAAGCCCCCCCTTGATCACCAGATATCGCCTATTCTTCTCTCTACAGCTTAAAATAAAGTAGTGTAGCATGTTACTGTTTGGTTACTACTATTCTGTTGCATAGCATGTCATTGTTGCTACAGTTGTTGATACCTTACCCGCAATCCTAAATGCTTAGTATAGGATGGTAGTTTACCATCAGTGGCCCTACATTCTTGTCAGTCTGCCTTGCTATACTATCGGGCCGTGATCACTCGGGAGGTGATCACGGGTATATACTATACATATATACATACTATACAGATGGTGACTAAAGTCGGGTCGACTCGTAGAGTACCCGCAAGTGCTTTCGATGTGGGGGCTAGAATGACAGGTGGCGCCACCCCGGTAGAGGTGGGCCTGGGTTCTCGATGGCCCCCGACTGTTACATTGTGGCGGAGCGACACGGCAGGTCGGGACTACCTAGGCGAGAGGTGGGCCTGGCCCTGGTCGGCGTTCACGGGTACTTCATAATAACACGCTTAACTAGATCTTGGCATTTGATCTGAGTTTGGCCACTGGCCCATATGCACTAACCAACTACGCGGGAACAGTTATGGGCACTCGACGTCATGGTATCAGCCGAAGCCTTCTTGAAGTCAGCGACTGAGCGGCGCGCGCCGGGTTGGACTCGAACGCCTGCCCTTGTATAAGGGAGGCTAGGTCTGCTCACCAACTGCCCTCGCAACATGCAGGTGTGCAATGTGCGATGGGCCCGGACCCCTACGCGCATAGGATTTAGACTGGCATGCTGACCTCTCTGTTGTGCCTAGGTGGGGTTGTGACGTGTTGATCTTCCGAGGCCAGGCATGACCCAGGAAAGTGTGTCCGGCCAGAGGGATCGAGCATGTTGGGTTATGTGGTGCACCCCTGCAGGGAAGTTTGTCTATTCGAATAGCCGTGTCCCATGGTAAAAGGACGACTCGGAGTTGTACCTTGACCTTATGACAACTAGAACCGGATACTTAATAAAACACACCTAGACAAGTTCCAAAGACAACCCGGTGATCGCTTTCCCACAGGGCGACGAGGGGAGGATCGTCGGGTAGGATTATGCTATGCGATGCTACTTGGAGGACTTCAATCTACTCTCTTCTACATGCTGCAAGACGAAGGCTGCCAGAAGCGTAGTCTTCGATAGGACTAGCTATCCCCCTCTTATTCTAGCATTCTGCAGTTCAGTCCACCGATATTGCCTCTTTAGACATATACCCATGCATATGTAGTGTTGATCCTTGCTTGCGAGTACTTTAGATGAGTACTCACGGTTGCTTTGCTCCCCCTTTTCCCCCCTTTCCCTCTTCTTATGGGATGCCGCAACCGGACATTGGATCCCAGGAGACAGACGCCACCGTCGACGATGACTCCTACTACACTGGAGGTGCCTACTACTACGTGCAGGCCATTGACGACGACCAGGAGTAGTTTAGGAGGATCCTAGGCAGGAGGCATGCGCCTCTTTCGATATGTATCCTAGTTTGTGCTAGCCATCTTATGGCAACTTGTTTAACTTATGTCTGTACTCATATATTGTTGCTTCCGATGACTCGTTTATGTTCGAGCACTTGTATTCGAGCCCTCTGGCTTGTAATATGATGCTTGTATGACTTATTTTAGTTTTAGAGTTGTGTTGTGATATCTTCCCGTGAGTCCCTGATCTTGATTGTACACATTTGCGTGCATGATTAGTGTTTGATTGAATCGGGGGCGTCGCAAGTTGGTACCAGAGCCAACTCCCTGTAGGAATCCCCCTTCCAAACTCCTTGGCCGAAGTTGAGTCTAGTCACTGAAAGAGTTTTTTTACTAACTTGGTTGTGCGGCTTATTGGCCCACGTCACCATTGGGTGGTATTAGGATGTTTTACTCCTCATCTATGCTCTGGGACTCTGATCTCTCTTCTATTCGGGTTAAATGATTTTGCTAACTCTAACTCTAGGATCTAGTAACTATTTCTCCCAAAGAGCCCTCATTCCGGAAGATCACCTGCTTCGTCAGAAGATTCTGAGGATATCCCTCGATATTTTTCCCAAGACCCTTGTGCTCATCGCCTTTGCAATTCACTGCCACCGATATATCCCTATGGATATCTGCATGCACTTGTCATTCTCATGATCATTTCTCGCCGCTATTGTTGTTACAAGATGCCTCGAACTATTCTCCGTTGCCCCGAGAATCATTTGAGTTTACTGTCTTGCAGTTTTATTTCGCACGAAACCCTTACAGTTTTTTTCTCACATTTATCAAGGATCCGTTCTTCTGAATTGTTCATGTGACTCACAAAATTCTTTGGAATACTTTTTGATCTTTTGAAAATCCTCTACAGCCTGTTATTCTTGAAATTCTTGCCTGCTTACATTATGGTTAATTCCATATGACTAGTAGTCCTCGATAACATCCCTTGTCTTAGTCATTTTGAGCCTATTGATTCAATATGCGTGTACGCACGCAGTCATCAGGTTATCCTTTTTAAAATTTTCCTTCAGACTCAGACGTCATTCTGGACATGAGTTGGTTCTCGACAATTCCAACCTTTATTGATTGTCCAACTAAGTGTTTTCAACTTATCCATCCTTGATCAGAGCGTCTGCTTCTGATCCTTCATTTTGGAAACCATAACTTCTTTCTATTTAAGCACCAGGCTAATCAGGAGATTCTTGAATCTGATGCCTCTGCATTCTTTATTCCTCTGACTAAGTACCGATACTCACATCAGCTCCGTTGTGTATCGCTCGATCCATTGTTGGATTTTATCTGACAGTGTCCTTCATATTCAATCACCTTGTGAGTTCTTCCCCTGATACATAATGCCTTTGGTAAATTGTATCTTGTGCTTGGCCAACCATGCTTTGCTTTTAAGCTTGTGTATTTACTTTTGAAACTTGTGGTATATGTTACTAAGATGCCCGATGGGTTGAAACTATTCCTTCCCTAATCCATGAGAACCCGAAAGTTTTCACAAGTCATACTCTTTCGGTGTTCTACCAGATAAAATTCCAACACTACAGTTATATCAAAGCGAGAGGTGAATGAAATGATATGCACTAAAGAAGTGGGAGTCAACCTTGAACTTTGTGTTCATGCCCATGGAAAATGATGTAGACCATCTTGTAAGCTTCTTGCAAAATGATTATATATCTGTATGATTCTTTCGGTACTCTTGAAATTGATTCCTTACAGTTATGGTTCCGACCATGTTGTCCTGATCTCATATATCTGATGGGAATTCATTCTAGTGCCTCGTCTATTTTTGGCAAGGTTGAAGTATCTACTATCATAGGTCAATGACCCGGTTCTACTTCTATCATGTTCTACCTTCGAGTATTACCCCCTGGTATCTCGGAGATGTCTTGCCATTGCACCACATCTTACTAACTTTGTTGAAATAATGTCTTCCTTGTCATAATCACTCTACGGGTTCCGGCTCGTTATCAACCGAGGACACTGACTAGTGAAATTATTCCGCACTACAAATCAAATGCCCCTACTATTTTTACTAGGAAATTCTGAACTCAATCTAGTCATTCCTAGACTATCGGCTGCATCCTGGTCTTGCTACCTTTGGTTGTGCTACCTCGTCCTTCTCTGGTGTATGAATTCTTCAGTGTGTGAGCACGACTTACGTCGAGGTTTGAACATCATGTTGCTTGTCTTGAAAGGCAACTTTGGTTCTGAGCTTGCATCTTATATATTGATCCTATATCTTGCCACTTCGTCATTCCCTTGCTTGTTGCCTTTGTTGTTTGATTGCATCCTCTTGAAACCTCTCAGCAAATGTGTCGGATCACCTTCAACACGTTGACTTCTTCCAGGATGCCAACTATGTTCATGATGAGAAATACCCTCCTTGCCGTCGATGATTTTTATTATCATCGACAACACTCTTGACTTCCTTTCATCGTGAACCTGTCCACATTATGAATACAACTTGCTCTCCAGCTAGTGTTGTGTTCTACCTTGAAGTATTACTGTCTTTTCTATCGAGAATGTTGTGGGGATTGCTCCACCTCTTAGAAATTCTAGGTATGATGATACTTCTCACCATCACCATTCTTCCTTCATCCCCGAGTTGTTTTTTAACCAGGTTACCAATATGCTAACGATGCTGCTTGATTTCTGTACTTCTAGCAACCCTATTGCTTTGAAGTTAATGATCGATAGTTCGTTCTTAGACTGTTGGTTATTGAATCATCACTCTAACATTGATCTTGCTGCCTAAGGTCATATTTTGGGCACACCTTTCAACTAGTGATTGATGGTGTATGTTTTCCTTGAGCATACAACATTATATCATTTGAATTGACAAGTGTCAGCTTCTTGTTCACATTATTGTAGAAATCCATACGTTTGGAATTCTCGATGAATTGTCGCTGAGCCCATCAGCCACCTTCTCATCCCCTTCTTGGTTTAATGATGAACTGTTGTTTCAGGAACCCGCTCCCATAGTTCATTTCCCAAGAATCTTGCAATGTCATTTCGTCGATTTGTGTTGCACCTTTTCTTCTCGGACATCCTGAGTCTGGGGTATCATGACACCAATCAGATCTGAATCTCGGCAGATATGATGGTTGGGACAACTTTCCAGGAGTTATGATGTTGGTCCTTTGATGACCCGGTAATATGATGTCATGCCTAGCACCCCCTGGCTGGAGGACCTATCATTATAATTTCTTTTGCGAGGATAACCATTCATCCTGGAGGAAATTGTGAGACTTATTTTATAAGTTGCTCCTGATGGATCATTTGTGTATCCAAAGTCTGGCCCTTGATTGAAATACCATATCATTGCTACCTCGAAGCATGACTATGATACCTTGCTCATCAACAAGAACATTGGAGGAGCGATGCTAAATGTTTCTTGGTCAGTTATCCAAACACCGTTGTATGGGTAACATCTTGATTAATCCTTGCCTCTTATCTGAATGGTTGGGTACTTGCTCTCCTACCCTGTATGCCATGTTCTGCTTGTATATGGGAAGGATATACTCCTAATAATTGTGTGTAATCACAATTTTCCTTTCCATTGTTCTGTTTAATCTGATAATCGTGTTTTCCTTTCCATTCTTTTGTTTAACCTTTCCTGAATCTGACTTAACTGAGCAGACATAACTCCCTGCTTAGGTAGGCACCTTGTTGCACCACTTTGCCTGTAAGACCCTGTTACTATTGTTGATGACATTCCGGTAACCACCGATGGGTGATAACTTTGCCAATTAGTTCGCCTTGTTCAACAAGCAGGAAAATTGCTCTCTTTGTTCCCCGTCCTTGGTACCGACATTGTTGCCGGCATAGCTGACAAGCTATTCACTGACATGCCTCCCTGTCACGGCTGTGCAAGATGTCACCACCCTTCCTACTTTCAACCCACATGGTGGGCCCATAACCCACAGGTCCACTGGATCGAAACCTGACTCTTCTTTACAACCCGGATTCTAAGTATCCTTTGCACCTGGCTTTGTATGTGATTCACGATCTAAATGCTATAACATTATTCATCCTGAAATCAAATACCATGTTATTCTCGTTGTTCAAACCCCCATTCCAGCTTCTATCTAGTCATTGAATGATTGCCTACCCGTTTGAAACTTTGGTACCATCGTATATTGCACTCAACGAATTCACTAAAATACAACTCGTGGGGTACCTTGTGTATTTCCCATTGAGTTCACCGTCAGATGCCCAGCTTTGTGGAGATGCATTCTTCTAGAGTTTTTCCCCTTGGTCGCGTTTGTAGGACGACGGAGATCCCGAAGAAAGGATGGCGACTTGATCAAGGTGACTTGAAGCAGAGAAATGGAGACATCAACAAAAGGGATCAACCTCTTCGAAAGGGCAGTTAAGACCGAGAAGACTCATTAGGTTTTTCGCTACCAGCACCTTACCCCCCCTTACTCCACTGCTTAAATCTCGGGACGAGATTTCTTGTAGTGGAGGAGAATTGTGACACAAGGATACTTAAGCTATAGTGAACCTCTGCTAATGATGCCACGTCACCTTGATTACTATTACTGATCTCGCGTTAGTTCTAAATCGATTCAAATTCAACTTAAAAATCAGGCAAACAACAAAAGTTTTCAAACAATGAAACCAAAATGTCCGGATTGTGCCAAATATTACATAGGTAATCATAGTGAAGAAAACCCATGTTTAGAAAATGCTATGATGATCTAAAATAAATAAAACAGAAAATGGGAAAAGAATAAAAACAGAAAAACAAAACAAAAATAAAAGGAAAGGAACCCCCCTTCTGGGCCTCGGTCCAGCAGGCCGACGGGCCGCCAAGCCGGCCCACCCCGGTTCCCCTTATCCCCCACTCCCACGAAACCCTAACCCCCACCCCCACTCGCACCCACTCCCTCCCTCTTGTCCCACTCCTGCCTCTCACCCTTCCCTGGTCTGGATCAGGGCAACCCCCCGATCTCATCGCCCCACCGCCGTCGTCATCACCTGTGGCCCATGCCGGAGCCGCCCCTCACCGCAGCCGCTCGCCTCCTCGTCATCCCCGTCCTCCTCACTGAACGGCTTCCACAAGCCCGATGCCGCCGCCCCCTCCGTTGTCGACCTCCTCTCCGTCGTCGTCCCTGTCTGCCTCCTCGACACCCACTGCCTTGATCCTACGCCCCCGGTGAGGCCACGGCCTCCGCAACCGCCTCTCTGTCTCCCTCGCGCCACCCGCAGTCGAGCACACGCGCACCCATCGTGGGCTGCAACCACACGTTGCCATGGCCTTGCTGCGGCGCCCCCGCGCCCACCACCGCTCGTCACGGCCACATCGGCCACGCTACACCGCCCGCGCGCGCGGGCCTTGCCTCGGGCTCCGGCCCGCCCCTGCTCCCCCCGCTCAACTCTGCTCCGGCCGAGGCCAAGCCCACGCCCGCTGTCGTGGTTCTAAGTCTAACAATAGTGTAGGGCGGTACTAATGGAGAGGCAAGATCCTAGCTATGGAGTAGTTGTATACGCAAGAGATTTACGAGTTCAGGCCCTTCTCGAAGGAAGTAACAGCCCTACGTCTCGGAGCCCGGAGGCGGTCGACTGGATTATATGCGTATGAGTTACAGGGATGCGAACCCTTTACACTGAGGAGGGAGTGAATTATATAGAGTCCGCCAGGCCCCTCCGGCCCTAGTTATGCAGGGTTTAAGATACATTAAGGTTGGGCGTTACTGGTAACGCTACACATAAAGTGCTATGATGACCATAAAAGCTACTTAATGACCGACCGTTTGTACACAGAGTGACTTTAGATCTCCAGGGCGTCGAGTGGTTGGCTTCATGGTCGAGTGGTTGGCTTCATGGTCGAGTGTCTTCGAGTCTGTCGAGTGGAACACTTCTGAGTCGATTGACAGGTGGTTTTTTCTAGGGATGTCCTTGGGTAGGGTAGTTAGGACAGGTCCACGACCCTACCCTAGTTACATGGCTTCATCATTAGCCCCCGAATGGACCGAGGTTTGAGTGGGGAAGGAGTTGAGAACTCTTCCGACCCATTTCTCGTGCTATGAGTATGTCTTGTTCTGGATCAATGAACCTTAGGTGACGGCACCAACTTCTGTTTCAGTCGCCTTGATCCATTCTTTGTTTCCGTCGAGTGAAGTTGTTACTTGAGAAACTCCGAGTGACGATGTGGAGGGGATCCTCCGTCTGACAAGTTGTTTTGTTGTCCGTGGATTTTGTGGGATTCGAATTTTGGGAAGCGTGCGGGACGGAGCGAGGCTGCAGTAATCGGATGGAATAAGGCAGGGACGCCTCGATCTCCACGCCACCTTTTTCTCCATGTATCGCGCGCACGACTATTGTGGGATTTGACAGGATCGCCCAGGCCTACCAGTCAGTCACTCGGAAGTAACCTTATATAAGGCGCCGGACGGGGTTTTTTGAACAGTGCGTTCCCATTTCCTCCTCTCCTCCCTAGAGCCATCCGCCTCACTCGCTTCCATCTCAGTGCCGCTGCCTCGTGCTCGTCCCGCCGGTGACGATGGTAAAAGAGAAGACGGCGGCCCTGGAGCGGGCGAAGAAGGCGACATCGAAAGAGAAGGGAAGGGTGACCAGTCGGGGTGGATCTTCATCAAGGGCTGGCCTGCCGCCGGGCTGGATCCAGGGCGACTGGATCCGCTCGACGATCCGTCAAGCGGATCTGGACGACCTGGCCGATGGAAGACTGATCCCCCACGGATCAGCGCGGCTCCCGGGGAAGGAGTCCGAGCCGCCTCCTCAGGAGGGTGAGTGTGTTCTCTTGGCCACCCATGTCGACCGTGGGTTTTCTTTGCCGGCTCACCCTTTCTTTCGAGGATTTCTGAATTTCTTCAGGGCACAACTCCACCACTTCACGCCCAACACCATCGTGTATCTCGCTGCTTTTGTGTCTTTGTGCGAGAATTTCTTGGGTTGCCGGCCTCATTGGGGTCTTTTCAAGCACATCTTCACCTATCGCTCCCAGACGGTGAAAAAGGCCAATCCGAGTGACGAGAGAACCCAAGTGATTCAGATGTGTGGGGGTCTTGGGGTTCAGTTGAGAAGGAAAAGCGCCTTTCCGACCATGATCCTACCCGACTCGGTCCGGGGATGGCAGTCGACCTGGTTCTACTTCAAAGACCAGCCGACGCCAGTATAGTCGACTGGACTCCCTCCTTTTTCCAATGACCGAGTGAGGAAGCCTTCCTCTTTGAAGGTACTACCGGAACAGAAGGCGCAGGTTAAGGTATTAGTCGAGCGTGTCGTCCAGCTTATCCGTGACGGGGTGACCAGCATGGACCTCTTGGAGGTCTTCCTCCGGCGATGCATCCAGCCGCTTCAAGTTCGAGACCATCCGATGTGGTTGTATTCTGGCACTGAGGACACCACTCGGATCCACCCGGAGGATATTGACGAGGCCACGCTGGAGAGGTGGCTGGCAAGCATCACAGGGAACACGGACAACCCCAGAGGAGCTAGGAGGATTCCTCCACTCGACCAATCATACGACGTAGACAAGGTCCACTTCTGCATCTCTGACTGTGATCTTGCTTTCTTCATTCTGTTTGCTTTAAAATCAGTCGACTGACCTTTGCCTTGTTTGTTGTCTTCTAGGCCATGACTGAGATGTACTCGATGCCCAACGAGGTGCAAGAACAGGCCGACGAGGGAGAGGCGAGCGGAGGTGAAAGTGAGGAGGAGTGGGAATCTGATGGTGAGGAGGAAGAGGACGACGACGGCTCCAGTGAAGAGGAGGAGGAGATGGAAATCGGTCCTCCACGCACGGAAAGGCGATCCAAGCACGGAAAGTTGTGCCGTTGTCGAAGCGCCCTCGGGCGGCTTCTCCGGCGCCGACTGAGAAAGCACCGAAGCCGTCAAAGCCGCCGAAGGCCTTGCCCAAGATGAGAATGGCCATTCCCACTATCTCCGGGTAACGACAAAACTTGTGTTTTCTTGTTTTAGCACGGATGAACTCTTGGTCGACTCATCGACTGACCGACTGGTTTCTGAAATCTGCAGTGCTACTACCTCCGAGACCTCCACCAAGAACGATGACCAAGAGATGGAAGACGCTGCCACCTCCAATCCTGTTACGCCCTCTTGTAGTTTCCCTTATGGTCGATTGGATTTTCGTTTCTAAATCTGGATTTCTCCTGCAGCTCCTCCTCACGTCATTGATCTCCCTGATGATGACGACGAGGTGCCACTGAGGGGGAGGAAGAACAAAAAGGCGTCGGCTGGCAAGACCATTCGGACTGCATAAGTGCCTGAAGGCATTGGTTCAAGAAGGTGGTGATGTCACTCAGCATTCTGTGTCCTTCGCTGTGCGCTGACGAGTGTCTGGCCTTCATCGTCAATTGCTGATCCGCCCTCCCTTTTTGCCATGCACCACGTCCCAGAGGACCAAGCGGGTGCTACTAAGGAGGCCATACGCCAGGCGGGGATCATGATGGAGCAGGTGAAGGCGATCCGGGAAGCCAGTCAAGCGGCTTATGATGCTAGCTCAGCCCTCCAGAGTAATGTCCAGGTTAGTTGGTCACGGCTTGTTCTGTTTGAATCTGTACACCCACTGGGTGTGTCGATTGATTTTTTGCTCTGGTGGGGGCACGCTGAGTGCACCTACCGGGTGTTGTCCCCAAGACTATGGTCGACTGCTGGCAGTCGACCGTAGTCTTTGTATTTTGAATTTCCTCATTCCAACTTCTTCAGTCGGTCTGGTCGGACCATGTCGAATGGAATCTTGGAACTGGTGGGGGCATGCTGAGTGCACCCACTGGGTGTAGTCCCCGAGACTACGGCGGACTGCTGGCAGTCGACTATAGTCTGAAGAACCTGTTTTTTTGTAGATCATGATGAGATCTCTTTGTTCCTTTCGGTCGACTGATCGGATCAAGTCGATAAAACTAGTGGGGGCACGCTGAGTGCACCCACTGGGTGTAGTTCCCGAGACTACTGTTGAATATTTTGATTCGACTGTAGTCTTAGAAATGCTACGGTTTTTCTCTTAGTTACTCGGAAGCAACCTCTCTTTGATATATTTCGACTGACTCTTTCACAGAAATCTTGCGAGCTTGTGGCTCGTTATACTGAATTGGAAAACAAACATATCCAGCTCGACCTTGACTTGAAGCTTGTTCAGGAGAACTTCCAGAAGGCAAAGGATGAAGCAAAAGGTATGATTGGTGAGAACCTGATGACTGTTCTTATCCTTCTGCCCATTCTTGGTTCTGATCTCATTGTCATTTTGTTGATAAAACGAAGGAGGCTCTGAAGAAGAAGGACCAGGAACTTGCCGAGGTGCAGAAGGCGGCTTAGGATAAAATGAAGCTTGCGAAAGAGAAGCTGGCTTCAGTCGGTAAACTTGAAGAGGAGAACGCCAACCTGAAAGCAGCTCTCAACGCGGCCAACAAGGAAGTGAGCCGTCTGAAGAATGACAAGATTGCTCTGAGTGACAAGGCTAGTGAACTTGTAGGGAAGAAGAACGATATGGAGGCTTATCTGGGAGGACTCGTCAAGAAATTATTTGTCATGCTTGAGGGTAATCTCTCTTACCCGACTGACTTGTAATCACCGACTCATCATAGAACTGCTGGCTCATCTTTGAGTTGTGTTTACAGAATTCTGCCAAAACTTCGAGGAGGAGACCAGTCGAGTGGAGACAGGCTTGGATCCCATTAATTCTTCTGTGAAGGATGAAACTGCCATGAACGTGCTCCAACTGGAGTCTCGTGTTGCTGGTGTGGTCGACTACCTTGCTCGACTGAAGGTTGCGGCATCGCGGATCGACACGACACTCTGGCCGAGAGAGACGCTTAGAAATGACCTCGAGTCTCTGATGACTCGACTGAATGAAGTTCCAGGTCGAGTGCAAGAATGGAAGAAGTCTTCTGCCAGGTGTGGTGCTGATGTTGCTCTGTCTCTGGTCCAAGTTCACTGCAAGAATGCGCGAGAGGACAAGCTGGCGTCCCTCAAAGTGGCCAATAACAAGAAGCATGACTTCCAATCTTTCATGGAGACCTTCATTGCCGCTGCCACTCGGATTGCAGATGGAATCGACCTGGACCAGTTTGTTGTGCCTTCCAGTCCTCCACCGGAGGAGTAAAAAACTTCTATGCTTGAAGCCTTAAATTTGCCTCGGAATGCCGAGTGGTTTTTGTAACCGATAAGCTTTTACAGGCTTGATGCCTGAGCACTTCTGAATCCGTAGGATGCTATCTGAACTTGGCTTTGTCGTTGAATATGTTTGCATTTGCCTTCGAGCGAACATTGTTCTCGACTCGGAATATATTTTAGTGCTTGTGACGCACTCTTGCAGGTAGGGATGGAGCACAGATTGCAGTCGACCTGCGTCCTTGTGGATCGGGATGGAGCGCACATTGTATTTGTGGCGGAGCTCCGAAGGAGAAGGTAGCAGTCGACCTGCACTTCGTCGTCCTTGCAGAGCGCACATTATATTTGTGGTGGAGCTCCGAAGGAGAAGGTAGAAGTCGACCTGCACCTCGTCGTCCTTGCAGAGCACACATTGTATTTGTGGCGGAGCTCCGAAGGAGAAGGTAGAAGTCGACCTGCACCTCGTCGTCCTTGCCGATCGAAATGGATTTCATACTTAGGCGAGTACTGGACTGCAGCTAAGCCCCCGAGTGGGAGGTTTGCTCTCCACTCGGTAGGATTTCAAACACTTAGGCGAGTACTGGACTGCAGCTAAGCCCTCGAGTGCGAGGTTTGCTCTCCACTCGGTAGGATTTTTGTATTTGTGACGTAGCTCCGAGGGAGAAGGTAGCAGTCGACCTGCACCTTGTCATCCTTGCGGAGCGCACATTGATTTCGTACTTAGGCGAGTACGGGACTATAGCTAAGCCTCCGAGTGGGAGGTTTGCTCTCCACTCGGTAGGATTTTCAAGTACTTAGGCGAGTATTGGACTGCAGCTAAGCCCCCCGAGTGAGAGGCAGACTCACCACTCGGTAGGATTTTTTGTTACTTAGGCGAGTGCTGGACTGCAGCTAAGCCCCCGAGTGGAAGCCAGACTCACCACTCGGTAGGATTTCAAATACTTAGGCGGAGCGGATTCGCAGCTAAGCCCCCGAGTGGGAGGCAGACTCGCCACTCGGTAGGATTTTCAAACACTTAGGCAAAACAGATTCGCAGCTAAGCCTCCGAGTGAGAGGCTTGCTCGTCACTCGGTAGGAATTTTTTTTACAAACTTAGGCGAAACGGATTCGCAGCTAAGCCACCCATTGGGGGATTTCTCACACAAACAAAAGCAACAACAATCAATGGGAAAATTATAACACTTTTGTCTTTGATAAGCAAACTACATGAGTACTTTTATTACAACTCATCCGAGTGAGTACTTAAGTGTAAAAGGGGCGGAGCAGGTCCGCATTCCAAGCTCGTGGCTCATCAATCTGGCGGCCGACATTGTAAATACGGTATGCTCCATTGTGGAGAACTTTGGTGACAATGAAGGGGCCTTCCCAAGTGGGGGCAAGTTTGTGTGGCTTCTGTTGGTCCACTCGGAGGACCAAGTCTCCTTGGAAGGCTCGACTCTTCACGTTTCTGGCATGGAATCGACGTAGGTCTTGCTGACAGATGGTCGACCGGATCATGGCCATCTCTCTTTCTTCTTCTAGAAGGTCAACTGTGTCCTGCCGGGCTTGCTCTGCTTCAACTTCAGAGTAGAGCTCAACTCAAGGTGCATTGTGAAGCAAGTCGCTCGGCAGAACTGCTTCGGCTCCATAGACCAGAAAGAATGGAGTTCTCCCAGTCGACCGATTAGGAGTAGTCCTCAATCCCCAAAGAACTGATGGAAGTTCTTCGACCCATGCGCCTGTTGCGTGTTTGAGATCACACATCACCCGGGGTTTCAGTCCTTTGAGAATTAGGTCGTTTGCTCTTTCTGCCCGTCCATTCGACTGGGGCTGAGCGATGGAACCGTAGTCGACTCGCGTGCCTTGAGAAGCGCAAAAGGCTTTGAATTGGTCGGAATCGAAGTTTGACCCATTATAAGTGATGATGCAATGTGGAACTCCATATCTGAATATCAACTCTCTGATGAAGCTGATAGCAGTGCCGACATCAAGATTCTTTATAGGCTTGGCTTTGACCCACTTAGTGAACTTGTCGACTGCCACCAGTACATGGGTGAAGCCGCTCCTGCCAGTTCTCAGTGGTCCAACCATATCTAATCCCCAAACAGCAAAGGGCCAGACGATTGGAATGGTATTCAAGGCTGAGGCGGGCTTGTGTGACATATTGGAATAGAACTGACATCCTTCATACTTGTCAACTATCTCTTTCGCCATTTCATTTGCTCTGGGCCAGTAAAACCCCGCTCGGTATGCTTTAGCCACAATAGTCCGAGAGGATGCATGATGGCCACCGGTCCCCGAGTGGATATCGTCGAGAATCAGCCGACCTTCTTCTGGCGTTATACATTTCTGACTGGCTCCAGTCGCGCTTTCCCTGTACAACTGTCCCCTCATCACAGTAAAGGCCTTGGATCGACCGACGATCTGTCGAGCCTCTTCATCATTCTCTGGGAGCTCTTTTCTTAGGATATACGCGATGTACGGCACTGTCCAGTCGGGAGTGATGACCAAAACTTCCATGATCAGGTCGACCACGGCTGGGACCTCAACTTCAGTCGGATCCGTGGCACTTTTTGGCGGCGGGGCTTCTTCGGTGAAAGGATCCTCTTGAACTGACGGCATGTGGATGTGCTCCAAAAACACATCACTTGGAATGGCTTCTCTCTTGGAACCTATTTTTGCCAAATCATCAGCTGCTTGATTTTTCAGTCGGGGTATATGATGAAGCTCTAACCCCTCGAATTTCTTCTCTACCTTCCTTACTGCGTTGCAGTAACCAGTCATGGCTGGACTTCTGACGTCCCACTCCTTCATCACTTGGTTAACCACCAAATCTGAGTCGCCATAGACCATGAGGCGACGGACGCCGAGTGAAATGGCCACGCGCAACACATACAAAAGCGCTTCGTATTCTGCTTCATTATTGGAGGAATCAAAGTGAATTTGGAGCACATATATGAGCTTATCTCCTCGGGGGGAAACCAACACTACCCCAGCACCGGATCCATTCAGCATCTTAGAACCATCAAAGAACATGCTCCAGTGCTCCGAGTGAACTTGAGTCGGCAGTTGCTGTTCAGTCCACTCGGCGATGACATCTGCTATTGCTTGGGACTTGATAGCTTTCTTTGCCTCAAATCTGATATCCAGGGGAAGGAGTTCAATCACCCATTTTGCCACTCGACTAGTTGCATCTCTGTTGTGCAGAATCTCTGACAATGGGGCACCACTGACGACTGTAATGGTATGGTCCGAGAAGTAATGAGAAACTTTCTTCGTGGTCATATAAATCCCATATACAAGCTTCTGATAATGATGGTATCTTTGCTTTGATGGGGTCAGAACTTTAGAAATATAATATACTGGGCGCTGAACTTTAAAGGCTTTTCCTTCTTCTTCCCGCTCGACCGTAAGTACTGTACTGACGACTTGTCATGTGGCTGCAATGTAAAGCAGCAAAGGCTCTTTGCTGATCGGGGCAGCAAGCACCGACTGGGTGGAAAGCAGGGCTTTTAGCTCTGCAAACGCTGCATCAGCTTCAGGAGTCCACTCAAACTTGTCTGACTTCTTCATCAGTCGGTAAAGAGGCAATGCCTTTTCACCGAGACGAGCGATGAATCGACTTAAAGCGTCCAAGCAACCAGTAAGCTTCTAAACATCGTGCACACACACATGTCTTTTCATTCGGAGTATAGTGCCCACTTTCTCTGGATTTGCATCGATTCCTTGTTCGGAAACTAGAAAACCGAGTAATTTTCCGCCAGAAACTCCGAATGTGCACTTTGATGGATTAAGCTTGATATCATACCTCCTGAGGTTGGCAAATGTTTCAGCAAGGTCAGTCAGCAGGTCGGAACCTTTCCGTGACTTGACCACAATATCATCCATGTACGCTTCCACATTCCGACTGATTTGAGTGAGCAAACACTTCTGAATCATCCTCATGAACGTGGCTCCGGCATTCTTGAGGCCGAATGGCATGCTAACATAACAGAAGCACCCGAATGGGGTGATCAAAGCTGTTTTGATCTCATTGGGTCCATACAGATGGATCTGATGGTAACCGGAATAAGCGTCTAAGAAAGATAGGCGCTCACATCCCACAGTCGAGTCGACTATTTGGTCGATGCGGGGGAGAGGAAAATGATCTTTCAAGCAGGCCCAATTGATATGTTTAAAGTCAATGCACATGCAAAGTGACTTGTCCTTCTTGGGGACCATGACAACATTGGCGAGCCACTCGGAGTGGTAAATCTCTCGGATAAAATCTACTGCTAAGAGCCGAGCCACCTCCTCGCCAATGGCCTTTCTTTTCTCGACGGCGGACCGTCGAAGATGTTCTTTAACAGGTTTCACTTTTGAGTCCACTCGTAGGCGGTGCTCAGCCAGCCCCCTGGGAACACCCGGCATGTCAGAAGGTTTCCATGCGAAGATGTCCCAGTTCTCACAAAGGAACTGGATGAGCGCTTCTTCCTATTTGGGGTCGAGCGTTGTAGAGATATTGGTCGGAGCAGCATTGGGGTCGGTCGGGTGAATGTAAATCAGTTTCGTCTCACTGGACGACTGAAACGCTGATTCCGTAGCGGGCTTCTTGGCTCGCAACAAATCACTCGGATCTGCATTTTTTTGGTGCTCCTGCCACTCTTCTGCTACCATCTGAGCATCGGCGATCTTTGAGCCTTTCTGAAAGCACTCTTCTGCCTTCTTCCGATTGCCAGTAACAGTGATCACACCTTTGGGGCCAGGCATCTTCAATTTGAGATAGACGTAACATGGTCGAGCCATAAAACATGCAGAAGCTGGCCTGCCCAAAATAGTGTGATAGGCACTCTGGAAATCCACAACTTCAAATGTCAACTTTTCTTTGTGGAAATTTTTGGAATCACCGAAAACTACATCAAAAGCAATCTGATCGGATGATGCAGCCTTCTTTCCAGGAATGACTCCATAGAAACTCATGTTGCTGGTACTGAGTCTGGACATCGAAATGCCCATCCCTTTTAATGTCTTTGCATACAGTATATTCAGGCTACTGCCACCATCCATCAAAACTTTAGTCAGTCGAGTGCCTTCAACGACTGGGTCGACCACCAGAGCTTGCCTCCCAGGGGTGGCTATGTGTGTCGGGTGATCAGACTGGTCGAATGTGATGGCAGTCTGAGACCATTTCAGATAATTGGGTGTCTCTGGAGCAACCATGTTCACTTCTCGGTTGATAACTTTCAATCGAATTTTGCTCTCAACGTCAGCAAAAATCACCAGAGTGGAATTGACCCGGGGATATCCATCATCACTATCCTCCTTGTCCTCAACTTTGTCTGACTCCTTTTCCTTGTCTTTGGGTTGTTTCCCCTGGAATTGCTGGATCAAGAGCCGACACTGTCGAGTGGTATGTTTCGGGTAAATGAAGTTACCCTCCTCATCTTTTTTCGTGTGGATGTGGCACGGCAAATCCATCATGTCATTTCCTTCCTTGTCTTTCACCTTCTTAGGGTTCCAAGGCCCTTTAGGCTTCCCTTTAAACTTTCCTTGAGTCACGGCCAAGGCTTCTCCAGGAGCAGCTGGCTCGCCTTTCCGCTTCTGCTTCCGACTGGAGTTCCCTCCTCCGGTTTCGTGGGCGAATGACTTGTGCTTGCCACTCCGGAGTCGATCCTCTTCTTCACCATTGGCATACTTGGTGGCTATCTCCATCATTCGACTCAGAGACATGTCTCCGGTTTGACCGAATTTCAGGTTTAGCTCTTTGTACTTAACACCTTCCTTGAAGGCACACACTGCCTGGTGATCAGATACATTCTCTACCATGTGATGCAATGTGATCCATCTCTGGATGCAATCTCTCAAAGTCTCATTCGACTTCTGCACACAGGTCTACAGCTCTGTCAGTCCTGCTGGTCGCTTGCAAGTTCCGTCAAACATTCTGACAAACACTCGGGAAAAATCTTGCCAAGTGTAAATGTTGTTGCGTGCCAACTGATTCAACCATGCTCTGGCCGAGCCCTCCAACATAAGAGGCAGATGTTTCATGGTCACCTCATCATTGCCGCCGCCAATCTGAACAGCCACTCGGTAGTCTTCAAGCCAAGTATCAGGCTTGGACTCACCAGTGAACTTACTGACTCCAGTCGCCAACCTGAAGTTGGGAGGAATCACCGCGGCCCTGATGGCTCTGCTGAAACACTCTGGTCCTGAGACATGCACTCGGCTGCTGATGGGTACATCTCTGTCGTGACCCTCTCGGTGAGCTCTGTTCCTGTCGACCAGCCCTTGAATGATAATGGATCTCGCATCAAAGCCTGGTTCCCTGGGGTCGACTGGAATCATTCACCCACCACTGTGCTGGCGTCTGTCATCCTGTTGTCGAGGCGCGTACGATCCACCCCTTGGGGTAGGGTTGGGCACTCGACGTCGATCATCACGATCGATTCGGTGATCATACTGCTCATGGTTCTTGTACTGATCATGCCGGTCTCCACGCCCTTCACGCCTCGAGGGTGATCTGGGGCTATGAGCTGACTAGACTGTATTCGCAGCTACGGATCTGCTGTGAATCCTGATCCGCGACTGTGATACAGCTGAATTTTGATCTCCTAATGCCCAGAGTAAATCTCTGATCTACAACAAGCCTCTGCCAGCCTCTGACTGGGAAGGCTGAATTGACTCTGCTATACGGGAAGCAACTGCTAAATTCTGAATCGGGGTTTGATATACCTGAGTCGATTGTGGAAAGAGTTGACGTCGACTGGAATCTGGAACCCGTTGCCGCGCGCGCTCATCGAGTGCCCGCTGAAGTTTCTCCAGTCGAGTGTGCTCAGCCAAGTTGGCCAAGCATGCGTCCTCTAAGGCACGAGCCTCGGGAGTTTCTCCAACGATAGGAGTATGAAGCGCATCCATGTTCCGACGGCGAAGTTCTTCCCTTTGCAGCGAAGTGAGGGGCTCGGGGAGATACTCCTCATGGGCATGCGACGGATCGCCTCTGCCGTCGCCTCCGTCGGCGCCAGGAAAACTGGGAGGACCGCATGGTCCATCAACCATCAGAACCTCC
The DNA here is from genome assembly GCF_002162155.2 of Triticum dicoccoides. Taxonomy (NCBI): domain Eukaryota; kingdom Viridiplantae; phylum Streptophyta; class Magnoliopsida; order Poales; family Poaceae; genus Triticum; species Triticum dicoccoides. The sequence goes on along the minus strand of NC_041385.1, from coordinate 706,185,365 downwards.
GCCGCTGGATCACTGCTGTCGCACTCGGATGCAGTCTCTGCGGAGCCAGTCGAATAGGCCATAGAGAGATTCGTCGGGCTCGATTGCCGCGACTTGGGGGGTGGCCGACTGACGAGCCACCGCGTGTCTCACCCACCGCTGAAGCCTCGACCGACCGGAGCGCTTGCGCCGGCGGGAAACAAGGGGGAAGGACGACACAGAAACCGACCGATACTGGGTCGACGGCTGCCGCAGGAGGACGCCGCGGACGCACGCGCGGAAGTGCGTCGCTCCGCGGACTGGGAGCGCGTCGATGTCGAGCGGAGCCTCCTGAAGCCAAGCAGAGTCATCGGCGACGAACGTGAGCACGCCGAGACAGATCTCGCGGCCCTTAACCAAAACTCCGCCTGAAACGATGATGAAGGAGATCGGAAAAAATTGCAACTTCTCCAATAAGTCGCTAAGACACCTGCCCCACGGTAGGCGCCAACTGTCGTGGTTCTAAGTCTGACAGTAGTATAGGGGGGTACTAATGGAGAGGGAAGATCCTAGCTATGGAGTAGTTGTATGCGCAAGAGATTTACGAGTTCAGGCCCTTCTCGGAGGAAGTAACAGCCTTACGTCTCGGAGCCCGGAGGCGGTCGACTGGATTATACGTGTGTGAGTTACAGGGGTGCGAACCCTTTACACTGAGGAGGGGGGTGGCTTATATAGAGTCCGCCAGGCCCCTCCGGCCCTCAGTTATGCAGGGTTTAAGATACATTAAGGTTGGGTGTTACTGGTAACGCTACACATAAAGTGCTATGATGACCATAAAAGCTACTTAATGACCGACCGTTTGTACACAGAGTGACATTAGATCTCCTGGGCGTCGAGTGGTTGGCTTCATGGTCGAGTGGTTGGCTTCATGGTCGAGTGTCTTCGAGTCTATCGAGTGGAACACTTCTGAGTCGATTGACAGGTGGTTTTTTCTAGGGATGTCCTTGGGTAGGGTAGTTAGGACAGGTCCATGACCCTACCCTAGGTACATAGCTTCATCACCCACAGCCTGCCGCGCGCCCTCGGCCCCTGCCGCTGCCGCCCGCAGTAGCCTTTGGCTTGGCCTCCCCTGCCGCGTGCACCGTCGCCGCTGGCCGCGTCGGCCCTGACCTAGCCGCCGCCCCCCTTCTGCCCCCTGCCGCACTCGCCTCCCGTATCCCGCCACTACAGCCTTGGCTGCGCCGCCCGTCCCCACCCCGCACCCACTGGACCAGCTCGCCGCCGCCAACCGCTGCCCCGGTCCGGCGCCCTGGAGCTTCGCCCACCGTGCCCGGCGGCCTTGCCCCGTGCCCGGGCGGGCTTCAGCCCCCGAGGGGCGCCCAACGCCCGCCCTTGCGCCCATTAGCCCGCCCGCTAAGGCCCCTGTCCTATGACATATGGGCCCCACCACCTGGAACGTTTTAAAAAAGTTAATTAAAAAAGAATAAATAAAAAATAATAAAATTAATTAATTAAGGAATTAATTAACTTAATTAATCCCGATTAGATTGACCTAATCACTAGTTAACTTAATTAAACCCTAATTAGCCTAATCTGTCAATGACAGGGGGCCCCACCCCCTGTTGACCAGCCAAACACTGACTGGCCAACTGGGTCCCCCTGGCCCACATGTCAGCCCCTGTGTACACAGGGCTGGGTACATTTAGCATTTACTATTTAATTTTGAATTAATAATAATTTAGAAAATGATTTAAAACTTCAAAAATTAATATAAAATAATTCGTAACTCGGATGGAAAAACTTTCTACATGAAAGTTGCTCAGAACGACGAGACGAATTTGGATACGCAGCCCTTTGTCCGCCACACATCCCTAGCATAGCGAACACACAACTTTCCCCCTCCGGTTCACCTGTCCAAAAACGCGAAACACCGGGGATACTTTCCCGGATGTTTCCCCCTTTCGCCGGTACCACCTACTACCGCGTTATGGCACACCTAGCACCGCTCATTGTCATGTCTTGCATCATCATGCTTATGTTTGCACTATATTTATTGTTTCTTCTGCCTCTTCTCTCTGATAGACTACGGGATCGACGCCGCTGCTACCCAGTACGACTACGGAGTTGACGACCCCTCCTTCTTGCCAGAGCAACCAGGCAAGCCCCCCCTTGATCACTAGATATCGCCTATTCTTCTCTCTACTGCTTGCATTAGAGTAGTGTAGCATGTTACTGTTCAGTTACTCCTATTCTGTTGCATAGCCTGTCATTGTTGCTACAGTTGTTGATACCTTACCCGCAATCCTAAATGCTTAGTATAGGATGCTAGTTTACCATCAGTGGCCCTACATTCTTGTCAGTATGCCTTGCTATACTATCGAGCCGTGATCACTTAGGAGGTGATCACGGGTATATACTATACATATATTCTTACTATACAGATGGTGACTAAAGTCGGGTCGGGGATCACTCAGGAAGTGATTTTGATGTGGGGGATGGAAGGATAGGTGGCTCCATCTTGGTAGAGGTGGTCCTGGATTCTCAACGGCCGCCGACTGTTACGTTGTGGCGGAGCGACAGGGCAGATTGAGACTACCTAGGCGAGAGGTGGGCCTGGCCCTGGTCGGCGTTCGCGGTTACTTCATAATAACACGCTTAACGAGATCTTGGTATTTGATCTGAGTCTGGCCACTAGCCTATACACACTAACGAACTACGCGGGAACAGTTATGGGCACTCGACGTCATGGTATCAACCGAAGCCTTCTTGACGTCAGCCACTGAGCGGCGCGCGCCGGGTTGGACTGGAACGCCTGCCCTTGTATAAGGGAGGCTAGGCCTGCTCACCAGCCGCCCTTGCAACGCAGGTGTGCAATGGGTGATGGGCCCAGACCCGTGCGCGCATAGGATTTAGACCGGCGTGCTGACCTCTCTGTTGTGCCTAGGTGGGGCTGCGACGTGTTGATCTTCCGAGGCCGGGCATGACCCAGGAAAGTGTGTCCGGCCAGAGGGATCGAGCGTGTTGGGTTATGTGGTGCAACCCTGCAGGGAAGTTTATTTATTTGAATAGCCGTGTCCCTCGGTAAAAGGATGACCCGGAGTTGTACCATGACCATATGACAACTAGAACTGGATACTTAATAAAACACACCCAAACAAGTTCCAGAGACAACCCAGTGATCGCTTTCCCATAGGGCGACGAGGGGAGGATCGACGGGTAGGATTATGCTATGCGATGCTACTTGGAGGACTTCAATCTACTCTCTTCTACATGCTGCAAGACAAAGGCTGCCAGAAGTGTAGTCTTCGATAGGACTAGCTATCCCCCTCTTATTCTGGCATTCTGCAGTTCAGTCCACCAATATTGCCTCTTTACACATATACCCATGCATATGTAGTGTAGATCCTTGCTTGCGAGTACTTTGGATGAGTACTCACGGTTGCTTTGCTCCCTCTTTTCCCCCTTTTCTCTCTTCTTCTCGGATGCCGCAACTAGACGTTGGCACCCAGGAGCCAGACGCCACCGTCGACGATGACTCCTACTACACAAGAGGTGCTACTACTACGTGCAGGCCGCTGACAACGACCAGGAGTAGTTTGGGAGGATCTCAGGCAGGAGGCCTGCGCCTCTTTCGATCTGTATCCCAGTTTGTGCTAGCCATCTTATGGCAACTTGTTTAACTTATGTTTGTACTCAGATATTGTTGCTTCCGCTGACACGTTTATGTTCGAGCACTTGTATTCGAGTCCTCGAGGCCCCTGGCTTGTAATATGATGCTTGTATGACTTATTTTACTTTTAGAGTTGTGCTGTGATATCTTCCCGTGAGTCTCTGATCTTGATCGTACACATTTGTGTGCATGAATAGTGTATGATTGAATCGGGGGTATCACAACGGCGATTCCTGTCGGCATCGTGTCCCTCTTGGGGGCGTCGTCGAGGTTCCTTTTTCCTGTGCTAGGGCACTGAATGAAAATCTTTGACCGTTTCTTCGGTCTCGAGGGCAGCGGCGTATTGCGTCGTCATCCTCTTGGGGTTGTCGTCGTGGAGCTCAGGTTCTCTTCGGTCGTGGCATGTCGTCATCGGTGGGCAAGCTTGGATCCCGGCTGGAAGTTCCTTCGCCTATGGTGTAGGGTTGTCTCGCTGGATCCTATCTTTTACACGTGACTTCGTTGGCATCGTTCTCGGTCCTTGGTGTCTGCTGGCCGGATCGGCGCTCCAGGCCCGGAGTGAGAGGGCAGGGGGCTCTCTCTAGCGACATCTTGGTGTGTGCGTTGCAACGGATGTCCAGTGGTTTCTTATGGAGGCCCGCGGCTCCTCGTCTACTGAGTAGTCTGGAGTGCTTCTTGTTGGGGTGCGGCTACTCCTATTTGTATGTTTATTATCTTTGATGATCTGCTTTCTAAGAGGGTTTCCTCACCACTTTGTATCGGTTCGATCGTATTGTTTTATATGTAAAGCGGGGCGAAAGCCTTTTTCGGTAATGATCATAACTACCAATCTTTCAATGTCATGAAGAGAAGCCTATTCATAGCACAAGAATGGGCCGCATCAAGCAATGGCAGTTCAACATGGCATGCCAACAGGTGGCCTCTCAGCAAAAGGAAATCACAGCACAAACTAAACTCATAGCAAAATACTACCTCCGTCCATATTAACAGTTAAAAAGACTTTCTACGGACTGGTTAGTAGTATTCTAAACCAAAGGTGTTGCTTGTTGAAGACTTCCCACGTATAAAATAGAAGCAAAAAGTATCTCTCATCGTCTGAAGAAAATAAAGGAATGTGAGAAGGATGGAAGAAATGTAAGGATCACACGGTGTGACTGATCTGGTCTCTCGGCCCATTCCTGGCAAGTGGCAACTAGGTACATGCAAAGTCACGATGTATCACATAGAGAAAAGTCGGAAATAAACCTTGATTTCGTGCTCTTAGTCTGAATCAAACCTTGATCTTGCAATCCTTGAAATTTGCACGGGATCCTGGTCAATCCTGGCCGTTTTTCGCTCATACCTTGTTTGGATACTGGGATTGATTATGTGGCACGGGATCGAGGAGAAAGTGGCAACGACCCGACGTGCGACGACGGCTGTGCATATGTGTATGTGTTCCTTTAACTTATCTTTTTTATTTATACATGATGTGATCCTCCATGGTGTGTGGTTTGTTATGTCTTTGGCTAGTAACACGCAGACACGCCGGAGCCGGTCAGTTGTTGTGTACGTACGTCTCAGCTTTGTGAGAGTGAGCGTCCGGCTCGGTGGATGCATCACCCTTGTACCGCCACCTGATCTTCGTCGCCATGGCTGACACGTTGAGGCATGCCACGGCCTCCTTGTTCTACCGGAAAAACAGGTAGTCTAGCGGGATGACGCTGTTGGAGTGCACACAGTTGTATTCCCGGCAGGGATTGTGCTTTTCCCGGCATGGCAAACTGGTTAGGGCGAAGATTGACCGGGATTGGTAAATACAAGATGCTGATTTGAGGGATTAGAAGGTTAAGGTTCGATTCAGACTTCGAGTACGAATTCAAGATTTATTTCAGACTTTTTCCTATCACATTTGTTGATCTGATGCAATCCTTGGCCGCCGCCACACACAACATATACAACACAATATTTCCTGAGGAAGACCTCTTCTCTTAGATCATCAAGGAAGACCTCTTCCAACTTATTCTCGCTAATCATGTAAAATAATATGAGCAGCAAAGGAAAGCTGCGGTAGGCGGTAGGCGACGTACGGCAGTGCTAGTAATCAAGTTGACAACGGCATGGGGAACATGTCAAACACGCTTCCACAAAGTCCTTCCAAGTTCAACATCCTTCAAAATGGCTAGGCTATATATAGCTTCCATACCGTTCTGATTTCCCTCACATCCATCTCTGCGACATTCCTTCGTTCCCTTCTAGTAGCAGCTAACTTGCCAATCCATCCATCAGTGGCAAACGTGCAGTAGTGCACATGGCCGTTTCCTCTTGTTTCCCGTTGGCTGCTCGCTGCAGCCTCCTGCTCACGGCAGCGCTGGTCCTAGCGCTGAGCCATGAAGCCCATGGTCATGCCGGTGCCGGTGCTGGGTTGAGCTCGTCCTTTTACGACGACTCATGCCCCAGTGCGCATGACATTGTCCGGCGCGTCATCCAGAGTGCCCGTGTCGCCGACGCACGCATCCCAGCCAGCCTCATCCGCCTCCACTTCCACGACTGCTTTGTTCAGGGCTGTGATGGCTCACTTTTGCTGGACAACGACCTCCCGGCGATCATGACCGAGAAGGAGGTCCCTGCCAACAACAGGTCAGCGCGCGGGTTTGATGTGGTTGACGACATTAAGCATGCATTGGAGAATGCGTGCCCCGGCATCGTGTCTTGTGCCGACATTCTCGCCCTCGCCTCCGAGATCTCAGTCGAGCTAGCTGGAGGGCCTCGCTGGAGTGTGCCGTTGGGCCGCCGTGATGGCACGACCACCAATGTTGAGAGCGCCAACAATCTCCCAAGCCCCTTCGACTCTCTGCAGACGCTCCAGGAGAAGTTCAGAAACTTGGGCCTCGACGACACTGACCTTGTCGCCCTCCAAGGAGCCCACACCTTTGGGCGGGCACAATGCCAATTCACACAACAGAACTGCAGTGCCGGGCAGGACGGGGAGACGCTGGTGAACCTCGACACAGTTACCCCTGATGTCTTCGACAACAAGTACTATGGCAACCTCTTGCATGGGCGCGCCCCTCTCCCTTCGGACCAGGTAATGTTGTCCGACCCTGTCGCCGCCACGACCACCGCGTCGATCGTTCACAGGTTCTCCGGTAGCCAGAAGGACTTCTTCAAGAATTTCGCAGCCTCGATGGTCAAAATGGGGAACATAAGCCCGCTGACTGGAAGGGCTGGGGAGATTAGGAACAACTGTCGGAGGGTGAACAAAAAACCCTATTGATGAATGAGATTGATGTTATGAGTTGTGAACTCATTGTCCTTTTGTAAAATATTCTTTTAATTCATTCTAACTGTACAGGATTCTTTTTATTCTCTTTGGAAACAAATGTAAATGTTCTTTTTTTCATTACTACACGTGATTGTCGCGAACCCATTCTTTTCATTCCAGAGACTTGTTTTCAATAAGCATATATTCAAATCACTTTACCATCATTCAAAACCAAATCATCTATATGCACATCTTTTGGGGGAGCTGAAGAAAATATGCCCTAGAGGCAATAATAAAGTTATTATTTATTTCCTTATTTCATGATAAATGTTCATTATTCATGCTAGAATTATATTAACCGGAAACATAATATATGTGTGAATACATAGACAAACATAGTGTCACTAGTATGCCTCTAATTGACTAGCTCATTGAATCAAAGATGGTTAAGTTTCCTAGCCATAGACATGAGTTATCATTTGATTAACGGGATCACATCATTAGAGAATGATGTGATTGACTTGACCCATTCTGTTAGCTTAGCACTTGATCGTTTAGTATGTTGCTATTGTTTTCTTCATGACTTATACATGTTCCTATAACTATGAGATTATGCAACTCCCGTTTACCGAAGGAACACTTTGTGTGCTACCAAACGTCACAACGTAACTGGGTGATTATAAATGAGCTCTACAGGTGTCTCCAAAGGTACATGTTGAGTTGGCATATTTCGAGATTAGGCTTTGTCACTCCGATTGTCGGAGAGGTATCTCTGGGCCCTCTCGGTAATCCACATCACTATAAGCCTTGCAAGCAACGTAATTAATGAGTTAGTTACGGAATGATGCATTACATAACGAGTAAAGAGACTTGCCAGTAACGAGATTGAACTAGGTATTGAGATACCGACGATCGAATCTCGGGCAAGTAACATACCGATGACAATGGGAACAACATATGTTGTTATGCGGTTTGACCGATAAAGATCTTCGTAGAATATGTAGGAGCCAATATGAGCATCCAGGTTCCGATATTGGTTACTGACCGGAAACGTGTCTCGGTCATGTCTACATAGTTCTCGAACCCGTAGGGTCCGCACACTTGAGGTTTCGATGAGTTTATGAATTTTGATGTACCGAAGGTTGTTCAGAGTCCCGGATGTGATTACGGACATGACGAGGAGTCTCGAAATGGTCGATACATGAAGATTGATATATTGGAAGCTTATATTTGGATATCAGAAGTGTTCCGGGTGAAATCGGGATTTTACCGGAGTGCCGGGAGGTTACCGGAACCCCCCGGGGGCTTATTGGGCCTACATGGGCCTTAGTGGAAGATAGGCATCCAAGGCTGGGCCGCGCGCCCTCCCCCTAGTGCGAATAGGACAAGAAGAGGGGTGCGGCGCCCCCCTTTCCTTCCTCTCTCTCCCTCTTTCCGCCCTTCTCCAAGTCCAACAAGGAAAGGAGGGAGTCCTACTCCCGGTGGGAGTAGAACTCCCCATGGCGCGCCCCCTCCTAGGCCGGCCGCCCCTCCCCCTTGCTCCTTTATATACTGGGGCAGGGGGGCACCTCTAGACACAACAATTGATCCCAGGGATCTCTTAGCCGTGTGCGGTGCCTCGCTCCACCATAATCCACCTCGATAATATCGTAGCGGTGCTTAGGCGAAGCCCTGCATCGGTAGAACATCATCATCATCACCACACCGTCGTGCTGACGGAGCTCTCCCTCAAAGCTCAGCAGGATCGGAGTTCGAGGGACGTCATCGAGCTAAACGTGTGCTGATCTCGGAGGTGCCGTACGTTCTGTACTTGGATCAGTCAGATCGTGAAGACGTACGACTACATCAACCTTGTGCTAATGCTTCCGCTTTCGGTCTACGAGGGTACGTGGACAACACTCTACCCTCTTATTGCTATGCATCATCATGATCTTGCGTGTGCGTAGATTTTTTTTTTAAAATTACTACATTCCCCAACAGTGGAATCCGAGCCAGGTTTTATGCGTAGATGTTATATGCACGAGTAGAACACAAGTGAGTTGTAGGCGATACAAGTCATACTGCTTACCAGCATGTCATACTTTGGTTCGGCGGTATTGTTGGATGAAGCGGCCCGGACCGACATTACGCGTACGCTTACGCGAGACTAGTTCTACCGACGTGCTTTGCACATAGATGGCTGGTGGGTGTCAGTTTCTCCAACTTTAATTGAATCTAGTGTGGCTACGACCGGTCTTTGAGAAGGTTAAAGGGAAACCCTTCCTATCTATAGTCCGATAGGAAACGAGCGCCAGACTAGCCGACGGCCGTCGATTCAATTTAAATCCGACGGTCACAACAAGCTCTTCATATATGTTAAAAAAGGAGAAGAAAATCCGAACATCCGGGCATTAACTTCCCGCAACTCCCGCATCTAACCTCTTCCTAATTTCTCGCCCCACATGCCTCCCGATTCCATTCGCCGCCAACAGCAAGCATAGGCCCAAGCTCGCCTCACCCAGATCCCTTCCACCCCCGCCTCCATCGCCCATCGTCGTTGTGTATCGTGGAAACCTCATCGGTCAGTCCTCTTCCTCTACTCCTACCCACCACATCGTCTGTTCATTGATCTACCGAGCTGCTAATTCTGCATGACAATCATGGCCGTGATCTGCTGAGGTGCTAATTCTCCACGACACCACGACCATGATCCGCCAAGGCCGATGTGAGCGGGAACCAACAATCGTGAGCAAGAAGTTTGATGGCTGTTCCCTTTGGCATGGTGAGCGTCACAAAGAGTTGATTCCAATGTGTGTTCCTCACTGATTTTGCTGGTTGCGTTGCAATGATTTAATTCTCCTATGCTTGATTCATATGTGCTTGATTAGTAGGTGGTCGTGATGCCCATCCCAGCAGGGAGGATGGATAGGCATCGGGCAATCACCAAGTGACAGGATAATGCTCCCTTCTCCTGGAGTGCCATCCCTTCTCGATAGCGACCAGAGCACGCCCATCCGGTTGCACATCGGCTTCACGTCCTCGGTTGACCTCATTTTAATTTGATATTCAGCTGTCCTACTTTGCAGTAAAGGAGGTCTCGGCTAATGGTTCATCGTTGTTGCAGCGCCGCTCCATGCATGCCAATCCTTCTTAGTGCCGCTAACCATGGCGATAAAGGAAGCATGCCTACCATGCACTTCCAGCATTGGTAGGACGCACGTCCGACATCAAATAGAAGCATGATTACAATCGCAACGAAGCACGACCAACTTCTCCATACCAAGTTCACTAACGTTGAGTTCCCATATTTTTCATGCATATAATTATATGGTGATGAATTTTTGCCATAACCGAGTTCCCATAACATGTTTTACCTCTAGTGTGTCTTTTATGTATGTTGTGAGAAAATGAAGATATTACAACCTAGCAACCATGCTTCATAGATTATTGCATATGATTCTATGGTGATGAATTTTTGCTTCCACCATTGTAAGTGTGTGCTACTCTGACTGTACAACTTTTTTGCTTCAACCATTATCCGATACAAGTGTCTCTTCAACCACTACTACTCTCTGCTTCAACCATTTGCTTTTGTTCATGAATTTCATTATACAACCATATTGCTTTATTTAGTGGATTTTTGTACAAGCTACTAAATTTTGTGCTTCCTTCTTTCTCACTGAATGCTTCAGTTGTACAGATTCCCAATAATGATGCAATGTGTGTTGATTACTAGACCAACCGGGCTCTAAGTTGTCGGTTCTACGACGAGCGATGCAGAGCTCATGGCAAACACAGACATTGTCATGATCGGATTGCCGCCCTCCGCTATGACGAATACAACAAAATGAAATTATTGTTGTAATAGTATTTTACTATTGTTGTAAATGAATTTGTAAATTTGTGTTCACAAAGTATTAGTCTGTTTCAATGTATCATCATACATATCCTGCTGCCACATGGTTTGTGAAGCAGAAAAAAATCTGTATACGAAAAGATCGTTTCGTTTGCAATTTTGTTACTACTTTGGTTGGAAGCAATTTTATAGTTGATGGAAACAAGAGATTGATGCTTTTGAAACAGGTCTAAACAATTTTTCTTTTTGATGGAAGCAAATCACTGTTTGGTTGATGAAATCTCTAGTCCATGGAACAATGCTTCCTACAGAAAATATGTGATACTATGAGATAGTTTTATATGGAAGCAAATATTACAAACGAATATGGAAGCAAATATTGGTGTGCGGAAGATGCTCAATGTCATACATCATGCTTCCTTGATCGACGAAACTCTGTTATGCACTAGCATCAAAATTTCCAGTATCTAGAAAAAACAAAGTTGAATATAAGCAAGTGCACGAAGCATATAAAATTGTGTATGAAGCAACTAAAATTATAGTAAACCAAATAAAATGTGCCCACAAAACATAGTTTTGCAAAGCAAGCAAATTAATCTATCTATGGAAGCATAGTTTTTTTCTAGGGATGCACGGGAACATACAGTGTTGTGCTGGAAGCAAAATAACGAAGTAGGAAACATGGGCATGGATAGAGGACGGAGAATATGGTAGATCACACGTGATTGATGGATGACGAGATCCATGCATCATGCATGTAAGCTAGCTACCGGCCTACGATACCTCAAGCCCATGTATTACTCGCGTAAAAGCGGGAAGTGTGATGGATGCGGGGACAGTTATGATGAAGCACTCAATTAACGAAACAAATTAGCTAAACTCACGGCCTAACTAGTAGTACTACTTACATCGGACGTCTACCGTGCATTGGATCGAACGGACAAGGACTGGTCTGACAAGGAGCCAAACATCAGTAGTCTGATGCCTAGCGGTGCCCAAGGTTAAAACAACACTAACTTGACGAACTATCGTTGTGGTTTTGATGCGTAGGTAAGAACGGTTCTTGCTCAGCCCGTAGCAGCCACGTAAAACTTGCAACAACAAAGTATAGGACGTCTAACTTGTTTTTGCACAACGTGTTGTGATGTGATATAGTCAAGACGTGATGCTATATTTTATTGTATGAGATGATCATGTTTTGTAACCGAGTTATCGGCAACTAGCAGGAGCCATATGGTTGTCGCTTTATTGTATGCAATGCAATCGCCCTGTAATTGTCTTACTTTATCACTAAACGGTAGCGATAGTCATAGAAGCAATAGGTGACGAAACGACAATGATGCTACGATGAAGATCAAGGTGTCGCGCCGATGACGATGGTGATCATGACGGTGCTTCGAAGATGGAGATCACAAGCACAAGATGATGATGGCCATATCATATCACTTATATTGATTGCATGTGATGTTTATCCTTTATGCATCTTATTTTGCTTTGATTGACGGTAGCATTATAAGATGATCTCTCACTAAATTTCAAGGTATAAGTGTTCTCCCTGAGTATGCACCGTTGCAAAAGTTCTTTGTGCTGAGACACCACGTGATGATCGGGTGTGATAAGCTCTACGTTCAAATACAACGGGTGCAAAACCGTTGCACACGCAAAATACTCAGGTTAAACTTGACGAGCCTAGCATATACAGATATGGCCTCGGAACACTGAGACCGAAAGGTCGAGCGTGAATCATATAGTAGATATGATCAACATAGTGATGTTCACCATTGAAAACTACTCCATCTCACGTGATGATCGGACATGGTTTAGTTGATTTGAATCACGTGATCACTTAGATGATTAGGGAGATGTCTATCTAAGTGGGAGTTCTTAAGTAATATGATTAATTGAACTTAAGTTTATCATGAACTTAGTCCTGGTAGTATTTTGCAAATTATGTTGTAGATCAATAGCTCGCGTTGTTGCTTTCATATGTTTATTTTCATATGTTCCTAGAGAAAACTGTGTTGAAAGATGTTAGTAGCAATGATGCGGATTGGATCCGTGATCTGAGGATTGTCCTCATTGCTGCACATAAGAATTATGTCTTTGTTGACCGCTAGGTGACAGATCTATTGCAGGAGCAGATGCAGACGTTATGAATGTTTGACTAGCTCAAAATGATGACTACTTGATAGTTTAGTGCACCATGCTTAACGGCTTAGAATCGGGACTTCAAAGACGTTTTGAACGTCATGGGCCATATGAGATGTTCCAGGAGTTGAAGTTAATATTTCAAGGAAGTACCCGAGTTGAGAGATATGAATTTTCCAACAAGTTCTATAGCTAAAAGATGGAGGAGAATCGCTCAACTAGTGAGCATGTGCTCAGATTGTCTGGGTACTACAATCGCTTGAATCAAGTGTGAGTTAATCTTCCAGATAAGATAGTGATTGACAGAGTTCTCTAGTCACCATCACCAAGTTGCTAGAACTTCGTGATGAACTATAGTATGCAAGGGATGACAGAAATGATTCCCGAGCTCTTCATGATGTTGAAATCAACGAAGGTAGAAATCAAGAAAGAGCATCAAGTGTTGATGATAGACAAGAACACTAGTTTCAAGAAAAGGGCAAAGGGAAAGAAAGGGAACTTCAAGTAGAATGACAAGCAAGTTGTCACTCCCGTGAAGAACCCCAAAGCTGGACCAAAGCCTGAAACTGAGTGCTTCTATTGCAGAGGAAATGATCACTGGAAGCGGAAATACCCTGAATATTTGGTGGATATGAAGGATGGCAAAGTGAACAAATGGTATATTTGATATACAGGTTATTGATGTGTGCCTTACTAGTGTTTATAGTATCCCCTGAGTATTTGATACTTGTTCGGTTGCTAAGATTAGTAACTCGAAACAGGAGTTACATAATAAACAGAGACTAGTTGAGGGGAAGTAACGATGAGTGTTGGAAGTAGTTCCAAGATTGATATGATCATCATCACACACTCCCTATACTTTCGGGATTAGTGTTAAACCTAAATATATGTTATTTAGCGTTCGCGTTGAGCATGAATATGATTTGATCACGTTTATTGCAATATGGTTATTCATTTAAAGTCAGAGAATAATTGTTGTTCTGTTTACATGAATAAAACCTTCAATGGTCATACACCCAATGAAAATAGTTTGTTGGATCTCGATCATAGTGATACACATATTCATAATATTGATGCCAAAAGATGCAAAGTTAATAATGATAGTGCAACTTATTTGTGGCACTGCCATTTGGGTCATATCGGTGTAAAGCGCATGAAGAAACTCTATAAAGATGGATTTTCGGAATCACTTGGTTATGAATCATTTGATGCTTGTGAACCGTGCCTTTTGGGCAAGATGACTAAAACTCCGTTCTCCAGAACAGTGGAACGAGCTACTGACTTATTGGAAATAATACATACCGATGTATGCGATCCAATGAGTGTTGATGCTCGTGGCAAGTATCGTTATTTTCTGACCTTCACAGATGATTTGAGCAGATATGGGTATATCTACTTAATGAAACACAAGTCTGAAACATTTGAATTGTTCAAAGAATTTCAGAGTGAAGTGGAGAATCATCATAACAAGAAAATAAAGTTTCTACGATCTGATCGTGGAGGAGAATATTTGAGTTACGAGTTTGGCCTTCATATAAAACAATGTGGAATAGTTTCACAGCTCACGCCACATGCAACACCACAGCGTAATGGTGTGTCCGAACGTCATAACCGCACTTTATTGGATATGGTGCAATCTATGATGTATCTTACCGATTTACCACTATCGTTTTGAGGTTATGCATTAGAGACAGTTGCATTCACTTTAAATAGGGCACCATCAAAATCCGTTTGAGACGACGCATTATGAACTGTGCTTTGGGAAGAAACCAAAGTTGTCATTTCTTAAAGTTTGGGACTGCGATGCTTATGTGAAAAAGTTTCAACCTGATAAGCTCGAACCCAAATCGGAGAAGTGCATCTTCATAGAATACCCAAAGGAAACTATTGGGTACACCTTCGATCACAGATCTGAAAGTAAGATATTCGTTGCTAAGATCCTTTCTAGAGAAGGAGTTTCTCTCGAAAGAGGTGAGTGGGAGAAAAGTAGAACTTGATAAGGTAATAGTACCTTCTCCTGAATTGGAAAATAGTTCATCACTGAAATTAGTTCCAGTGATTCCTACACCAATTAGTGAGGAAGCTAATGATGATGATCATGAAACTTTAGATCAAGTTACTACAGAACCTCGTAGGTAATCTAGAGTTTGGTCCGCACCAGAGTGGTACGGTAATCCTGTTCTGGAAGTCATGTTACTAGACCATGACGAACCTATGAGCTATGAGGAAGCGATGATGAGCCCAGATTCCGCGAAATGGCTGGAGGCCATGAAATCTGAGATAGGATCCATGTATGAGAACAAAGTATGGACTTTGGTGGACTTGCCCGATGATCGGCAAGCCATAGAAAATAAATGGATCTTCAAGAGGAAGGCGAACATTGATTGTGGTGTTACTATCTACAAAGCTCAACTTGTCGCAAAAAAGGTTTTCGACAAGTTCAAGGTGTTGACTACAATGAGATTTTCTCAACTGTAGCGATGCTTAAGTCTGTCCGAATCATGTTAGCAATTGCCACATTTTATGAAATCTGGCAAATGGATGTCAAAAATGCATTCCTTAATGGTTTTCTTAAAGAAGAGTTGTATATGATGCAACCAGAAGGTTTTGTCAATCCTAAAGGTGCTAACAAAATGTGCAAGCTCCAGCAATCCATCTATGGACTAGTGCAAGCATCTCGGAGTTGGAATATACGCTTTGATAAGTTGATCAAAGCATATAGTTTTATACGGACTTGCAGTGAACTTGTATTTACAATAAAGTGAGTGGGAGAACTATAACCTTTCTTATAAGTATATGTAAGTGACATATTGTTGATCAGAAATGATGTAGAATTTTTCTGGAAAGCATAAAGAAGTGTTTGAAAGGAGTTCTTCAAAAGAAAGACCTCAATAAAGCTACTTACATATTGAGCATCAAGATCTATTGAGATAGATCAAGACGCTTGATAAGATTTTCAATGACTAAATACCTTGACAAGATTTTGAAGTAGTTCAAAATGGAACAGTCAAAGAAAGAGTTCTTGCCTGTGTTGCAAAGGTATGAAATTGAGTAAGACTCAAATCCCGACCACGGCAGAAAATAGAATAAAAGTCATTCCCTATGCCTCAGTCATAGATTCTATAAAAGTATGCCATGCTATGAACCAGACCTATTGTATACTCTGTCCTGGTTTGGCAAGGGAGTACAATAGTGATCTAGGAGTAGATCACTAGACATTGGTAAAAATTGTCCTTAGTGGAATAAGGATATGTTTCTCGATTATGGAGGTGACAAAAGGTTCATCGTAAAGGGTTATGTCGATACAAGTTTTGGCACTGATCCAGATGACTCGAAGTCTTAATCTGGATACATATTGGAAGTGGGAGCAATTAGCTAGAGTAGCTCCGTGCAGAGCATTGTAGACATATAATATTTGCAAAATACATACGGCTCTGAATGTGATAGACCCGTTGACTAAACTTATCTCACGAGCAAAACATGATCATAACTTAGTACTCTTTGGGTGTTAATCACATAGCGATGTGAACTAGATTATTGACTCTAGTAAACCCTTTGGGTGTTGATCACATGACGATGTGAACTATGGGTATTAATCACATACATATGTGAATATTGGTGTTAAATCACATGGCGATGTGAACTAGATTATTGACTCTAGTGCAAGTGGGAGACTGAAGGAAATATGCCCTAGAGGCAATAATAAAGTTATTATTTATTTTTTTATTTCATGATAAATGTTATTATTCATGCTAGAATTGTATTAACCGGAAACATAATGCATTTGTGAATACATAGACAAACATAGTGTCACTAGAATGCCTCTACTTGACTAGCTCGTTGAATCAAAGATGGTTAAGTTTCCTAGCCATAGACATGAGTTGTCATTTGATTAACGGGATCACATCATTAGAGAATGATGTGATTGACTTGACCCATTCCGTTAGCTTAGCACTTGATCCTTTAGTATGTTGCTATTGCTTTCTTCATGACTTATACATGTTCCTATAACTATGAGATTATGCAACTCCCGTTTACCGGAGGAACACTTTGTGTGCTACCAAACATCACAACGTAACTGTGTGATTATAAAGGAGCTCTACAGATGTCTCCAAAGGTACATGTTGAGTTGGCGTATTTCGAGATTAGGTTTTATCACTCTGATTGTCGGAGAGGTATCTCTAGGCCCTCTCGGTAATGCACATCACTATAAGCCTTGCAAGCAATGTAACTAATGAGTTAGTTACGGAATGATGCATTACATAACGAGTAAAGAGACTTGCCGGCAACGAGATTGAACTAGGTATTGAGATACCGACGATCGAATCTCGGGCAAGTAACATACCGATGACAAAGGGAACAACGTATGTTGTTATGCGGTTTGACCGATAAAGATCTTCGTAGAATATGTAGGAGCCAATATGAGCATCCAGGTTCTGCTATTGGTTATTGACCGGAAACGTGTGTTGGTCATGTCTACATAGTTCTCGAACCCGTAGGGTCCGCACGCTTAAGGTTTCGATGACAGTTATATTATGAGTTTATGAATTTTGATGTACCGAAGGTTGTTCGGAGTCCCGGGTGTGATTAAGGACATGATGAGGAGTCTCGAAATGGTCGAGACATGAAGATTGATATATTGGAAGCCTATATTTGGATATCGGAAGTGTTCCGGGTGAAATGATTTTACCGGAGTACCAGGAGGTTACCGGAACCCCCCGGGGGCTATTGGGCCTACATGGGCCTTAGTGGAAGAGAGGAGAGGCGGCCGGGGATGGGCCGCGCGCCCCTCCCCCTAGTCCGAATAGGACAAGGAGAGGGGGGCGGCGCCCCCCCTTTCCTTCCTCTCTCTCCTTCCTCTTTCCCCCCTTCTCCAAGTCCAACAAGGAAAGGAGGGAGTCCTACTCCCGGTGGGAGTAGAACTCCCCATGGCGCGCCCCCTCCTAGGCCGTCCGCCCCTCCCCCTTGCTCCTGTATATACGGGGGCAGGGGGCACCTCTAGACACAACAATTGATCCCTTGGATCTCTTAGCTGTGTGCGGTGCCCCCCTCCACCATAATCCACCTCAATAATATCGTAGCGGTGCTTAGGAAAAGCCCTGCATCGGTAGAACATCATCATCGTCACCACGCCATCGTGATGACGGAACTCTCCCTCAAAGCTTGGCTGGATCGGAGTTTGAGGGACGTCATCGAGCTGAACGTGTGCTGAACTCGGAGGTGCCGTACGTTCGGTACTTGGATCGGTCGGATCGTGAAGACGTACGACTACATCAACCGCGTTGTGCTAACGCTTCCGCTTTTGGTCCACGAGGGTACGTGGACAACACTCCCCCTCCCGTTGCTATGCATCACCGTGATCTTGCGTGTGCGTAGATTTTTTTTGAAGTTACTACGTTCCCCAACAGGAGCCTCGTCATGTGTATGAAGACAATACTCACAACTCTAAAATTTCACATACTTTTGTCCACATTGAAAACTTCAACCAGTTTGTCATCAATCACCAAAAAGGGGAAGATTGTAAGTGCATTTAGTGCCACCCCTAGTTGGTTTTGGAGTATTGATGACAAACTTGGTTTAGGGACTAATGTGTTTGTGAGAATTGCAGGATAACACAGGTTGTAGTCCCATATTGATTCGGTTTACCTACCAGAGATGACCCCTACAAATGTGTGAAGACATTGAAGACAATGGTGGTCCGTGAAGATATTCACATTGAAGACTATGACAGGAGAAGACATCGCGTGAAGGCTATGGAGTGCGAAGACATAGTAGTTTCGGAGTTTCCTTCTCTTCTTTGTTGAGTCATAGGAACCACCGTACTGTGAAGTGGGGGTCCAAGTGAACAAAGTCAGAGTGACTGATGTGATGCTCAACCAAATCCTATGTCTTCGAGCAAAGACAATGAGTCAGCTTTACTTGTAGCCCAAGTCAAGCTGCCGCGTGTGTTTGAAATCTGACCATTGGACACGTGTCAGTTCCTTAGTGACCCAAGGTAATTTTGGACATATCAGGTCGGGTTGCCTCCTGGCTATAAATAGCCCACCCCCTACACCATAAATTGGTGGCTGCTCAGAGTTAGTGCACGACTTTTGTCGTTCGAGAGAAACCCACCTCCGAAGCCTTTGAGAGAGAATCCTTGCGAGGACAAAGCCCAAAACACCTAGAGCCAAAGAGTGTTAGGCATCACTGAAGTCTTTCTCTCCGCGTGATCTGAAGACCTATTACACTTGAGGACTGTGAATCCTCCAGCCGGTTAGGCGTCGCATTCTGAGCATCCAAGAGCCATTGTGGATTGCCGGTGAATGAACTCTGTGAAGGTTTGGAAGTCTCCCTTGAAGACTTACTAGAGTGATTGGGCGAGGACTAAGTGTTCTTAGCTCAAGGGGAATAAGATGAAGACACGGTCTTCTGAGTTGAATCTCAGCCTCCCTAACCATACGTACAATTGTCACAGCAACTGGAACTGGTCCAACAAACCCCTTGTCCTCTCCGAGCAACTGGTTCTATCCTTCCTCGCTCACCTTACTTACAGTTTGTCTTCGCGAAGTCTTTACCCACTTTCCTGCTCTGATTGTCTTCACTGTGTGAAGACTGTTGACTGTTTGGCTTCATACTATCTTCCATCCTGATCCATACTACCTAGCTGCTGATAGTCTTCGTGCTTTCACTACATTGCTTACTTGACTATCGCTTGTCTAGTGTAGTCTACCTTCCGCTGCATGTCAATAGGTTCATTTCTATTCTTTGTCTTCAAAACACCCCTGTTTTGAAGACTTTCATAAAAAACGCCTATTCACCCCCCTCTAGTCGAATACTAGCACTTTCTGCCGGCCGGCCTCCCCTCTCCTCCTTTATATACGGGGGCACCCCAAAGGCACATCAATTGTCTTAGCCGTGTGCGGTACCCCCCTCCACCGTTTGCTCCTCCAATCATATTGTCGTAGTGCTTAGACAAAGCTCTGCATGGATCACTTCACCAACACCGTCATCATGCCGTCATGCTAACGGAACTCATCGACTCCTTCATGCCTCTCCTGGGTCAAGAGTTCTAGGGACGTCATCGAGCTGAACGTGTGCAGAACTCAAAGGTGATGTACGTTCGGTACTTGATCGGTTGATTCGAGAAGACGTTCGACTACATCAACCGCGTTAAGTTAACGCTTTCTCTTTCGGTCTACGAGGGTACGTGGACACACTCTCCCCCTCTTGTTGCTATGCATCTCCTAGATAGTTCTTGCGTGAGCGTAGGAATATTTTTGAAATTGCATGCTACGTTTCCCAACATCTAAATCATGGCTCCGCCCCTGTTCATACTTGTAACTGTGCATCGCACAAGGCATCCATTGTAAGACATATTTGCAGTCAGTCAATCTTCAAGATGTGTTCTTCAATATTTTCTTCTCGCCATCTGATCTTCATGTGTGAGTAGTTTCGATAAGGTATGGGTTGAGGCATAGGCCTTGCAACCCTTTGTAGTTTTTGTCAGGATCAATGGAAGGGGTTTGAATTAACTTCCCATATGTGTGAAATAAAATTGTTCCGTAGATGACTCTTGTCTTGTCTGCGATCTTTATCCTTGCTAGTACCTAGGATCGTGGAGATCGAGCATCGGTGAGGCTAGGAGCAAGGAGACCGTGAAATGTTATACCGAACACCGGTGACAGTAAGGTTCAATAAGGTAACACATATCCTATTCTTAGGGATTCATGAGGTGTAGTCATTAAACACCCAAAACTCTTGTCTGATTTCATTATTTTAATTATCAAGGCAACCCAGCGCAATGGATAGGACTTGCGGTAGGACAACTGATTCTTGATGCAGATCTTGCGCCGGTCAAGATGTTATTTGGACGACACATCCCCCACTTCGGTTTCTAACAAGCACATCATGATGCGTGACTTCCAATGCACAAATTAAGATCATATCTGGTCCCAACACAAATACATGGTTGTAAGCCTTAAGACCTCATGCCCGTACCGCTTTTTAAAGTGTTTGAATCACTATTTGCGCACTTGATCTAGTCAAAAGCTGCAATTGATACTTTAACATAAGCTTACTAGAGACCATCGCTTCAAGGGAATATTCCTCTCGTCGGTTTGATAACCCAGGGTCACCTCTGGTAAGATCCAATTGATAAAGTGGCGCTGCCTGAAACTGTCAGGGTTTGTGGAACGACATGACATTTATTGGTTTTTTAGAGCTTCGGACGAGAGAGGAACCTGACATACTTTTATTTTCAATGACTAAACTTGACGAGAAATGGATGAGAAGTTCGGTATAAAACTGGGATTGGTGCACATGGTGGCTATGGATTACAATGGGCAGAATGGTGGCCTGGAGCTTTTTTGGAGGTGCGGGATAAAGTTAAGTCTGAGATGGAAGAGTAGAATGAACATTGACACAACTATACCAAAAGAAGATGATTTTAAATGGCATCTCACATGAATCTATGGGGAGTCGAAAATGGACAAGACGACGAAAACCTGCTAACTGATGCGGACGTTGCGCATGTAGGAGTGTTTGCCATGGATCTGCATACGAGATTTTAATGAGGTGAAGTTCAACTACGAAAAACAGGGGGTTGCCCGGTAATCATGTATACATGTAAAACTTTCATGATGTTGTTATGTTTTCTGATATGAAGGACCTTGGTTTCAAGGGTAATATTTTTGAGTAATAATAACTACATAGATGATGGTTATATTCGAGAACGTCTTGATAGAGTTGTTGCCACACCTACCTGGTCCCTGGGTATAAGGTATTAAATGGATTTCATGAGCATACGGATCACATGCCAGCCTACATGTTGATGGGCGTAGGCAAAGGTATATGAGCAAAACACATGAACAGACGAAGAAGTTTGAAGCGCGCAGGTTAGTTCAGGATGATTACAACTCTCGTGGTCACAACGCATGGGAGGTGGCGCAAGCAAATGATGCACACAAACTAAATGGTACTCTAGGAGATCTGATGCACACAAACTAAATGGTACTCTAGGAGATCTGGCAAAAAGAAGCAAAAAAACTTAAGGACGAGCTTCATGACTGGATCAAACATTTTAAGTGATATATTTTATTCAATTTGATGATTATGGTGTCTCTGTCTAATAGTACTACAATAAGATATGATGGTGCACTGCAAATTTGACTGTTTACATGGTTAGTTCCTACATAACCTGAATGGATAAGACTAACAAAAAAAATCGAGATATGCATCACACCATTTTTTAGGCAACTTGTGGAGTGGAGCAACCACACCGCATTCAACTATGGGATGTAGAAGCCGATTCTTATTTTTCACTAATTATTACTCTAGAGCTAATTTTCGAAGTCATTTTGTATATGCGCACATCAAAACATGATGTGAAGCTGATGTGTGTGTGTGTGTGTGTGCACACGTGCGCGTGATAGTATAGAAAAAAGCATTCTATCATAAATTGATAAAAGGAGCAAAGTACATTTAGTTAAGCTTCCATGCCTCTCTTAGGGACTCCACATAATTGTTGTATGTTGGCTTGTTTGGATAAATCAACCCGCTACTTTTCCTTTCTTGACTAACCGAAGCGATTTTCATGAACATGTCACTTTATTGTCATGAGCACGTGTTCTAGGAACTTTGTGTGTGAGACAAGTATACAAGCTAGATTCATGATGCATAGATGAATAATTTTGACAAGGCAATAATTTTGTGCGTGTACATACAGTAGATCCTAAAATTTTCCTACTAATCGCATAGTTTTTTATCACACAATTTTCTTTGTATATATCAACAATACTTATGCATGATAGGGTATACAAATGGAAATTTATTGCATGAGAAGAACAATGTGTTACGATATGACAATCTTATGCATGAAAAGACAATGGAAGTTTATTGCATGAGAAAATACAATGTGATTTTGATAAGGCAATAAACATAACATCGTGGCATCCCACATAGAGTTCGGAAACAAAAATTGCCTAAAAGGGAAGGAATACACATGTAGATATTCGATACAATTATATATACCCATCCATTTTGCTCCAAAGAAAGACCCGTCCATAGACATCAACATGGCAGAAGGAAAAAACGCTGCCCAATCCACCTTGAACTACATTTGCAACTACCACAACCTGATCATCAATGATCGTAACTGAGGAGCCAGGTTAGCTCCTCCAACCCTAGGTGCCCCCGAATCGCCCCGCGGGCAACTCGGGCGGCGACCCCGCCGCTGCTCAGTTAGCCCTCCCTTCTCCATTGTCCTTCCCCCGCTGCCGCCGGACGGCGCCGCCAGGGAAAAGCCCGTGGTGGTTGTCAGTGATGGCGGGTGCTCGCGCCTGGGCCCGGCGCCCCCTCCCTTTTCCCTCGGTCGCAGTTTGTGTCCCGGCGTCCATCCTACGCAGCCGTCGGCGGGATCCGGCCTGCCTGAGTTCTTGTCGTGCCTCATCCCCGGTTCGCGAGGTGCTACTGCCGGCGTGTGGCAGCGCCCTACCAAATCCCTTGCTCTAGGTGGCCGCCGGCGGGAGCCCTCCCCCTGCTGCTCCTCCGGTGGCTGGCGGCCAGGTCGGGTAGCCCTTGTACCGGATCTGGTGCGTGCTGGCGCTCTGCTGCCCTCTGGTGCAGATCCACGGCTCAACCTTCTACAAAGCACCCAGGGTGGCTGGAGATTTGGGGCTTGGCATGGCATGGTGGGGTGGCCGGGGGCCCTCTGGATGTGGAAGAGGTGTCTTTCCATCACCGTCTGGCGGTTGATTCCCTTGCCGGCGTGCTGCCGATGGTGGTGCAGGGATGCGAGCACTTGGATGCCAGGGCGGCAGCCCTGGAAGGTGGACTGCCATTTGGCTATGCAGCAGGCGGCGTTGCAGTGGTGGTGGCTTCTCTCTGTGGCTGCGTGGATGGCGTGGAGTGGGGCGGCGGGGGATCCTGATGATGGCAGTGCTTCGGTAGTGACGTCTCCTGATCATGATGTGGATGCTTGATTTGGGGTTGGCCGGCTTGGTGACTAGGGCACCTCAATGTGGCATGGGTGAGGCACCGGGCGAAAGCTTAGCGCTTCGGCACCGGTGACGACAATGCCTGTGGGTATCGTGTCCCTCTTGGGGGCGTCGTCGAGGTTCCTTTTTCCTGTGCTAGGGCACCGGATGAAAATCTTTGACCGTTTCTTCGGTCTCGACGGCAGCGGCGTATTGCGTCGTCATCCTCTTATGGTTGTCGTCGTGGAGCTCAGGTTCTCTTCGGTCGTGGCATGTCGTCATCGGTGGGTAAGCTTGGATCCCGGCTGGAAGTTCTTTCGCCTATGGTGTAGGCTTGTCTCGCTGCATCCTATCTTTTACACGTGACTTCGTTGGCATCGTTCTCGGTCCTTGGTGTCTGCTGGCCGGATCGGCGCTCCAGGCCCGGAGTGAGAGGGCAGGGGGCTCTCTCTACCGACAACTTGGTGTGTGTGCGTTGCAACGGATGTCCAGTGGTTTCTGCTGGAGGCTCGCGGTTCCTCGTCTACTCGGTAGTCTGGAGTGCTTCTTGTTGGGGTGCGGCTACTCCTATTTGTATGTTTATTATATTTGATGATCTGCTTTGTAAGAGGGTTTCCTCACCACTTTGTATCGGTTCGGTCGTATTGCTTTATATTTAAAGCGGGGCGAAAGCCTTTTTCGGTAATGATCGTAACTACCAATCTTTTAATGTCGTGAAGAGAAGCCTATTCATAGCACAAGAATGGGCCCGCATCAAGCAATGGCAGTTCAACATGGCATGCCAACAGGTGGCCTCTCAGCAAAAGGAAATCTAAACACAAACTAAACTCATAGCAAAATACTACCTCCGTCCATATTAACAGTTAAAAAGACTTTCCACGGAATGGTTAGTAGTATTCTAAACCAAAGGTGTTGCTTGTTGAAGACTTCCCACATATAAAATAGAAGCAAAAAGTATCTCTCCTCGTCTAAAGAAAATAAAGGAATGGGAGAAGGATGGAAGAAATGTAAGGATCACACGGTGTGACTGATCTGGTCTCTCACATCTGCCCATTCCTGGCAAGTGGCAATTAGGTACATGCAAAGTCACGACGTATCACATAGAGAAAAGTCTAAAATAAACTTTGATTTCGTGCTCTTAGTCTAAATCAAATCCTGATCTTGCAATCCTTGAAATTGGCACCCTGTTCTTTCCAATCCTGGTCAATCCTGGCCGTTTTTCGCACATACCTTGTTTGGATACTGGGATTGATTATGTGGCACGGGATCGAGGAGAAAGTGGCAACGTCCCGACGTGCGACGACGGCTGTGCATATGTGTATGTGTTCCTTTAACTTATCTTTTTATTTATACATGATGTGATCCTCCATGGTGTCTGGTTTGTTGTGTCTTTGGCTAGTAACACGCGGACACGCCGGAGCCGGTCAGTTGTTGTGTACGCACGTCTCAGCTTTGTCAGAGTGAGCGTCCGGCTCGTGGATGCATCACCCTTGTACCGCCACCTGATCTTCGTCGCCATGGCTGACACGTTGAGGCATGCCATAGCCTCCTTGTTCTGCCGGAACAACAGGTAGTCTAGCGGGATGACGCTGTTGGAGTGCACACAGTTGTATTCCCGGCCGGGATTGTGCTTTTCCCGGCATAACAAACTGGTTAGGGCGAAGATTGACCGGGATTGGTAAATACAAGATGCTGATTTGAGGGATTAGAAGGTTAAGGTTCGATTCAGACTTCGAGTACGAATTTAAGATTTATTTCAGACTTTTCCTTATCACATATGTTGATCTGACGCAATCCTTGGCCGCCGCCACAAACAATATATACAACACAATATTTCCTGAGGAAGACCTCTTCTCTTAGATCATCAAGGACGACCTCTTCCAACTTATCCTCGCAAATCATGTAAAATAATATGAGCAGCAAAGGAAAGCTGAAGTAGGCGGCGACGTACGGCAGTGCTAGTAATCAAGTTGACAACGGCATGGGGAACATGTCAAACGCGCTTCCACAAAGTTCTTCCAAGTTCAACATCCTTCAAAATGGCTAGGCTATATATAGCTTCCATACAGTTTTGATTTCCCTCACATCCATCTCTGCGACATTCCTTTGTTATGTTAAAATAAATCCGAGGCATACCGTCGATCATTTGAGGACCAAGCAATCACACGAGCACGACACCGAGATTTGTTAACGAGGTTCACCGATATGGCTACATCCCGGGGCCTGACAACGGGCGCTCCTCCCCGTGACACCATCACAATACCGCACACCGGCCACCCGGGCGCCGGCACATGCCGCCGGCTCCCCCTTGCGCGCCTGTGCTATTATGTTGGCATAGGTTACATCGTGTGTCTACCCCGCTATATAAGAGAGGCTTAGGATACAAGTGTCCTACTTGGACACGACTCCATACCCTGTAAACACAATACAACTACAAGTCCAACTGTAACCTACCTTGTACACAATATTCGACACAACTCCAACAAACTCCACCTTGGCGAATATTCTCCACCACCTTGAGTTCGTCAATGCATCAAACTTTCATGTACATTGGACTTGAGCTTATCCCATGAGCACCGCTGCTACTCCAAAGACTCCATATGACTCCACCTGCAACTTGTAGTCCCTTCTTTTCTTGACCACAGTCAACACTCGAGCAAAATCAAGTTCCTTGTTACTCTAGCTTGTGCTCCCAACTTCCAGAGTATCCGTCCAACGACATCACACACTGATCACTCACCTGCGTGAAAGTGAACAACTCACATATTGGGTGTCACACATAAGAGTTACCTGAACTCAACATCACCGCTCCTTTCTTGACCGCCTGTCTGAAACTTGAAGGAATTTTACCATTGTTTGTACTCATCCCGAGTCAAATTCGCAGTTGTGTCACCACATGTATGACCACCAGAGCCCTGGCCCGTCTCCATGCCCCGTGCGCGCCGCACGTCTCGCCGCTATTTCCGCGTCGAGCCTCCGCTGTCCCGGTCGATTCTCAAGGGTTGCGAACCCACACCACTCAACCCCTACTGCAGAGTACCACCGATCATCACCGACCGATGACGAGTTTCACGCTTCCATCAGACCACTGGGCTCCAGTCCGAATTACGTGTCACTCGCTTTTCTCCAGCTGAATAGGCTTCGACTCTCTGAGCTCTTACGCCGTAGCCCCTCAATCCAGCTCCACCTTTAACAAGACTTCATGGTAGATGATCAGTCCACCCACGCACCCCGTCGACTTCAAGCTCTCATGTGCGCACCGTCTTGAATCAACCCCGTGCCATAGTCTTGTTGAAGCCGCACAAGCCCTCGGGCATGCGCCACGTGTTTCCACGCCCCAGAAGTCGGTCACCATCAGCATCACGCTCCTATGTCATCGTCGCCGATCCTACCACCCTCTTCTGTACCAACCGACTCACGTCGATCCGTCAGACTATCTAGTCCGACCCAACCGAACTTGTCCGGCTATACGACACACTCGAGGCTCCCAAATTGTCTTCCGCGAATTTTCATCCATCACAACACAACTCCATCCTAGCTGAATTGACTTCCCGCAACGCCTTCAAGCATCCATGTTGTGCCAACAAATTTTTCATCCATATCTGTCATAACCCCAGGGTTTTCAATTCCGTGAACTTCTACACCTCAAACCTGGTACCCGTTGGAGACATGGTTCTTTGTACGGCTGACTCCATGAAAAATAATCCCTTGGCTCACCCACGATGCTAGCTTTTGCCTTGCCTCAGCCCTCCTGATGGATGTATCAATGAATTGTTCCTTCGCTCAATTTGATCTGCTGCTGCCTCCTTCCATGTCGTACACGAGGACCCGGTCTTTTTTTCCAAAACAAATCCGCGGCTTGCTAGCTGTACGCATGCATTTGGCTTCTGGCTGAGCCCTCCGTACCAACACGTGTAATTCAGCTCCAGCCCCCGTACGCCTGTGCCACCATCGAACAGGCCAGCCACACGCGCCGTCCTACCCACACAGGATTAATCCCGCGAGTACGCCGCGCACGCACTTCGTCAGTACGCCTTTTTTTGCCAGCCTGGTCCGTCTCGCATAGAGCACCACCTCCGGATCGATCCGACTGAATCGATCTGTACGCAGCCGCCGACGCCGCCTTTGATCGCTACTTTGCCGCAAAATCTTCAGTCGCTCAATCACCTCGTCCGCGGAACCCACGGTACGATCGCCCTGCTGTTCTGACAGCCGCTCCTGTGATTTTCTCGACGATTTCTTTCGGCTTTTCCTCTAGATCAACGATTCATCTCCGAAAAAGCTAGCTCTGATACCACTTGTTGGAATAAATCCGAAGCATACTGTCGATCATCCGAGGACCAAGCAATCACACGAGCCCGACACCGAGATTTATTAACGAGGTTCATCGATATGGCTATATCCCCGGGGCCTGACTACGGGCGCTCCTCCCCGTGACACCGTCACAATACCGCACACCGGCTACCCGGGCGCCGGCACATGCTGCCGGCTCCTCCTTGCGCGCCTGTGCTATTATGTTGGCATATGTTACATCGTGTGTCTACCCCCGCTATATATGAGAGGCCTAGGATACAAGTGTCCTACTAGGACATGACTCCACATCCTATGTAAACACGATACAACTACAAGTCCAACTGTAACCTACCTTGTACACAATATTCGACACAACTCTAACATGTTCCCTTCTAGTAGCAGCTAACTTGCCAATCCATCCATCAGTGGCAAACGTGCAGTAGTGCACATGGCCGTTTCCTCTTGTTTCCCGTTGGCTGCTCGCTGCAGCCTCCTGCTCACGGCAGCGCTGGTCCTAGCGCTGAGCCATGGAGCCAATGGTCATGTCGGTGCCGGTGCTAGGTTGAGCTCGTCCTTTTACGATGACTCGTGCCCCAGTGCACATGACATTGTCCGGCGTGTCATCCAGAATGCCCGTGTCGCCGACGCACGCATCCCAGCCAGCCTCATCCGCCTCCACTTCCACGACTGCTTTGTTCAGGGCTGTGATGGCTCACTTTTGCTGGACAACGACCTCCCGGCGATCATGACCGAGAAGGAGGTCCCTGCCAACAACAGGTCAGCGCGCGGGTTTGATGTGGTTGACGACATCAAGCATGCACTGGAGAATGCGTGCCCCGGCATCGTGTCTTGTGCCGACATTCTCGCCCTCGCCTCCGAGATCTCAGTCGAGCTAGCTGGAGGGCCTCGCTGGAGTGTGCCGTTGGGCCGCCGTGATGGCACGACCACCAATGTTGAGAGCGCCAACAATCTCCCAAGCCCCTTCGACTCTCTGCAGATGCTCCAGGAGAAGTTCAGAAACTTGGGCCTCGACGACACTGACCTTGTCGCCCTCCAAGGAGCGCACACCTTTGGGCGGGCACAATGCCAATTCACACAGCAGAACTGCAGTGCCGGGCAGGACGGGGAGACGCTGGTGAACCTCGACACAGTTACCCCTGATGTCTTCGACAACAAGTACTATGGCAACCTCTTGCACGGCCGCGCCCCTCTCCCTTCAGACCAGGTAATGTTGTCCGACCCTGTCGCCGCCACGACCACCGCGCCGATCGTTCACAGGTTCTCCGGTAGCCAGAAGGACTTCTTCAAGAATTTCGCAGCCTCGATGGTCAAAATGGGGAACATAAGCCCGATGACTGGAAGGGCTGGGGAGATTAGGAACATCTGTCGGAGGGTGAACAAAAAACCCTATTGATGAATGAGATTGATGTTATGAGTTGTGAACTCATTGTCCTTTTGTAAAATATTCTTTTAATTCATTCTAACTGTAAAGGATTCTTTTTATTCTCTTTGGAAACAAATGTAAATGTTCTTTTTTTTCTTCACTACACGTGATTGTCGCAAACCCATTCTTTTCATACCAGATGACTTGTTTTCAATAAACATATCTTCAAATCACTTTACCACCATTCAATCAAATCTTGTGTAAGATCACTGCTACAAAATGACCTGTCAAGGAACTGCATATCTTTCCTTTTTTGGAAGTTTTCGCGCCATTGCCTTTGTCAAAACGTGCATAGTTTAATATCTATTTGGAATAACCTATTAACAAAGTGACAGAAAGGAAGCAAGTATTTGTGCCTCTGATTTCAGGACATGAATAAGCATGTACACATTCAACATGAATAAGCATGTACACATTTGTGCCTCTGGTTAGAGTGATTCGTAGCCCGGACTCAGCCGCTCCTGCCCATGATCATTAAAGTCAGAAAAAATAGGGAAAATAAAGTCAAAAATATCTAAACCTTGTTGGTATCCAAGCAATAATGCTAAACATACAAAAAGTTACACGAAATTACACGTTGACTAGGATTTTTTCTTTCTAACTATCCACTCCCCCCGATTTTCATGGGGGTGGGCCCCTTCTCCCCCAATCTCCAATCAAAACCCACCTTTTTTGTAAAATCCGTGTAAACTTATGTATGTGTAGCATTACTCGTATCTAAGATGTTTGGGTGCACAATGTGAGTGCAAATTTTCATGGTGTTTGGAGATTTGAAGAGGTTGTGGCAAAAAAAAATGGTGCTCAAAGAAACTTTGAAAAAAATGCACTGCTTAAACCTGATTTTGTTCTTCTGCCACGACCTCCTCGGATGTCCAAACACCACGAAGTTTTTCAGGCATCCTGGCATCTCTGATGCCAACAACATTCAGTTTTTCCTTTTGCTATTGTTTTGAATTTATTGATCATCAGGAGCATATGATCCTGGGCTCAGACATTATATATATATAGACCCAATTATACGTGGACTGAAGAACATCATGCTAAAATCTCTAGAAGGGCGGGAATAAACATTTACACATTCCATCCTATTATATAGACCCATCCGTTTTGCTCAAAAAGAAAAAAAGACTTGTCCATACACATGAACATGGTAGTAGAAGAAAATGCTGCCCAAGCAGCCGTGCACTACATTTGCAGCAACTACAACGTGATCATCAATGACCATAACTACCAAGCTTTTGATGTCGTGAAAAGAAACCTATGCACAACACTAGCATGGGCCCTCAAAAGAAAAAAAGATGACACACCAAGACGGCGCCCTCTCAGCCAAAGGAATTCACAAGGCAAACTAAAATGCTAGCAAAAAATATATGATAAGTTTTCATATATCATACCACCACGAGTAAATTGCACAGAAGTACCACAATTGGGGCATTGGAAGCAGATTGGTACCAAGATTGATAATTTTTACGTGTCAGTACCAAGATTGGGGCGAGCCGTTGCAAAAAAGACTAAAAATGCGTTTTATACGTATTGACAGAGAAACTGACTGGTTGGGCCCGCCCGTCAGGTGCCACGCTGGCCAGTGCACGCGTGCCTGCGCGCTGACTGGGCGCTGACTAGGACGAGGCCGGCTCGCACCTTTATAGTCTCGCTGGTGCAACCGAGCCAGACCCCGACCCCAACCCCGCTCGCCTTCTTCTTCCTTTCTTCTGCTCTCTGCCTCGCCGTCGCCTGCGCCCGCCACCGCCGACCGCCACACCACGCCGCCACAGCCATGGTTCTGGAGGACGAGAGCAGCGATGACAACTGAAGCCTCCCGTACATGTACTCTGAAACCTCCACCGATGGGCTGAACGAGGTAAGTTACTCCATTTGAGCTAGGGTTAGGGTTAGGTTTAGGAAATTTGGGGATTTTTGTGAGGATTTCGTTTGATTTGCTATGTCCTCGTGCTGTGCTTTTGACTATGCAGGTGCCTTTCTCACTCGAGGACCCGGATTACAAGGGCCTTGAGCTAGATCTGATGGCGTTCTGCGAGAAGCATGGGAAGCCATCAGAGAGGCTTGTTGCGTTTGAAGGAACAATGACTGGGAGAAGGTTCTTAGCATGTGCAGAGTTGGTATTTTTCTTGCCTTGGTGATTAAGCACTGGATGTGTTCATTGAAAGTGGCAGAGTCTTGTTTGCCACCTGTGGTTCAGTTATGTGCATGCTAAATTTGCTAGTCATATGTGCCTGTTGTGTGCACATGCTATTATTATGTGCATGCTAAATTCAGTTATGCTCATTATTAAGTTCAATTGACTGCATTTGTGCTAAAATATATGCTCTTGTTGTGTGCACATGCTATTTATTGACACTTCTTTCCAAATGCAGTGTTGCTCAATTTCAGTTCAGTGCAGCCAGTTAGTAACTATTGATTACTGCTGACAGTAGGTAGTCTCATTACCTAGTTTGTTGCTGCAGGCTAGTGTTGTGTATTTAGCTGGGCAAAGTAGTTCACATTGTATTGCTTATTACTGTTGACAGTAGGTTGTCTCAATGGTAGGAGTAATGGTGAGTACTTAGTAATGGTAGTGCACATTTAGGATTCCATTATATTAATGGTCAATTTTTAGCAACTGCTGTTGCTTAGCACATGGCTGCTTAGCAACTGCTAAGTTGAATGGAGTGTTACTCTTCTGCCTGGTAAATATATTGATCATCCATTGTAGGATTACTTTAATTTATTTTACAATGTGCTCCTGTTGTTTAGCAAATGGTTGTGCAAATTCAGTTAATGACAATGCCAACATTAGGTAATGCCATGAACTAACTGTTGCTTAGTACTCTTAGTAGTTGTATTGTACTAAATGTTGCCCTTGCACCTCTCCCAGGAAGGTCAGAATTGTGGGTTTGTTCAATGGGTTGATGAGCAGTGGCCCCCAACAATGGAGAATGCATTGTTGAAGCTTTGGTCAATGGTTGAAGAGAGCAAGTGTGCTAGGGTGAATGATAATCTTAAAAGTGCTTTAACTATTTACCAGTTAACAGAAGAAAAGAACAAGCTGGATGCAGACTATGATAAGTTGGTGAAAGATGTGCATCAACTTGTGGATATGCAGGAGGATAGGGTTGTGGATTTCAGTTATCTGCAGTCCAACATCACATATCAGCAGGAATGCAGAGCTGAGTTGGTTGCTGGTATGAAGGCAGAAATGGCAAAGAAAGATGCAGCTACAGAGAAGCTTCAACAGAGATATGAAATCTTGTGCAACCTGACAAGTGCTCAAGCAACTGTCATCCAAAACCTGAAGTTGAAGATATGAAAGAGAAGGAAATGCTGAGCGAGGCTAGGATGAATTTGGAGTTGAAGAATGCAGAGTTCACATAGTTTGAGGAGAAGCTCACCCAAGAGAAGCTAGAGTTCAAGTTCCAGGTTGCTGATCTGCTGAAGCTCAAGGAAAACTATAATGAAGAGAAGCAGATGCAAGAGTTTAAGCTTGCTGAGATCATGAAGGCACAGGAGAAGCTGAAGGAGAAGATCAAGGGGATCCAGGCCATCTTGCAGAACTGAACAAGATGAATTGAGATTAGTGGGCATTGCAGACCTTTTGGGAAGGATGGTTCTGCAATGACCTAGTAACTTAGAATTATGGTTGTGTAATATATGGTTCTAGTACTAATTGTGAACTCTGGCTGTTTATGTACCTAGTAGTTATGCTATTCATCCTTTTGTGAGAAAATGATGGATTGTGCATTTGAACTCCACTATGTAATGTGAACAATGGTTGTGTATTCCTATAATGTGTTGAACTCCAGTTAGTATTGTTTGCTTTCAATGTTAGACTGAAAATGATGACATAGTGATGCTTATGTTAGACTGAAAATGATGACATACTGATGCTTATGTTATACTGATGGTTAAATGCTTAAATGCATTTGCAAAAGGAATAGTTACATATGTTAGAGTGATGCTTAAATTCTTAAATGCATTTCAAAAGGAATAGTTTGTTATGTTACAAAGTTGATGGCTTTAGGTGGTTTCGTCAACCCCTTGCTACCCTAGACCAAAGTTGATGGATTTAGGTGGTTCCGTCGACCCCGAGCCACCAAAACCCAAAATTATGGCTTTAGGTTGTTTTGTCAACCCCGAGCCACCCTAGACCCTAGTTGATGGCTTTAGGTGGTTTCGTCGACCCCAAGCCACCAAAACCCAAAATGATGGCTTTAGGTGGTTTCGTCGACCCCGAG
>NC_041385.1:706134998-706151200 GCF_002162155.2 Triticum dicoccoides | reverse complement strand
CACCAATACCCAAAATGATGGCTTTAGGTGGTTTCCGTCGACCACGAGCCACCAAAACCCAAAATGATGGCTTTAGGTGGTTCCGTCGACCCCGAGCCACCAAAACCCAAAATGATGGCTTTAGGTGGTTCCGTCGATCCCGAGCCACCAAAACCCAAAATGATGGCTTTAAGTGGTTTCGTCGACCCCGAGCCACCCTAGACCCTAGTTGATGGCTTGAGGTAGTGATGAGTTATGTACCTAGGGTAGGGTCATGGACCTGTCCAAACTACCCTACCCAAGGACATCTCTAGAAGAAACCACCTGTCAGTCGACCTAGAGGTGTTCCACTCGACGAACGCAAAGACACTCGACCATGAAGCTAGTCACTCGACCATGAAGCCAATCACTCGACGGCCAGGAGATCTAAAGTCACTCTGCGGGTAACGGTCTGTCATTAAGTAGCCTTAATGGTCTTCATAGCACTTTATGTGGGCGTTACCAGTAACCCCATGTCTTAATGTACTTTAAACTCTGCATAACTGAGGGCTGGAGGGGTCTGACGAACTCTATATAAGCCACCCCCCTCCTCAGTGTAAAGGGTTCGCACCCCTGTAACTCACACACGTATAATCCAGTCGACCGCCTCCGGGCACCGAGACGTAGGGTTGTTACTTCCTCCGAGAAGGGCCTGAACTCGTAAAACTCTTGCGTGTACAACTACTCCATAGCTAAGATATTGCCTCTCCATTAGTACCCCCCTACATTACTGTCAGACTTAGAACCACGACAGTTGGCGCCCACCATGGGGCAGGTGTCTTAGCGACTTATTGGAGAAGTTGCAATTTTTCCGATCTCCTTCATCATGGTTTTAGGCGGAGTTTTGGTCGAGGGCCGCGAGATCCGTCTCGGCGCGCTCACGTTCATCGCCAACGACTCTGCTTGGCTTCAGGTGGCTCCGCTCGACATCGACGCGCTCCCAGTCCGTGAAGCGACGCACTTTCGCGCGTGCATCCGCGGCGTCCTCCTGCGGCAACTGTCGACCCAGCATCGGTCGGTCGCTGTGTCATCCTCCCTCCCTGCTTCCCGCCGGCGCAAGCGCTCCGGATGGTCGAGGCTACAGCGGTGGGTGAGGCACGCGGTGGCCCGCTAGTCGGCCACCCCCCAAGTCGCGGCAATGGAGCCCGACAAATCTCTCTACGGCCTGTTCGACCTGTCGACTGGCTCCGCAGAGACTGCATCCGAGTGCGATAGCAGTGATCCAGCGGCAGAGGTTCTGATGGTCGATGGACCATGTGGTCCTCCCGGTTTTCCCGGCGCCGACGGAGGCGACGGCGGGGGCGACCCGTCGTGTTCCCATGAGGAGTATCACCCCGAGCCCCTCACTTCGCTGCAAAGGTAAGAACTTCGCCGCCGGAACATGGATGCACTTCACACTCCTATCGTTGGAAAACCCCTGAGGCTCGTGCCTTAGAGGACGCGCGCTTGGCTAACTTGGCTGAGCGCACTCGACTGGAGAACCTTCAGCGAGCACTCGACGAGCGTGCACGGCAACGGGTTTCGGACTCCAGTCAACGTCAGCTCTTTCCACCATCGACTCAGGTATATCAAACTCTGATTTAGAATTTAGCAGCTGCAGCCCGTATAGCAGAGTCAATTCAGCCTTCCCAGTCAGAGGTTGGCAGAGGCTTGATGCAGATCAGAGATTTGCTCCGAGCAGCAGGAGATCAAAATTCAGCTATATCACAGTCGCGGAATAGGATTCACAGCAGATCCGTGGCTGCGAATGTAGTCCATTCGGCTCATAGCCCCAGATCGCCCCCGAGGCGTGACGGGTGTGGAGACCGGCACGATAAGTACAAGAACCGTGAGCAGT
Organism: Triticum dicoccoides; assembly: GCF_002162155.2. Lineage (NCBI taxonomy): Eukaryota > Viridiplantae > Streptophyta > Magnoliopsida > Poales > Poaceae > Triticum > Triticum dicoccoides. The sequence continues at coordinate 706,149,345 of NC_041385.1, read as the reverse complement.
ATGATCACCGATTCGATCGCGATGATCTACGTCGAGTGTCCACCCCTCCCCCAAGGGGTGGATCCTACGCACCTCGACAACATGATGATAGACGCCAGCACAATGGTGGGCGAAGGATCCCAGTCGACCCCAGGGAACCAGGCTTTGATGCGAGGTCCATCATCGTTCAAGGTCTGGTCGACCGGAACAGAGCTCACCGAGAGGGTCACGACAGAGATGTACCCACCAGCAGCCGAGTGCATGTCTCAGGACCAGAGTGTTTCAGCAGAGCCATCAGGGCCGCAGTGATTCCCCCCAACTTCAGGTTGGCGACTGGAGTCAGTAAGTTCAATGGCGAGTCTAAGCCTGATACTTGGCTTGAAGACTACCGAGTGGCTGTCCAGATCGGCGGCGGAAATGATGAGGTGGCCATGAAACATCTGCCTCTTATGTTGGAGGGATTGGCCAGAGCATGGTTGAATCAATTGACACCCAGAACCATTTATACGTGGGAAGATCTTTCCCGAGTGTTTGTCAGAACGTTTGAAGGAACGTGCAAGGGACCAGCAGGACTGACAGAGCTGCAAACTTGTGTGCAGAAGTCGAATGAGACTTTGAGAGATTACATCCAGAGATGGATCACATTACATCACACGGTAGAGAATGTATCTGATCACCAGGCAGTCTGTGCCTTCAAGGAAGGCGTTAAGTACAGAGAGCTAAGCCTGAAATTCGGTCGAACCGGAGACATGTCTCTGAGTCGAATGATGGAGATAGCCACCAAATATGCCAATGGTGAGGAAGAGGACCGGCTCCGGAGTGGCAAGCACAAGTCAGTCGCCCAGGAAACCGGAGGAGGGAACTCCAGTAGGAAGCAAAAGCGGAAAGCCAAGCTAGCTGCTCCTAGAGAAGCCTTGGCAGTGAATCAAGGAAAGTTCAAAGGGAAGCCCAAAGGGCCTTGGAACCCCAAGAAAGTGAAGGATAAAGAAGGAAATGACGTGATGGATTTTCCGTGCCACATCCACACGAAGAAAGATGAAGAGGGTAATTTCATTTACCCGAAGCATACCACTCGACAGTGTCGACTCTTGATACAGCAGTTCCAAGGGAAACAGTCCAAAGATAAGGAAAAGGAGTGAGACAAAGTTGAGGACAAGGGGGATAGTGACGAGGAATATCCTCAGGTCAATTCCACTCTGGTGATTTTTGCTGACATTGAGAGAAAAAGTCGACTGAAAGTTATAAACCGAGAGGTGAATATGGTTGCTCCGGCGACACCCAATTATCTGAAGTGGTCTCAGACGGCCATCACATTCGACCAGCATGATCACCCGATGCACATAGCCACCGCTAGGAGGCAAGCTCTGGTGGTCGACCCAGTCGTCGAAGGCACTCGACTGACTAAAGTGTTGATGGATGGCGGCAGTAGTTTGAATATACTGTACGCGGACACACTGAAAGGGATGGGCATTCCGATGTCCAAACTCAGCACAAGCAACATGAGTTTCTATGGAGTCATTCCTGGCAAGAAGGCCGGGTCACTCGGCCAGATTGCTCTTGATGTGGTTTTTGGTTATTCCAAAAACTTCCGCAAAGAAAAGTTGACATTTGAGGTTGTGGATTTCCAAAGTGCCTATCATGCTATTTTGGGCAGGCCAGCTTATGCACGTTTTATGGATCGACCATGCTACATGTACCTCAAATTAAAGATGCCTGACCCCAAAGGTGTGATCAATGTTACTGGCAAACGGAAGAAGGCGGAAGAGTGCTTTCAGAAAGGCTCAAAGATCGCCGATGCTCAGATGGTAGCAGAAGAGTGGCAGGAACACCAAAGAAATGCAGACCCGAGTGATTGGTTGCGAGCCAAGAAGCCCGCTATGGAATCAGCGTTTCAGTCGTCCGGTGAGACAAAGCCAGTTCACATCCTCCCGACCGACCCCAACGCTGCTCCGACTAATATCTCCACAACATTCGACCCCAAATAGGAAGAAGCGCTCATCCAGTTCCTCCATGAGAACTGGGACATCTTTGCATGGAAACCTTCTGACATGCCAGGTGTACCCAGGGGCTGGCTGAGCACTGTCTACGAGTCGATTCAAAGGAAAAACCTGTCAAGGAACATCTGCGACGGTCCGTCGTCCAGAAAAGGAAGGATATTGGCGAAGAGGTGGCTCGGCTCTTAGCGGCAGAGTTTATCCGAGAGATTTACCACTTCGAGTGGCTCGCCAATGTTGTCATGGTCCCCAAGAAGGACAAGTCACTTCGCATGTGCATTGACTTCAAACATATCAATCGGGCCTGCCCGAAAGATCATTTTCCTCTCCCCCGCATCGACCAAATAGTCGACTCAACTGTGGGATGTGAGCGGCTGTCTTTCTTAGACGCCTATTCCGGGTACCACCAGATCCGTATGTATGGTCCCGATGAGATCAAAACAGCTTTCATCACCCCATTCGGGTGCTTCTGTTATGTCACTATGCCATTCGGCCTCAAGAATGCCGGAGCCACGTTCGTGAGGATGATTCAGAAGTGTTTACTCACTCAAATCAGTTGGAATGTGGAAGCATACATGGATGATATTGTGGTCAAGTCACGGAAAGGTTTCGACCTGCTGACTGACCTCACTGAAACATTTGCCAACCTCAGGAGGTATGATATCAAGTTTAATCCATCAAAGTGCACATTCGGAGTTCCTGGCGGAAAATTACTCGGTTTTCTCATTTCCGAACAAGGAATCGACGCAAATCCAGAGAAAGTGGGCACTATACTCCGAATGAAAAGACCTGTGCGTGTGCACAATGTTCAGAAGCTTACTGGTTGTTTGGCCGCTTTAAGTCGATTCATCTCTCGTCTCGGTGAAACGGCATTGCCTCTTTACCGACTGATGAAGAAGTCAGACAAGTTCGAGTGGAATCCTAAAGCTGATGCAGCGTTTGCAGAGCTAAAAGCCTTGCTTTCCACCCAGCCGGTGCTTGCTGCCCCAGTCAGCAAAGAGCCTTTGCTGCTTTACATTGCAGCCACATGACAAGTCATCAGTACAGTACTTACGGTCGAGCGGGAAGAAGAAGGGAAAGCCTTCAAAGTTCAGCGCCCAGTATATTACATTTCTGAAGTCCTGACCCCATCGAAGCAAAGATACCCTCATTATCAGAAGCTTGTATATGGGATTTATATGACCACGAAGAAAGTTGCTCACTACTTCTCTGACCATACCATTACAGTCGTCAGCGACGCCCATTGTCAGAGATTCTGCACAACAGAGATGCAACTGGTCGCGTGGCAAAATGGGCGATTGAACTCCTTCCCCTGGATATAAGATTTGAGGCAAAAAAAGCTATCAAGTCCCAAGCAATAGCAGATTTCCTTGCCGAGTGGACTGAACAGCAACTGCCGACTGAAGTTCATTCGGAGCACTGGACCATGTTCTTTGATGGCTCTAAGATGCTGAATGGTTCTGGTGCTGGGGTAGTGTTGGTTTCCCCCCGAGGAGATAAGCCCAGATATGTACTCCAGATTCACTTTGATTCCTCCAACAACGAAGTAGAATACGAAGCACTTTTGTATGGGTTGCGTATGGCCATTTCACTCGGCGTCCGTCGCCTCATGGTCTATGGCGACTCAGATTTGGTGGTTAACCAAGTGATGAAGGAGTGGGACGTCAGAAGCCCAGCTATGACTGGTTACTACAATGCAGTAAGAAAGCTGGAGGAGAAATTCGAGGGGTTAGAGCTTCACCATATACCCCGACTGAAGAATCAAGCAGCCGATGATTTGGCAAAGATAGGTTCCAAGAGAGAAGCCATTCCCAGTGGTGTGTTTTTGGAGCATATCCACGTGCCGTCGGTTCAAGAGGACCCTTTCACCGAAGAAGCCCCGCAGCCAAAAAGTGCCACGGATCCGACTGAAGTCGAGGTCCCAGCCGTGGTCGACCTGATCATGGAAGTTTTGGTTATCACTCCTGACTAGACAGTGCCTTACATTGCATATATCCTTAGGAAAGAGCTCCCAGAGAATGAAGAAGAGGCTCGACAGATCATCCGTCGATCCAAGGCCTTTACTATCATGAAGGGATAGTTGTACAGAGAAAGCGCGACTGGAGCCATTCAGAAATGCATAACGCCGGAAGAGGGTCGGATAATTCTTAATGACATCCACTCGGGGACCTGTGGCCATCATGCGTCCTCTCGGACTATCGTGGCTAAAGCATACCGAGCGGGTTTTTACTGGCCCAGAGCGAATGAAATGGCGAAAGAGATAGTCGACAAGTGCGAAGGATGTCAGTTCTACTCCAATATGTCGCACAAGCCCGCCTCAGCCCTGAAGACCATTCCAATCATCTAGCCTTTCGCTGTTTGGGGGTTAGATATGGTTGGGCCACTGAGAACTGGCAGGAGCGGCTTCACCCATGTACTGGTGGCAGTCGACAAGTTCACCAAGTGGATCAAAGCCAAGCCTATTAAAAATCTTGATGCTGGCACTGCCATCAGCTTCATCAGAGAATTGATATTCAGATATGGAGTTCCGCATAGCATCATCACCGATAATGGGTCAAACTTCGATCCCGACCAATTCAAAGCCTTCTGCGCTTCTCAAGGCACACGAGTCGACTACGCTTCAGTCGCCCACCCCCAGTCGAATGGACAAGCAGAAAGAGCAAACGACCTAATTCTCAAAGGACTGAAACCCCGGTTGATGCGTGATCTCAAGAATGCAGCAGGCGCGTGGGTCGACGAACTTCCATCAGTTCTTTGGGGGTTGAGGACTACTCCAAATCGGTCGTCTGGGAGAACTCCATTCTTTCTGGTCTATGGAGCTGAAGCAGTTCTGCCAAGTGACCTGCTTCACAATGCACCGCGAGTCGAGCTCTGCTCTAAAGTCAAAGTAGAGCAAGCCCAGCAGGACGCAGTCGACCTTCTGGAAGAAGAAAGAGAGATGGCCATGATCCGATCGACCATCTATCAGCAAGACTTGCGTCGATTCTACGCCAGAAATGTGAAGAGTCGATCCTTCCAAGAAGGAGACTTGGTCCTACGAGTGGACCAACAAAAGCCACACAAACTCGCCCCTACTTGGGAAGGCCCCTTCATTGTCACCAAAGTTCTCCACAACGGAGCATACCGTCTTTACAACGTCGATCGCCAGATTGACGAGCCATGAGCTTGGAATGCGGATCTGTTCCGCCCCTTTTACACTTAAGTACTCACTCGGATGAGATGTAATAAAAGTACTCCTGTAGTTTATTTATCAAAGACAAAAGTGTTACAATTTTCCCATTAATTGTTGCTGCTTTTGCTTATGTAAGAAATCCCCCAGTGGGTGGCTTAGCTGTGAATCCATTTCGCCTAAGTTTGTAAAAAAAATCCTGCCGAGTGACAAGCAAGCCTCTCACTCGGAGACTTAGCTGCGAATCCATTTCTCCTAAGTGTTTGAAATCCTACCGAGTGGAGAGCAAACCTCCCACTTGGGGGCTTAGCTGCAGTCCAGTGCTCGCCTAAGTGTTCGAAATCCTACCGAGTGGAGAGCAAACCTCCCACTCGGGGGCTTAGCTGCGGTCTAGTGCTCGCCTCAGTATTTGAAATCCTACCGGGTGGTGAGTCTGCCTCTCACTCGGAGGCTTAGCCGTAGTCCAGTACTCGCCTAAGTGTTTGAAATCCTACCGAGTGGGGAGCAAACCTCCCACTCGGAGGCTTAGCTGCAATCCAGTACTCGCCTAAGTATGAAATTCATTCCGATCCGCAAGGACGACGAGGTGCAGGTCGACTGCTACCTTCTCCTTCGAGTTACGACACAAACTCAATGAGAAGTAATAAAAATCCTACCGAGTGAAGAGCAAACCTCCCACTCGGGGGCTTAGCTGCGGTCCAGTACTCGCCTAAGTATTTGAAATCCTACCGAGTGGTGAGTCTGCCTCTCACTCGGAGGCTTAGCTGCAGTCCAGTACTCGCCTAAGTGTTTAAAAATCCTAACGAGTGGAGAGCAAATCTCCCACTCGGGGGCTTAGCTGCAGTCCAGTGCTCGCCTAAGCATTAGAAATCCTACCGAGTGATGAATCTGCCTCTCACTCAGAGGCTTAGCTACAGTCCAGTACTCGCCTAAGTGTTTAAAATCCTACCAAGTGGTGAGTCTGCCTCTCACTCGGAGGCTTAGCTGCAGTCCAGTACTCGCCTAAGTGTTTAAAATCCTACCGAGTGGTGAGTCTGCCTCTCACTCAGGGGCTTAGCTGCAGTCCAGTACTCGCCTAAGTGTTTGAAATCCTACCAAGTGGTGAGTCTGCCTCTCACTCGGAGGCTTAACTGCAGTCCAGCACTCGCCTAAGTACAAAAATCGTTCTGACCCGCAAGGACGACGAGGTGCAGGTCGACTGTTACCTTCTCCTCCGAGCTTCGGCACAAATACAACATGCACTCTGCAAGGACGACGAGGTGCAGGTCGACTGCTACCTTCTCCTTCGAGCTTCAGCACAAATACAATGTGCGCTTCATCCTAGGACGCAAGGATGCAAGTCGACTGCAATCTGTGCTCCAACCTGCAAGAGTACGTCCCAAGCACAAAAATATATTCCGAGCGAAGAACAATGTTCGTTCGAAGACAAATGCAAACATATTCAACCACAAACCCAAGTTTAGATAGCAACCTACGGAACCAGAAGTGCTCAGGCATCGAGCCTATTAAAGTTTATCGGTTACAAAAACCACTCGGCATTCCGAGGCAAATTTAAGGCGTCAAGCATAGAAGTTTTTTACTCCTCCGGCGGAGGACTGGAAGGCGCGACAAACTCGCCCAGGTTGATTCCATCAGCAATCCGAGTGGCAGCAACAATGAAGGTCTCCATGAAGGATCGAAAGTCATGCTTCTTGGTATTGGCCACCTTGAGGGACGCCAACTTGTCCTCTCGTGCATCCTTGCAATGAACACGGACCAGAGACAGAGCGACATCAGCGCCACACCGGGCAGAAGATTTTTTCCATTCCTGCACTCGACCTGGAACTTAAATCAGTCGAGCCATTAGGGACTCGAGGTCATTCTGAAGCATTTCTCCCGGACAGAGTGTCGTATCGATCCGTGACACAGCAACCTTCAGTCGAGCAAGGTAGTCGACAACAACAGCAACACGAGACTCCAGTCGGAGCACATTCATAGCAGCTTCATCCTTCATAGGAGAGTTAATGGGGTCCAGGCTCGTCTCCACTCGACTAGTTTCTTCCTCAAAGTTCTGGCAGAATTCTGTAAACATAATTCGGAGTTAAGCCAGCAGTTTTATGATGAGTCGTCAATAATGAGTCAGTCAAATAAAGGGATTACCTTCAAGAGTGAGGAATAACTTTTTAGCGAGACCTCCCAGATAAGCCTCCAGATCGTTCTTCTTTCTTGCCAGTTCATTAGCCTTGTTGCTCAGAGCAATCTTGTCATTCTTCAGTCGGCGGGCCTCCTTGTTGGCCGCGTCGAGAGCAGCTTTCAAATTGGCGTTCTCCTCCGCAAGTTTACCGACTGAAGTCAACTTTTCTTCCGCGAGCTTCGTCTTGTCTGAAGCCGCTTTTTACGCCTCGGCGAGTTCAAGATCCTTCTTCTTCAGAGCCTCCTTCAGTTTTTCTACAAAGTGACACTGAGATCAGAATCAAGATGGAAAAAAATAAGGACAGCTGTCAAGATTCTCACCAAACATACCTTTCGCTTCCTCCTTTGCCTTCGTGAAGTTCTCCTGGACAGGCTTCAAGTCAAGTTCAAGCTGGATATGTTTGTTCTCCAACTCAGTATAACGAGCGATAAGCTCGCAAGATTTCTGCAAAGAGTTAGTCGACAGATATCAAAGAGAGGTTACTTCCGAGTAACTAAGAGAAAAAACCGTAACATTTCTAAGACTACAGTCGAATCAAAATATTCAATAGTAGTCTCGGGGACTACACCCAGTGGGTGCACTCAGCGTACCCCCACTAGTTTTATTGACTTGATCCGATCAGTCGACCAAAAGGAACAAAGATATTATGGTTCCAAAACCATAGCTAGCTGCCAGCAGTCAGTCATGATCTCATCACGATCTACCAAAAAAACAGGATCTTCAGACTACAGTCGACTGCCAGCAGTCCACCGTAGTCTCGGGGACTACACCCAGTGGGTGCACTCGGCGTGCCCCCACCGGTTCCAAGATTCCGTTAAGCATGGTCTAACCAGACCGACCACCGAAGTTGAAATGAGGAAATTCAAAATACACAGTCCACGGTCGACTGCCCGCAGTTGACCATAGTCTCGAGGACTACATCCAGTGGGTGCACTCAGCGCGCCCCCACCAGTTCAGAAAGTTCAAAAAATCAATCGACGCACCCAGTGGGTGTACAGATTCAAAGATCTTCGGAAAGGAAATCTTCAGATTTCATATCCTAACAGAACAAGCGGTGATCAACTAACCTGGACATTGCTTTGAAGAGCAGGAGATGGCATCATAACACTAGTGCAGAACCGGTTCGTAAGGCCCTTTAGTGCCGGTTCCATAACCGGCACTAAAGTGTGGGCACTAAAGCCCCCCCCCTTTAGTACCGGTTCAGCACGAACCGGTGCTAAAGGGAAACCACGTGGCACGAGCCAGCTCCAGGGGCCTGGAGCCCTTTAGTACCGGTTGGTAAGACCAACCGGTACTATAAGGTTTGTTTTTTTTTTTAGTTTTATGATTTCTTTTTCATTTAATTTTGTGTTTCCATTTTAATTCTTTTTCGTTTGCTGGTATTTTACGATACTACACATTGTACACGTTATGCATATATATATATATATATATATATATAATTTCTAGTAGAACCAATCATGCATATATATATCATCAATGTCTCACAAACCATCATATTAATTAATTCACACATACACACATGTATAGCTATATACAATTTCTCCTACATATGCATGTTGCCTTCGGAGCCAGTGGCATTAGCCTAATTGGTGCCTTCGGAGCACGATGACAATTGGAAGTGGTTTTCATGGGGGCGGTAGCGGGTAATAGTATTCTTCCTTCGGATTTATGACCTGGTCGAGCAAAAATCCCGCTATTTCCTCTTGAAGTGCTTCTACGCGCTCCGTTTCTAGGAGCTTTGCCCGCATCTCTCTGAACTGTTAAGAAGGAGATCAATATGCATGTGTATTAGTTGTGTGACTAGATATCGATAATGGTGTAAACATTGTGAATAGTGTTTTGACAAGCGTACCCATTCCTGTCTTTGAGATCTGCTCCTTTCGGACGCCATCATGCGAATGTTCTCGCAAACGCAGAATGCACACAGATCAGTCCCCTGCGCCTGCTTCAGGGCCTTTACGAGAATGGAATTTGATTAGATAATAATTAATCAAGCATGATAATTAAAGAGATGGCAGCTAGCTAGCTAGCTAGTAGTCTACTTAATTACTTACCTTGGGTCTTCCCCATTTAAGCTTTTCTTTCCATTCGCCTTCCGTGACGCCGATGAACCTTGCCCAAGCCCTGCCCGCCGACAAAGAAAATGAATAAAGGGGTTACTAAATAGTTCATATCATGAAATGACGAACTAAATAGGCCGATATATATAGTTAATAATGATTGAAATTACCTGTTGACTATCCCAAACAAGATGTTATAGTCAGTTTTTTCTTTGAGTAGTGAGTCCAATATTTCAACTGTTCCGGCGTCAACTTTAATGATACACAAGACCCAGTGAAATCTGCATGCACACATGTTTGCATGTCTTAATTAAGCGGGCATATGTAAGCAAAAACATGTAGCTAGCTAGTAGGCAAAAACAGATAATTTGTAGTACAAGACAGTGTGACTCACTGGAAGTTGTAAGGAAGTAGTATATCTTCATTGTATTTGAGGCGCTTCAAGAACTCTAGCATGCTGTCCTCTACGGCCTTTTGATGACGTGGATCTATTTTCCATGTGTATTCATTAACGGTGTTTGGGTCAATGAACCCAATGCCAATGCGTCCACCTTTTCTCATTTCATACATCTTCATCCTGCATACAATACCACATAAAAGAATATAGTGAGGATAATTACAGGTAATGATTGATCAAAAGGATCACTACAGCTTGCTTGAGACTTAAATTACAGAAAGAAATCACTTACAGACAATAGCAACTGACGATAGATTTGTCGAGTGCGTCTTGATTGTATAACTGAAACAGTTCAGAATACTCAATGGACACAGCTTTCTCATGGTAGTAATGCTCCTCCTTGACATTCACCATGAGGGACAATCGATTGGAAATCTTGGTAATGTTCATGTACCATTGATGCAATTCATACATTCTCGTTGGGAGGTTCTTGACCTTGTCAGGCTCGACCAAAGGTTTGCCCCGGACATATTTCCGTTTTATTTCATCCTCTCTAAGCACAGACATGGGCTCGATCTCGAGGAGTTGTCCAACAGTGATTTTGAGAACTTCAGCTTGCATTATATGGTCCTCCATTATTACCACATTGCCCACCTCAGGAACGTAAACTGTTTTCCCACAATAATATTGGGCGCGCGTACTGTCACGTGTTCTTGGCACAACAAGCGAGGGGATCTATTGCGCCGCCTGTTCTCCCAGCTGGGGAACGGTTTTCCCGCATTTTTTGACAGCTGCTTCTTGTTTGCTCGATCCCGAGCTCGCCTCCTTACGTAGACGTGCTCAATTTAACTTCTTGATGTGGCGCTCATAGTCTGTGTCAACAGGCTTGGGAGCTGGTGGTTGAGCCATACGAATGAAGTGGTCAATCATTTCCTCAGCCACTTTCTCCCTTGGCAGCGGTGGCGGTTTCGGTGCAAAATGGGCTTCCACCTCGGACTTCGATATGGCTGCGATTTCCTCCTCGGACCTGTCAAAAGCCCTCTGCGGAAGAGGCGTGAGGCTTGGACCATATTTATATCGCTTGCCTCCGCCTGTACTTCCTGTACTACCTCGACTCGTACCGCTATGCACCATAGCTGCGGGGTGTCTCTTCTGTGATTGCTGAGGCGGCGGAGATGGCTGACGGGGCTGAGTTGGACGAGGAGGAGTGGCTGCCTGAAGTTGTGCCGGACTTGGAGGAGGAGTGGCCTGAGGTTGTGCCGGACTTGGAGGAGGAGTGGACGTCTGACGCTGTGGCGGACTTGGAGGAGGAGGAGTGGCCTGACACTTTGCCGGACATGGAGGAGGAGTGGCCTGACACTTTGCCGGACTTGGTGGACTTGCAGGAGCGGGAGAGTGCTGACTCGGTGGCGGACTTTGACGAGGAGTCGGCTGACGCGGTGTCTGTGGCCTTCGAAAGATGATGCAATCCTTTTTCCATAGGATGATATGATGGTTGGCGTCTCCGAGAAAGCGCTCGTCGTCACCTCCAGGAATGTCAAGCTCTAGCTCCGAATATGGGTCCACCACCTCATCAACCAAGACACGAGCATAGCCCGCTGGAATCGGGTTGCAATGAAAGGTTGCCTCGGGGGGATTTGTAAAAGCAACGGCGTCCGCCACCTTCAAGGATATGTTCTTCATTTTGACGTGTAGCTCGCACCTAATGTTCTCCGTGATGTCATCCATGGGGTATCTACCCAGCATTGCATCGTCCGGGGCGGAATCCACGCTGCTCCTCGGCATGGATGGGGCGGTGCTATCCAATGCTGGATCATTCGCTAGCTGCTGCAGCTGCCGAGACCCCCTTTGCTGGGTAAGTGAGTCGATCTGCTCCTGCTGCAGCTGGAATTTGACTACCAATTCTGCTTGACTTGCTTCTAGGCCTTGAAGGCGTAGTCCCACTTCCTCTGCTCCTCCTCCATCTTCCTCTTCTTCTGCTCCGCAATCTTCTTTCTCGCACGGGTTCTGTAGTCGGTGTTCCAGTCTGAAAACCCCTCACACCATGGAATAGCGCCCTTGCCTCGTGTTCTTCCTGGGTGTTCAGGATTTCCCAGGGCACGCGTAAGCTCGTCGTTCTCTCTGTTGGGATGGAACACCCCCGATCGTGCCTCTTCTATTGCAACAAGTATCGCATCGTCGGCTCCCTTCAGACTTGCCCTCGTCGAAACATTGCATGTCTTCGGGTCCAACTCCCCCCCCCATGCGCATAGAACCAAGTCCTGACCCTGGGGGGCCAGCTCTTAGTAACCGGAGTGGGACCTGCATCCTCCATCTCTTTCTTAGACTTTTCCCACTTAGGCATTGCCACCGCATAGCCACCTGGCCCCAGCTTATGGAACTTATCCTTTTTTCGACATTCTTCTTGTTTATTCTCGACCGTTCCTTAGCTAATTCTGAATCCTTGAATTTCACGAAATCATCCCAATGAGCACATTGGTTCTCTAGTGTTCCCTCGAATACTGGAGTCTTCCTTCCTCCCTTGACGTACTTGTCCCATTCACGATTCTTGTGGTTCTTGAATGCAACCGCCATCTTCCTAAGAGCAGCGTCCTTGACTTTCTGCACATCTGCTTCTGTGAAATGATCTGGTAGGGTGAAATGTTCCATGAGAGTATCCCAAAGCAGATCTTTTTGATTCTTGTCGACAAAAGTAACATCTGGACGTGGAGCAGCGTCCTCTTTGCCTTTTTGTCTTTTGTCTTTTGCTGGCTCTCTCCATTCTTGAAGGGAGATCGGGAGTTGGTCCTTCACAAGAACTCCGCACTGACGAACGAACTTGTCCGCAATCTTCTTAGGCGCTAATGGTTCGCCATTAGGTCTGACTGCCTCGATATTGTACTTTACGCCCTCCTTCAACTTTTTGTTCGGGCCTCGTTTCGTCCTTTTGCCTCAAGATTTGCTCGATCCGGATGACTGAAAGAAGAAAGATCGATTCTTTAATATATCTTCAAGTCATTTAAAACATGTGATGATCACCAGATACCTGCTTATATAAATATATATACCTCGCCGGTCTTTGTTGTTTCAGGATCAACATGTTCTTCGTCATCGTCATAATCGTAGTTCATGACTTCATCAATACGGTCGTCGCGATCAAATATCATATAACCCTCTCCGGTGTTGTTTATAAATTCGGAGCCGTCATAATCTTCTTCATTTTGATCATCATCTGGCCCGCGTATCATATCGAACATGGTCTGTTCTCCCTCTCTGTCGGTATTGTCTGCCATAGCTTTTATTTAACTAATTCAAAAGAAATATAAAACAATTTAGTATTCAAATTACATCGTCTCGAATAATAGATATAATCTCGAATACTTTGTCTAGAATAATAGATATAATCTCGAATACATCGTCTCGAATAATATATAATATTGAATAGTACATCACTGGCTAGCTAATTAAAGATCGAATACTACATAAGAATCTAGGACACTCGCGGTTCCTGCGGCGCGGGCGGTGGACACCCAAAGAGAAGGAACCCTCACAGGATCATAGCTGAAGTGAGATCCCCGAAGATACTGCCAGGTATTGGAGAACCTGCCGCCCTCTAACGCAACCATGTAGTGATGGACGTGCTCGTCCTCCTCCCTGACACGGCGACGTACCACCTCCGGCGGGGCCGGGTCCCTCCGCACCGAAACTGGCCCACGCGAACGCCACCAAACGAGATCAGGGTCGACGACGGGACCCGGGGCCGGGTTCCTCATCAAGCGGCGCGCCCCTCCAGGCAACACCTCCCAGTGCCAGCCCGGCGGAGCCCAGTCCCAGACATGGGTCGGCTGGACGTCGTCGCGGACGTGTCGACGGCGAGGATGCGGGCCGGGCATCATCGAGAACAAATACTATCTATATGCCCGCAAAAAGTAATATTTTTCTAATGATTGGATTTTGATAACTAAAATTTCTAACATTTCTACTATTTCAAAAATCTATATACTATTTCATACTAATTAAGCATCTAACACTAAAAACAGAAAACACAACTTCTATACATCCATTAAAAAACTGAAAAACAACATTATATAAAAAATTTCCATACTAATTAAACACTAATTATATACTAATAATAATAATCTAAATTATATACTAATTAAACATAAAAAATTTCCATACTAATTAAACACTAATTTCCATATAAAATTCTTTGATAACTAAAACAATAATAAATAATCTAAACTAATTAAACATACAAAATACATATATACTAATATATACATGCATTAATTCATACATATGTGTGTGTGTGTGTGTTCCATATAAAAAATTTTGATAACTAAAACAATAATAATCTAAATAATCTAAATTATATACTAATTCATGCTTGTGTGTGTGTGTGTGTGTTTTGATAACTAAAACAATAATAATCTAAATAATCTAAATTATATACTAATTCATGCTTGTGTGTGTGTGTGTGTGTGTGCTCGGGGCCGGGAGGGGCGGCGCCCATGGTGGCCGCCGGGGGCGAGGGAGAGAGGTTAGAGGGGGAGAGCTCACAGCGGGGCGACGGCGACGGCGACGGCGACGGCG
>NC_041385.1:706129157-706134374 GCF_002162155.2 Triticum dicoccoides | reverse complement strand
ACGGGGACGGGGGCGGGCCCGGGGCGGCGACGGAGATGACGGCGGCGACGGGGACGGGGGCGGCGACGGAGACGACGGCGGCGACAGGGACGGGGGCGGTGACGGAGACAAGGGCGGCGACGGGGACGGGGGCGCGATGGCGACGGAGACGACGGAAACAGAGGAAGAATGAAAATTTCGTAAGTCGAGTATATATAGAAGGCACCTTTAGTACCGGTTGGAGCCACCAACCGGTACTAAAGGCCTGTTTTGGCCAGGCCAAGCGGCGGGAAGCGACCCCCTTTAGTACCGGGTGGTGGCACAAAACGGTACTAAAGGACCCCCCCCCTTTAGTACCGGTTTGTGCCAGGACCCGGTACTAAAGGGGTCGCGCTGCCACCGCAAAGTTTAGTCCCACCTCGCCAGGCGAAGGGCAGCCGCACTGGTTTATAAACCCAACCACGGTTACCACTTCGAACTCCTCTATATAGCTAGCAGGCTTGTGGGCCTAAACTCTGCGCGTTGCCCTGTGAGTTTGCTGGGCCTTTAAGGCCTGTAATTACACACCTGTGGCCTATCAGGCCCACAGGGCAGCGCCCCAATTTTTTTTATAGTTTTTTTATTTTCTGCTTTATTTTCTTCTATTTATTTTTGCGTAGTTTTTTGTATAGATTTTTCTTTTATTTTATATTTATTTTCTTCTATTTATTTGTGAGTAGTTTTTCATCTAGTTTGCCAAAATTCAACATTTTCAGAGTTCATTTTGTAGTGATTTTCAATTTCACGGTCATTTTGTAAACGATTGAAAAATAGCAAATATAATTTTTTTCTTTTCTGCTTTATTTTTTCTTCTATTTATTTCTGAGTAGTTTTTTATTTTCTGCTATATTTATTTTCTTCTATTTATTTTTGAGTAGTTTTTTATATAGTTTTTTTCTTTTCAGCTATAGTTTTTCTTTCTTTTCTGCTATTTTTTCTGTTAGTGCCCGTAGTTTTCAAATTTGAATAGTTTAAATTTTGAATTATTTGAAATTAGTGTGAATTTGTTTGCACATAAAATTTCTTCGCGTTTCAAATGCCAAAACACATAACTACCCTAACTATTACAGAGATTCCCCTCTCGGTGCGAAACACAGGAGAAAGTGATGATAGCTAGTGAAGCCGATCACATCCCAGATCTTTGGGTGTGAAACTTTTTCTTCGCGTGTGTCCCTTTGTGTCCATACATATTATTTGTTCCCCTCCTAGCGTGCCTTTTCCATCCAGTCTGCCCTTATGCCGCGATTCAGGAACACCAATCGGCTTAAGGTCAGGAATAAAGTCAATACAAAACTCAATGACCTCCTCATTTTGATGGCCCTTGGAGATGCTTCCTTCTGGCCTAGCATGGTTATGAACATATTTCTTTAAGACTCCCATGAACCTCTCAAAGGGGAACATATTGTGTAGAAATACAGGACCCAAAACATTAATCTCTTCGCATAGGTGAACTAGGACGTGCGTCATGATGTTGAAGAAGGATGGTGGGAACACCAACTCGAAACTGACAAGACATTAGGTTCACCAAATCATTCTGTAACCTTGGTATGATTTCTGGATCGATTACCTTCTGAGAGATTGCATTGAGAAATGCACATAGCTTCACAATGGCTAATCGAACGTTTTCCGGTAGAAGCCCCCTCAATGCAACCGGAAGCAGTTGCGTCATAATCACGTGGCAGTCATGATACTTTAGGTTCTGGAACTTTTTCTCTGCCATGTTTATTATTCCCTTTATATTCGACGAGAAGCCAGATGGTACCTTAATACTGAGCAGGCATTCAAAGAAGATTTCCTTCTCTTCTTTGGTAAGAGCGTAGCTTGCATGACCCTGATGTATGACGTCTTCTCCGTGCATACGTTGCCGGTCCTCCCGTGCCTCAGGTGTATCTTTTGTCTTCCCATACATGCCCAAGAAGCCAAGCAGGGTCACGCAAAGATTCTTTGTCACGTGCATCACGTCGATTCGGAGCGGACCTCTAGGTCTTTCCAATATGGCAAGTCCCAAAATATAGATTTCTTCTTCCACATGGGTGCGTGTCCGTCAGTGTCCTTTGGAACAGGTTGTCCGCCAGGACCCTTTCCAAATATCGCCTTCAAATCCTTGACCATATCATGTACATCAGCACCAGTACGGTGGCGAGGCTTCGTCCGGTGATCCGCCTCACGTTTGAAATGCTTGCCTTTCTTTCTTACGGGATGCCTGCTCGGAAAAAATCAACGATGTCCCAGGTACACATTCTTCTTACAACTATTCAAATATATACTGTCGGTATCATCCAAACAGTGCGTGCATCCGCGGTATCCCTTGTTTGTCTGTCCTGAAAGGTTACTGAGAGCAGGCCAATCATTGATGGTCACGAACAGCAACGCCTTTAGGTCAAATTCTTCCCCCATGTGCTCATCCCATGCACGTACACCTGTTCCATTCCACAGTTGTAAGAGTTCTTCAACTAATGGCCTTAGGTACACATCAATGTCATTTCCGGGTTGCTTAGGGCCTTGGATGAGCACTGGCATCATAATGAACTTCCGCTTCATGCACAACCAAGGAGGAAGGTTATACAAACATAGAGTCACAAGCCAGGTGCTATGGTTGCTGCTCTGCTCCCCAAAAGGATTAATGCCATCTGCGCTTAGACCAAACCATACGCTCCTTGCATCATCTGCAAACTCCTTCCCGTACTTTCTTTCGATTTTTCTCCACTGCGACCCGTCAGCTGGTACTCTCAACTTTCCGTCTTTCTTACGGTCTTCTCTGTGCCATCGCATCGCCTTGGCATGCTCTTTGTTTTGGAACAAATGTTTCAACTGTGGTATTATAGAAGAATACCACATCACCTTGGCAGGAATCTTCTTCCTGGGGCGCTCGCCCTCGACATCACCATGCTCATCGCGGCTGATCTTATAGCGCAATGCACCACATACCGGGCAAGCGTTCAAATCCTCGTACTCACCGCGGTAGAGGATGCAATCATTAGGGCATGCATGTATCTTCTGCACCTCTAACCCTAGAGGGCAGACAACCTTCTTTGCTTCGTACGTACTCTCGGGCAATTCGTTGTCCTTTGGAAGCATATCCTTTATCATTACCAGCAACTTTCCAAATCCCTTGTCAGATACACCATTCTCTGCCTTCCATTCCAGCAATTCCAGTGTGGTGCCCATCTTTTTCTTGTCACCTATGCAATTTGGGTACAACAATTTTTTGTGATCCTCTAACATGCGCTGCAACTTCTTCTTCTCCAAATCACTTGCGCAATTTCTCTTTGCATCGGCAATGGCCCGACCTAGATCATCAACGGGCTCATCTGATGCCTCTTCTTCAGCTTCTTCCCGCATTGCCGGCTCAGCTTCTTCCCGCATTACCGGCTCAGCTTCTTCCCCCATTGTTGTATCATCGTATTCAGGGAACCCATGGCCAGGATAGCTGTCGTCGTCCTCTTCTTCTTCATTGGCTTCCATCATAACCCCTCTTTCTCCGTGCTTGGTCCAAACATTATAGTGGGGCATGAAACCGGACTCAAACAGGTGGACGTGAATGGTTCTTGACATAGAGTAATTGCGACCATTCTTACAGCCAGCACATGGACAAGGCATAAAACCATCCGCCCGCTTGTTTGCCTCAGCCGCAAGCAGAAAAGTATGCACGCCCTCAACGAACTGGGGAGAGCATCGGTCATCGTACATCCATTGCCGGCTCATCTTCATTACACAACACCGAATAGACCAAATTAATACAAGTTCATACATAAAGTTCATACAACACTTAAATGCAACAAACAAATAACTCTCTAGCTAAAGCATTTAAATGCAACAACAAATGCGATCAAGATCACAACTAAGGTAACAATTGATCCAACAGCATAATGATACCAAGCCTCACTATCGATGGCATATTTTCTAATCTTTCTAATCTTCAAGCGCATTTTATCCATCTTGATCTTGTGATCATTGACGACATTGGCAACATGCAACTCTAATTCCATCATCTCCCCCTCAATTCTTTTCAATTTTTCTTTCAAGTACTCGTTTTCTCTTCCAACTAAATTTAACCTCTCAACAATAGGGTCGGTTGGAATTTCCGGTTCACATACCTCCTAGATAAAAATATCTATGTCAACTTGATGGGCATAATTTGTCATAAACATGAAATGCAACAAATAGTTTTAAAAGAGAATATACCACATCCGAATCATAACAAGGACGAGGGCCGACGGGGACGGATATCAAAACCATGGCACTATGTATAACAAACAACATACGGGTAAGATAATTATTATACGAGTAACTATATATCCAAATCACACAAACATCAATTTTTTATATAAAATTTCATGAACAAGAGGCTCACCACAAGGTGGTGCCGGCAACGGGACGGTGCGGGCGATCGACGGTGGTTACAACGGAGATTTAGAAGGCACTAAGTAAACCACACCTACATATGCAAACTAAGTGTTATTTTAACCTCAAATTGCATATAAATCAAATATTACCACATATAATTCCTCCCAAATTACTAAAACCCACAATTAATCACTATATAAACCAATGCAAGAGCTAATCTAGCAATGAGAGATGAAAGGACAAAGTTGCTAACCTTGGTGATCATTTGAATGGATGAAGGCCTGCAAATCTTGACAAATTTGGGGCAAATTTTGTGATGAACTCGAGAGGAAGAAGGGAAGAACAGAGGAGAGGGAGAGGGGAAAGGGGGAAGAACAGAGTGCGGGTGGACGAAGGATTTATATAGGACGACCTTTAGTACTGGTTCATGCCACGAACCGGTACTACAGGTGCTGGAAGGGCCCCACTCTGACAACATCCTTCCACCACTCTCATTAGTACCGGTTCATGGCATGAACCGGTGCTAAAGGTTTGCCACGAACCGATACTAAAGAGCTCCTCCCGGCTAGCCGTTGGAACCGGCACTAATGGACACATTAGTGCCGGTTCTGTTACAAACCGGGACTAATGTGTCTCACATTTGACCCTTTTTCTACTAGTGTAAGCTGCTTGGCTGGCGTCTCGGATCGCCTTCACCTATTCCATCATGACCCCTACTTGGCGTATAGCTTCCTTAGCAGCACCTGCTTGGTCCTCTAGGACGTGGTGTGTGGCGAAAAGGGAAGGCGGATCAGCACTCGACGACGAAGGGCGAGCACTCATCAGCGGCACAGCAAAAGCCACGGTAGCCCG
>NC_041385.1:706126263-706128712 GCF_002162155.2 Triticum dicoccoides | reverse complement strand
AACCTGAGCAGCCTTGCCAGCAGGCACCTTCTTGTTCCTCCTCTGCCTCAGTGGCTCCTCATCGTCATCATCAGGGAGATCAATGACATGAGGTGGAGCTACAAGAAGGATTCAAAGTTAAAGATGAAAACCCAATCGACCGAACTCTAGCAAAACAGAATGAAAGAAGTAGGATCACAGTCGGAGAAACAGAATCGGACCTTGTATGGCTCGTATGATTGGTCGAGTGGAGGGATCCTCCTGGCTCCTCGGGGGTTGTCCTTGTTCCCTGTGATGGCAGTCATCCAGCTCTCCAGTGTGGCATCCTCGACCTCCTCCGGGTGGACCCGAGTGGTGTCTTCAGTGCCAGAATACATCCACATCGGATGGTCTCTATACTAAAGTGGTTGAATGCGTCGGCGGAGGAAAACCTCCAGAAGATCCATGCTAGTCACCCCGTCACGGATGAGTTGGACTACACGCTCGACCAGCACCTTAACCTGAGCCTTCTCCTCTGGGACCACCTTCAGAGAGGACGGCTTGCTCACTCGATCCACGGAGAAAGGAGGGAGTCCAGTCGACTGCCCTGGCGTCGGCTGGTCTTGGCAGTAGAACCAGGTCGACTGCCACCCTCGGACCGAATTAGGAAGGACCATGGCTGGAAAGGCACTTTTACCCATCATTTGGACTCCAAGACCCCCGCACATCTGGATCACCTGGGTTCTCTCGTCACTCGGATTGGCCTTTTTCACCGTTTGGGAGCGACAGGTGAAGATGTGTTTGAAAAGGCCCCAATGCGGCCGGCAACCCAAGAAATTCTCACACAAAGATACGAAGGCAGCGAGATACACGATGGAGTTGGGTGTGAAGTGGTGGAGTTGTGCCCCAAAGAAGTTCAGAAACCCCCGAAAGAAAGGGTGGGGCGGCAAAGAAAACCCGCGGTCAACATGAGTGGCTAAGAGAACACACTCACCCTCTTGAGGCTGCGGATGCCACTCCTTCCCGGGAGCCTCGCCGATCCATGAGGGATCAGTCCCTCATCGGCCAGGTCATCAAGATCCTTCTGGCGGATGGTCGAGCGGATCCAGTCGCCCTGGATCCAGCCCTGCGGCAGACCGGTCCACGACGAGGATCCGCCCCGACTGGTCGGTCTTCCCGTTGCCTTCGCCGTCGCCTTCTTCGCCCGCTCCAAAGACGCCGTCTTCTCCTTCACCATTGTCGCCGGAGAAGCATGCACGAAGTAGCGGCGCTAGGGCAGAGGCGAGCGCGGCGGAGAAATCTGGAGAAGAGAGGGGGGAATGAGGGCGCACTGTTCAAAAAAACCGTCCGGCGCTTTATATAAGGCTGCTTTCGAGTGGCTGACATGTAGGCCCGGGCGATCCTGTCAAATCCTGCAACAGTCGCGCGCATGATACGTGGTGAAAAAGGTGGCGCGGAGATCGAGGCGTCCCTGCCTTATGCCGTCTGATTGCTGCGGTCTCGCCCCGTCCCGCGCAATTACCAAAATTCGAATCCCACGAAATCCGCGGGTTGCAGAACAACTCGTCAGGCGGAAGATCTCCTCCGCTCTGCCACTCGGAGCTCTCCAAGCGAAAACTTCACTCGACAGATATAAAGAATGGATCAAGGCGACTGAAAAAGAAGTTGACACCATCACCTAAAGTTCATTGATCCAAGACAAGACATACTCATAGCACGAAAAATGGGTCAGAAGAATTCTCAACTCCTTCCCCACTCAAACCTCGATCCATTCGGGGGCTAATGATGGAGTTATGTACCTAGGGTAGGGTCATGGACCTGTCCAAACTACCCTACCCAAGGACATCTCTAGAAGAAACCACCTGTCAGTCGACCTAGAGGTGTTCCACTCGACGAACGCGAAAACACTCGACCATGAAGCTAGTCACTTGACCATGAAGCCAATCACTCGATGGCCAGGAGATCTAAAGTCACTCTGCGGGTAACGATCTGTCATTAAGTAGCCTTAATGGTCTTCATAACACTTTATGTGGGCGTTACCAGTAACCCCCTGTCTTAATGTACTTTAAACTCTGCATGACTGAGGGCTGGAGGGGTCTGACGAACTCTATATAAGCCACCCCCTCCTCAATGTAAAGGGTTCGCACCCCTGTAACTCACACACATATAATCCAGTCAACCGCCTCCGGGCACCGAGACGTAGGGCTGTTACTTCCTCCGAGAAGGGCCTGAACTCGTAAAACTCTTGCGTGTACAACTACTCCATAGCTAAGATGTTGCCTCTCCATTAGTACCCCCCTACACTACTGTCAGACCTAGAACCACGACAGGTGGTTCTGTCGACCCCGAGCCACCAAAACCCAAAATGATGGCTTTAGGTGGTTTCGTCGACCCCGAGCCACCCTAGACCCTAGTTAATGGCTTTAGGTGGTTCCGTCGACCCCGAGCCACCAAAACCCAAAATGATGGCTTTAGGTGATTTCGTCGACCC
>NC_041385.1:706092671-706125919 GCF_002162155.2 Triticum dicoccoides | reverse complement strand
CACCAAAACCCAAAATGATGGCATTAGGTGGTTCCATTGACCCCGAGCCACCCTAGACCAAAGTATGATGCTTTAGGTTGTTCCGTCGACCCCGAGCCACCCTAAAACAAAGTTGATGCTTTAGGTGGTTCCGTCGACCCCGAGCCACCAAAACCCAAAATGATTGCTTTAGGTGGTTTCGTCGACCCCGAGCCACCCTAGACCCTAGTGTCGGTGTCAAAACCGGCGGATCTCGGGTAGGGGGTCCCGAACTGTGCGTCTAGGCGGATGGTAACAGGAGACAAGGGACACGATGTTTTACCCAGGTTCGGGCCCTCTTGATGGAGGTAAAACCCTACGTCCTTCTTGATTAATATTGATGATGTGTGTTACAAGAGTAGATCTACCACGAGATCAAGGAGGCTAAACCTTAGAAGCTAGCCTATGGTATGATTGTTGTTCGTCCTACGGACTAAAGCCATTCGGTTTATATAGACACCGGAGAGGGCTAGGGTTACACAGAGTCGGTTACAATGGTAGGAGATTTACATATCCGTATCGCCAAGCTTGCCTTCCACGCCAAGGAAAGTCCCATCCGGACACGTGACGACGTCTTCAATCTTGTATCTTCATAGTCTTGGAGTCCGGCCGATGATAATAGTCCGGCTATCCGGACACCCCCTAGTCCAGGACTCCCTCAGTAGCCCCCGAACCAGGCTTCAATGACGACGAGTCCGGCGCGTATGTTGTCTTCGGCGTTTGCAAGGCGGGTTCTCCTTCACGCTCCACGTGTTTGCCGGATAGTGTCCGGTTGCTTCATAAATGTTGCGCTCCTTGGCTTCTACGTCCAATAATGGCCCTCTTCCACGTGTCGTACAAATGCGAAAAGCCAGGGTATTCTTACGTTTTACCCCCTAGTTGCGCGAATAGGCTGCCTATAAGAGAGGCGAGGATCCAGATCCAAATCACACCATCCTCCTTACGCAAGTACTCATCGAGGCGCATCCCACAGGAAATCCATTCCAACATGGACAGTCGACGCGGCTCCTCTTCTCGCGCTCCCAGTCCTCAGCCAGGAGATTGGAGGAGATGCTCAGTCCCGCATAGCGAGTTAGTGACGCTCCAAGCAGAGGGATACCTTCCCCCGGCCTTTATGGTTCCGGTTTGAGATGGACTGGCCACCTACAAGGGTGGGAAGCAGGCGGAGAGCGTCCCCAATCCCTCCAAAAGGAGAGCGGGTATGCTTCGTCCCCTACTTAATAAGGGGACTCAGATTTCCTATACATCCGTTTCTCCGGGGGCTCCTGGAGTTTTATGGACTCCAACTTCACCACCTCACGCCCGCCTCCATTTTGCACATCGCGGGCTTTCGTAGCTCTTTGCAAGCTATTCTTGGGCATCGAGCCCCATTTTGCGCTGTGGAAGAGGCTGTTTTGCCTCGTACCCCGTTCTTACGAGGGGTCGATATATCAAGTGGGCGGAGCCGAAATATGGTGCATCGCCGGGACCGGATATCTATGCGGAACCCCGAAGAAGGCGTCCGAAGATTGGCCTTCGGAGTGATTCTATATGGAAGACGCCCCGCTGCCGGATCCAGTTCGGACCGGCCTCCCGGAGTTTAGCAACGCTCCTCTGAAGAAACGCCTGAGTTGGCGCTCACGGAGCCCTCAACGGGAAGATGACAGGAGCGTCCACTATCTGATGGGCCGGATACGGTTACTAGCCCATTCCGGATTAACCATGATTGGAGTCATGGCCACGTGCATTATGCGAGGGGTGCAGCCGCTCCAATATAGGGGCCACCCCATGTGGGATTTCAACGGGGAGAATGACGCCACCCGTCATGGCCGCACGGGGCCGGGATCGGCCGCCGATCTGGTGAAGATCCTGTCCGGCTTGTACAAGGGGGAGGAGGAGGACTTCCACCGCACGAATCCATTGAATGGATTCTCCATGAATAACCCTCGGAGCTGGGTAAGCGGACGCTTATATATCTGATCCGTGCTTTGAAAGATAAGTGTCTTACTTCATGATTTCGACGCAGGAACTGCGCCGGGATGTGGAGGGCATAGAAAGCCCAACTCCACAACCTGAGGATCCGGGAAGATCACTTGATCCGGCCTCCTAAGAGGATCCGCACATAAAGGTGGATTTGATTGACGGGGTGTTCCACCAGCTCAGCATAGACAATGCTTTAGTCGCCATTACGGCTGACTACCCTGGTTTATGTCCGGCTTCCCAGGTGAGTACGACCGAAGTCCTGACACCGTTACTTTTTTAATGCTTATTCCTGACCACCGTGTACCAATGGTGCTTCGCAGGAGGTGCCTTCACAGCGGGAAGCCGAGCCCGCGGTGACTAACCAAACGAGGTCAGTGCGGCCTAGCAGGCGGAAGAGGAGTGCGGCACGAATCGAAACACCGCCGCAAAGGTATGGTGCACCCTTGTGTTTTAAGGGAAAGACTCCTGGGAGGTATATTAATGCTCATGATTTTTCCAGGAGAAAGAGCACTCGCCGGACTGAGTCCGGAGAGGGTGCCAACCAAGGCTCCGCCAGCCAGGCTCGAACGCCTGGTCTGGAGGGGGAGGCAAGCGCAAGGCGCAAGCCGGATGCTCCTCCAACGGAGGATGCCGACAGGTTGTCCGCCACCAGGTCTGAGGTGGAGAGCGCCATGAATCACAGGCGCCATCGGACAGTTCTTCGTGACGCGTGTTTCTCCCCAGAGGCGTTGAATGCCTTTAATGCGGGAGACGCGCACCTCCGTGCTGCTCAAGATGGTTTAACCAGAGCCACGGAGCAGTATGTAAAAGACATACGGGTGAGGAATTTTAATAGTTATATATGCCAGTAGCCCCCGAGACTTAAAATAGTTCAACTAACTGATTTAAGGATCATTTGTTATGCAGGATCTTACCGAGAAGAATACCCACCTGTCCCAGGAGCTTCAAGAATGCAAGGCCCAACTTGAGGCTGCACTAGCCGCTGCCGGGGGAGCCATGGAGACCCCCTCTGGTAATTCATATTTTTAAAAGAAGTAGTTTATGAAGTGCGGCGTGTGTGTATAATCTGACAATAATATTGCAGAGGGTGCCGGACTAGATCCGGACAAGCAACAGCTGTTGCGCCAGTTGAGGACCGGCGAGAGGGTGCTTATGAGGGTGCAGCAGGAGAGGAACAAACTCCAGGATGCCAACACCCAGCTGGGCGAAGAACTAAAATACGTTCGGGTCCAGCTGTCTAACTCCGTAAAGGAGAATCGGTGGCTTCGTCGCGGCATTTATAGTAAGTGCTTGAGCAAACTCTTTTGAAAAGAAGAGTTCGGCGAGGAAGTCGATTGACAGAAATGTGTCTGTAGGTGTGCTCACGGATCGTCCGGTGGAGGAGATGCCTGGTTCCACGGGAGACCCTCTTCCCGAGCTGCTGCAACTTCACGAACATGTTCGGCAGGCGATGAGCGGCGTCGTTCAGGCCCTATGGCCTTCCGTCTCTCTACCCGAGGGCCTTGGAGGGCTTGCTGAGAAGCTTCAGTGAGTACGGCGATGTCTCCGTCTGTGGAAGATATCGGCCTGCCGTCAGGGCGCCAGGGAGGCCTGGGCCATGGTGCAGACGCGGTACCCGAAGGCTGACCCAAACCACATGGCCGAGGTCGGACCTGTGGGGCCTGATGGGAAGGAGATCCCTGTGAGCTTGATGTACGGCCAAGTGGAGTTGGCCGCGAAATATTCCCAACAAGATTGTAAATTAGACAGCCTGTTAGATGGGATTGAAGAAGAGTAAAATCAGTCAGTTTGACGATGTAATTTTAAAATGACATGTAGAATGCCTTCTAGCCGGATTGTAGATCGTTTGTCTTTGCGGACCTTTTCGCTTCAACCTCGGGACCCAACAGTCCGGAGTGTGTCCGAATACCCTTACGGTTATAAAAGAACCGGGGCGTGCATGGATACAAGGCGTAGGGGTCATAATTGCTTTATCAGACAAGTGCCCAACTAGCTATGTTATATTACATGGTTAGTAAGAAACATCTTCCAGGGAGAATAGTTCCGTTAAGGGTTCCTTTCCCTGGGAGGCATGCCCTAAAGTGCATGTCCGGACTGCGAAAATAGCAGAAAAAGCATCTGGGGGCAGATAAATAGGTAAGTAATAAATCATCTTTCAGGTCACCGACCAAATATTCCCTTAAGAACGCTAGCCTTTGGCTTCACCCAGTCTGAGGTACACATCCGGCTGACCCGGCAGTAACAATCGCAGAGGTGCTCCCTTTACCTCGTAGCCGAACAATCGGGAACGTAGGGGTAAGCACAGGAGCCACGCAACCCGGCTTGGCCAAAACTTAAGTCATATCAATGCATATAATGGTGATTAAAAGGTATATGCGGAAGTATGACACATATGTTGGGCATGAAGCCCATAGAAATAAGCTTCTGTTAAAGAAGCCCCCAGGTATAACAAGTGCGAGTAACATATCGAGTGAGTGCGAACAAAGCGCAGATCAGCCCTCAAGGGGTTTGTACTGAAAAAGGGGGGAAAAGGAGGGAAAACAAAGACAGCGAAAGAATATGAAAGGTGGACGGAGGAAGGAGACGAACCCTGAGTCCGGCGCTAGGCGTAAAATCTTCGGAGACGGGCCGCGTTCCATGGGTTTGGCTCGAGTCTGTTGTCAGATGCGTTGCGTAGACGGTATGCACCACCGGTAAGGACTTGGTCGATGATGAAGGGACCTTTCCTTTTGGGCTTAAGTTTTTCCTTTTTC
This sequence comes from Triticum dicoccoides, assembly GCF_002162155.2. Taxonomy (NCBI): domain Eukaryota; kingdom Viridiplantae; phylum Streptophyta; class Magnoliopsida; order Poales; family Poaceae; genus Triticum; species Triticum dicoccoides. The sequence goes on along the minus strand of NC_041385.1, from coordinate 706,121,186 downwards.
TTGTCCGGCAGGCGTAGAACTAGCTCGCCATCATTGTAAGTTTTGGCCCGTACTTCTCTGCTTTGATATCTTCGAGCCTGCTGTTGATAGAATGCGGAACGGGATTTTGCCACGTCGCGCTCCTCCTCCAAAGCGTCCAAATTGTCCTGCCGATCCAACTCGGCTTCCCTTTCCTCGTACATGCACACGCGAGGTGAGTCATGAATTATATCGTAGGGCAAAACTGCCTCAGCGCCGTATACCATAAAAAATGGTGTGAATCCGGTTGTGCGGTTTGGCGTGGTCCGTAGCCCCCAGAGTACGGAGTCGAGCTCCTCTACCCAGTGCGTGTTAGATTCCGTAAGGGACCGCACTAATCTGGGTTTGATGCCGCTCATGATTAGACCATTTGCTCGTTCCACTTGACCGTTAGTTTGAGGGTGGTAGACTGAAGCGTAGTCGAGCTTGATGCCCATGTTTTTGCACCAGAGTTTAACCTCGTCGGCCGTGAAATTCGTGTTGTTATTAGTGATGATGCTGTGGGGGACGCCAAAACGGTGTACAACCCCGGATATGAAGTCTATCACAGGTCCGGATTCTGCCGTTTTAACCGGCTTGGCCTCTATCCATTTGGTGAATTTGTCCACCATGACCAATAAGTATTTGTGCTTGTGGGTTCCCCCTTTAAGGGGTCTAACCATGTCAAGCCCCCAGACCGCGAACGGCCAAGTGATGGGTATAGTTTTGAGGGCGGTGGGTGGCATATGGCTCTGATTAGCAAAGAGCTGGCAACCGACGCATCGTTGGACTATGTCCTGAGCATCTGCCCGGGCGGTCGGCCAATAAAATCCTGTACGGAAGTCCTTGCCTACAAGGGCCCGGGCGGCGGCGTGGTGCCCGCTGAGTCCGGCGTAAATTTCAGCCAGGAGATTTCGCCCTTCCTCTTCGGAGATACACCTTTGAAGGACTCTGGTCGTGCTTTTCTTATAAAGTTCTCCCTCATGGACCTTGTAGGCTTTCGATCGCCGAACTATGCAGCGGGCCTCATTTTGGTCTTCGGAAAGTTCCTGCCTGATTAAGTAGGCTAGGAATGGTTCTGTCCACGGGGCAATTACTGCCAGTATTTCTTGGGCTGAATCTGTTATTTCATTGGCTGAGCCACCGATTGTGTCAGAACGTTCTGTGTTCGGTGATGCAACTGGTTACGGATTGTTATTTCCGGACTCCTCTTCCCATAATACGGATGGCTTAAAGAGCCGCTCCAGGAAGATGTTCGGAGGGACGGCGTCGCGTTTCGCGCCGATGCGTGCCAACACGTCTGCTGCCTGGTCTTTTTCCGCCATCTTGATTTGATGGTATCCGAAGTATGCGTCGAGTAAGCACAATGAATCGTGCCCTGCGGTAGCATCGATGATTTGGTCGATGCGAGGGAGAGGGAAAGGGTCCTTTGGACAGGCCTTGTTAAGGTCTTTGAAATCGACACAAAGGCGCCAGGATTTGTCCTTTTTGGGTACCATTACCAGGTTGGCTAGCCAGTCCGGATGTTTTATATCTCTCATGAATCCGGCTTCTAAGAGTTTGGCTAGCTCCTCTCCCATTGCCTGTCTTTTGGGTTCGAAAAATCGCCAAAGAGCCTATTTGACTGGCTTGAATCCTTTTAGGATGTTTAGGCTGTGTTCTGCCAGCCTGCGTGGGATTCCTCGCATATCTGAAGGGTGCCAGGCGAAAATGTCCCAATTTTCCCGAAGGAATTCTCGTAGTGCGGCTTCTACATCAGGATTCAATTGTGCCCCGATGGAGGCCGTCTTTGTGGGGTCCGTTGGATGGACCTGGAATTTGACTACTTCGTCTACTGGTTTAAAGGAGGTGGACTTGGACCTCTTATCGAGTATCACATCGTCCCTATCCACCGTGGAGCGCAGCGCATTGAGTTCCTCTGCCGCTAGGGCTTCGGATAATGCCTCTAGGGCCAGTGCGGCTGTTTTATTTTCAGCGCGGAGTGCTATATCTGGATCACTGGCGAGAGTGATTATTCCATTGGGCCCGGGCATTTTGAGCTTCATGTACCCGTAATGGGGTATAGGTTGAAAGATTGTGAATGCCTCTCGCCCTAACAGGGCGTGATATCCGCTGCCGAATGGGGCCACTTGGAACGTGACCTCTTCGGACCTGTAATTGTCCGGCGAGCCGAACACTACGTCTAGTGTGATTTTTCCTGTGCAGCGTACTTCTCGACTATGGATTATTCCCCTGAAGGTTATGCTGCTTCGCTCAATGCGGCTCCAGTCAATTTCCATTTTTTGAAGGGTTTCCTCGTAGATGAGGTTTAATCCGCTGCCGCCATCCATGAGTAACTTGGTAAGACGAAAGCTGTCCACTATCGGACTGAGGACCAATGTAGCTGGTGCTCGAGCTGTTAGGAATTTAGGCTCATCGCTGGCATTGAAGGTGATGGCCGTGTCGCTCCATGGATTTGTTGTTGCTACTTGGTAGACTTCGGCGAGGCTGCGGATTGTTCGCTTCCGCATGTTATTTGATGCGAAAGTCTCGAAGACTGTTAATACCGTACTGGTACTGCTGGGTTGGTTGCCCGGGGCTAGAAAGCCTTCGCCACTTTTGGCCACCTACCGTAGTATCCAACATGCTCGAAGGCTATGTGTTGGAGTGGCGCCCTCCGTACTGTGGATTTTGCAGGGTCCGTTGAGCCATCCCTCCAGTACGGTTCCGTGCCCTTTAGGTTTTTTTTTGCTTTTTGGTTTTTAACCCGGGTGCTTGAGTATGATGCACCCTTTTATTTCGGACTGGATTTGTATTCAGGGCCGGGTTGTCCCAAAACCTAGTTTTGGTTTTCCAGGCACTCTCCATCGCACAGTATTTTTGTACAATGGTCGCTAGATCGGCGAAGCGTGTAACTTCGCGACGACTTATGGCGTTCATGATTCCCTTTTCCGTGCAATTGTTGCAAAAAAATTGAAACCACGCTTTCTTCACAGCAGTCCTTTATCCTGTTCATAACCAGGAGGAATCTGTCCCAGTAATGATGTACTGTTTCATCGGGCTCTTGACGTATTTGAGATAGATCGCTTATGTTTGGGTGGGCGGGTGGAATTAAATTCGGAACCCCGCCAGATCTGGGGCTCAAAGGCCAAGAAGTTTCCGGATTTGGAAGCTTGGTTTGTTGGATGTTTTCCGACAAATCTGGTTCGATACCTGACTTTAGGTTCAGTATTTGATTGACGTCCGTCCCTCCGCGGGAATCCGGCATGGAGGGATCGGGAATCCGGACATAGCTGGTTTTTAACATAAAAGAAGAGTCGCCGCATTGTTCCTCTACCACAACAACGTGGTGGGTAGCCTGGGGAGAGTTGATTTCTCTCAGATCGGTTTTAAGACCAATCTGATCGTAGCGACTCCCAGGGCGGCGATGCGATCCGAGAGCTCGTTTACGGAGGAGAGCTCAATCGGGTCTAGCTGCTCGGCGAATTCTGAGCTGACGCGAAGATCGCTTTTGATGACCTGAGAGGTCATCGTCGGGGCGGTGGCCGAACAGGCGGTCATAAAAAAACCACCTAGCCGGATAGTTTGGCCGGCGGCCAAAGCTCCCTTGACGACGGCGCCGTCTTTAAAGACGGGAAAAGGCATCCTTCCTGATTGCGACGACACAGAGGAACTCTCAATGAAAGCACCAATGTCGGTGTCAAAACCGGCGGATCTCGGGTAGGGGGTCCCGAACTGTGCATCTAGGCGGATGGTAACAGGAGACAAGGGACACGATGTTTTACCCAGGTTCGGGCCCTCTTGATGGAGGTAAAACCCTACGTCTTGCTTGATTAATATTGATGATGTGTGTTACAAGAGTAGATCTACCACGAGATCAAGGAGGCTAAACCCTAGAAGCTAGCCTATGGTATGATTGTTGTTCGTCCTACGGACTAAAGCCATCCAGTTTATATAGACACTGGAGAGGGCTAGGGTTACACAGAGTCGGTTACAATGGTAGGAGATCTACATATCCGTATCGCCAAGCTTGCCTTCCACGCCAAGGAAAGTCCCATCCGGACACGGGACAAAGTCTTCAATCTTGTATCTTCATAGTCTTGGAGTCCGGCCGGTGATAATAGTCCGGCTATCCGGACACCCCCTAGTCCAGGACTCCCTCACCTAGTCAATCATAAAAAGGACCATTTTGAGCATAGAAAACATATCAATCATAAAAAGAACCATTTTGAGCATAGACAACATATCAATGACTCCATCAATATATCCAGCATATCAATAACTCCATTTTGAGTACTCATCAACATATCAATCATAAAATGAAATATCCAGGCTTGCATAATATAATGAGTACTCATCAATAACTCCAGCATATCAATAACTCCAGCATAATATAATGACTATCACATGAAGATAGTCCATTCCAGGCATTCACTCATAAGATGCATCCACATGAACAAAAGCCATATATGGCATTGATTCTTAAAGTACACCACCAAATCAAGATGACATTGTATCATAGGATGCAAGAACACATACATGAAGTATCTAGTTACCACTTGCATAGAAGTAGCTCCCCCATCCACTATGTCTACCACCAGCACCTCTCCCAGCAGTAGATGTGGAGGGAGCAGTAGATGTGGAGGGACCAGATTGCCTTGGGGCAGAGAATGTACCTCTCCCTCTCCCATCACCTGGTGCAGCACCTCTACCAGCACCTCTCCCAGCACCTGCAGCTGCAGCACCTCTCCCAGCTCCTCTCCCAACACCTCCTGTTCCAGCTGTTGGTGTTGTTGTAGGAGCTGGACGAGAAGTCCTTGCTGCTGGTGTAGTAGCAGCACCACCATCATTGGAATTCCTTGCAAGAGGCTTGCATACACAAGAAGCAAAATGAGTTAGTACTTTAAAAAAATGGAATGTACAAGAAGGAAAACATGTTACTACTTATAAGAGGATTACCACATGTTTGTTCTTCCCCAAATTCGCGCCATCTGTAGCCTCTGCTCCATCGACCATGCCGACTCCACAAAATCTTCGTCCTCGCTACTGTACTCCAACCTGGAGTAGCTGCCACTGCCATCGAGGCCTAAGCGGGGGAGGTTGCTGCCGCTCGCATCGCCCCGGCCATCGCTGCCTGCTGGAGTCGCCGAGGCCATCGTCGCCTAGGGCACAGCAGCCGCGGGGGAGAGGAGGGCGCGAGGGAGGAGCGGCCGCGGGGGAGGTGACAGTGCCTAATAAGTTTGATCCATGTCTACCGCGGCGTGGTGTGGCGGGCGACGGGGCGGGCGGGGAGGCAGCCGCCGGCGAGGGTGCGAGGAGAAGGAAGAGGGCAGAGCGGGGTCGGGGTGTGGCTCGGTCGCACCAGCGAGACCTAAACGGTGCGAGCCGGCCTCGTCCTACTCAGCGCCCAGTCAGCGCACGGGCACCCGCGCACTGGCCAGCGTGGCGCCTGACGGGCGGGCCCAACCGGTCAGTTTCTCTGTCAATACATATAAAACACACTTTTATTCTTTTTTGCAAAGGCTCACCCCAATCTTGGTACTGACACGTAAAAATTACCAATCTTGCTACCCATCTGCTTCTAATGCCCCAATTGTGGTACTTCTGTGCAATTTACTCTACCACCACACATGTATCCGTATGTACAGCGTCCACGCACTAACGATCCAATATTCACATACACCGGTTCTAAACCACCACAAGACCGCCTTCGAGAGTTCGCACAAGCTCTTTGCTATCTCATCATCATCACTGGTATACCAAACCAGCAAACAATCGTACAAGAATGATATAGATCAGCAAAACCACGGCAAAATCAAGTTTATCATGTGATATTGTTTAGGAAACTTTATCATGTGAGACCAAAATGTGTCCTTCCTATGTCAAATGTACTGACTGCTTTCTGTGATAAAGCTTTACCTTGTCAAGCACTATGTTGTCTATCCCAACTTGCTACTCACTGAAAAAGTAAACCTTCTGTTTATGTAAAGAACTATACCTGCACATCAGAAAAATGCTAGTCCATGGTTTCCAAACCAAGTTCATTTTACTTACTATGTAAACAGGCATTGACACATACAAACAGTAATTACACGCATCAACCAAAGTGAAAAATGCAAATGAAAAGATGGCAACATAGCTAGATAGCAACCAATTAATTAGTCACAAAAATAGCACATGGTTCTTTTTTCCTACCATGTTCAAAATTTTAACATAACATGTGGCCGCGCTCAGCATGGCTAGTGGAATTCTAAACCAAAACTGTTGTCTGTCAAAGACTTTTCCCGTGTATAAAATATTACCTTCGTTCATACCAAAGACGTTTCTTAGGCTAGGCAAAACAAGCAGAAAGTCTCTCTTTTTATCGAAAGAAAATAAAGAAGCGCGTGGCTAACCCGGTCCCTCAGCCCATTCCTGGCAACTAGATGCAAAGTCACGCCATATCACATGCATGTGTTTTTTTGGGAGGAAAATATCACATGCATGTTGATTAACTAAACTCTGCCTTGTACTAAAAAAAATCTCTGTCTGACGCAATCACTCGTCGCCACTATACGCAACATATACTACAACACAATATTTCGTGAGGAAGACCTCTTCTCGTAGGCGATCATCAGGACGACCTCTTCCAACTTGTTCGGCCAATCATTCATATATAGTAATACGAGCAGCCTCGTGCAGCAAAGGAAAGCTGCGTAGGCGGTAGGCGACGTACGGCAGTGCTAATAATCAAGTTGACAACGGCACGGGGAACATGTCATACGCGCTTCCACAAAGTCCTACCGAGTTCAACATCCCGCAAAATGGCTAAGGCTATATATAGCTTCCATACCGTTCTGGTTTCCCTCACATCCATCTCTTCGACATTCATTCATTCCCGTCTAGCAGCTAGCTTGCCAATCCATCCATCAGTGGCAAATCAATTCTAGCCTTCTCCTTCTGACCGTGCAGTAGTGCCAATGGCCGTTTCCTCTTGTTTCCCGTTGGCTGCTCGCTGTAGCCTCTTGCTCACCGCAGCGCTGGTCCTAGCGCTGAGCCATGGAGCCCATGGTCATGCCGGTGCCGGTGCTGGGTTGAGCTCGTCCTTTTACGACGACTCGTGCCCCAGTGCGCATGACATTGTCCGGCGCGTCATCCAGAATGCCCGTGTCGCCGACGCACGCATCCCAGCCAGCCTCATCCGCCTCCACTTCCACGACTGCTTTGTTCAGGGCTGTGATGGCTCACTTTTGCTGGACAACGACCTCCCGGCGATCATGACCGAGAAGGAGGTCCCTGCCAACAACAGGTCAGTGCGCGGGTTTGATGTGATTGACGACATCAAGCATGCACTCGAGAATGCGTGCCCCGGCATCGTGTCTTGTGCCGACATTCTCGCTCTCGCCTCCGAGATCTCAGTCGAGCTAGCTGGAGGGCCTCGCTGGAGTGTGCCGTTGGGCCGCCGTGATGGCACGGCCACCAATGTTGAGAGCGCCAACAATCTCCCAAGCCCCTTCGACTCTCTGCAGACGCTCTAGGAGAAGTTCAGAAACTTGGGCTTCGACGACACTGACCTTGTCGCCCTCCAAGGAGCGCACACCTTTGGGCGGGCACAATGTCAATTCACACAGCAGAACTGCAGTGCCGGGCAGGACGGGAAGACGCTGGTGAACCTCGACACAGTTACCCCTGATGTCTTCGACAACAAGTACTATGGCAACCTCTTGCACGGCCGCGCCCCTCTCCCTTCGGACCAGGTAATGTTGTCCGACCCTGTCGCCGCCACGACCACCGCACCGATCGTACACAGGTTCTCTGGTAGCCAGAAGGACTTCTTCAAGAATTTCGCAGCCTCGATGGTCAAAATGGGGAACATAAGCCCGCTGACGGGAAGGGCTGGGGAGATTAGGAACAACTGTCGGAGGGTGAACAAAAAACCCTATTGATGAATGAGATTGATGTTATGAGTTGTGAACTCATTGTCCTTTTGTAAAATATTCTTTTAATTCATTCTAACTGCAAAGGATTCTTTTTATTCTCCTTGGAAACAAATGTAAATGTTCTTTTTTTTTGTTTCCTACACGTGATTGTCGCAAACCCATTCTTTTCATACCAGATGACTTGTTTTCAATAAGGGTCGCGCTAACTGCCACACGTGTGGCATGAAGGGAGACGCACCACACGTCTTTAATGTAAACAGATTGCCACGTCACCGCATGCATGCATGCAGGAATCTTTTTGGATTTTCAGTTTTTAAAATGTTTTATCTCTTAAACGAAAAATCCGATTGAAAATCCGTTTTCACCATTAAATCCCTCGCGATGAGATCTTCGAAACTAGATCCCATGTTGATATATTTTGATGAAATTTTTTTTGGATTAAAAGTTGCCATGTCTATTGCATATGAATTATCATGATGTTTACACTGAAGTTGCCATGATATGTTTCAGCTATTTTCTTCTACATTTAAAAGTAATTTTTCACATTTATAAAACGGGAAATTAAGAAATTAGACTTGCCATGAACCATAAACTAAAATTGCCATGATACATGCACGTAAAATTGCCATGGTTCATACAAAAAATAATTTTCATGGTCAAAGTACTGGAGTTGCCATCATCAAAATACTAAAATTGCCATGATCTACGAACTAAAATTGCCACATGGCAATTTTAGTTTAAGCCCTATGGCAACTGCAGTGTAAACATCGTATCAACTTCTGGCAAAAAAAAAATTTCATCGAAACATATCGACATGGGGTCTAGTTTTGATGATCCCGTCGAGACGCATTTAATGGTGAAAACGGATTTTTAGTTCGCTTTTTTATTTAGGAGATACAACATTTTTAAGCCGAAAACCAAAAAAAAATTTGCTGATGTCATCTATTCATACGTGGCAAAATGAGTGGTGGTGAAGTCGTGTGGGCGATGTGCAAACGCCCACACGTGTGGGCGTTAACATTTCCGTTCAATAAACATATATTCAAATCACTTTACCACCATTCAATCAAATCTTGTGTAAGATCACTGCTACAAAATGACCTGTCAAGGAACTGCATATCTTTTCTTTTTTTGAAGTTTTCACGCCATTGCCTTTGTCAAAACGTGCGTAGTTTAATATCTATTTGGAATAACCTATTAACAAAGTGGCAGAAAGGAAGCAAGTATTTGTGCCTCTGATTTCAGGACATGAATAAGCATGTACGTTCAATCCAATTATATAGACCTGGTTAGAGTGATTCGCAGCCCGGACTCAGCCGCTCCTGCCCACGATCATTGAAGTCAGAAAAAATAGGGAAAATAAAGTCAAAAATATCTAAACCTTGTTGGTATCCAAGCAATTTCTACTCCTAATATAGCAGTTGGTGAATAGTCTTCCGGTTTTTTTTCGCTGGTTTTTTATCGTCTATCCCCTCCCTTCGCTGGTTTTTCTTCGTCTAACGCCCCGCCCACGTTACGTCACATATCTAACGCCAAAAAAAACGCCCGATCGATGCGTCGTGCCCATATCTGATCTTCCGCCGCCGCCGGCCTCTCCTTCACTCGCCCGATCCATCCCCTCGCCCCCGTCGGACATCATTGCCTTTGCCGCTGCCGATCCTAAGTTTCGCCTCCGCCGCCCTTCAGCGGACGGCGCCCGCATTGCCGTTTTGGAGGCGCCGCCGATCACGCACAGGAATCGACGGCGCCGCGTTCCCTTCTGGACACTGCCGGGGCTGATCCCAGTTTCCCAGTTCCTGGGTAGGTATTACAACGGTTGCGCTTACAGTACATACTTTCAAGAGATCCGCGCATTGGTTCTGTCTTACATCCATTGTTGAAATATCCACAAATTGATTCTGTCTTACATCCATTGTTGAAATATCCACAAATTGATTCTGTCTTACATCCATTGTGTTAGACTATGTATAGCTTCTGTACCTATGTACGTATATTGTACATATTGTAACACAACCATTATATATAATGAGATAAGCCACCCCTAGAGGGTTGTGCTGGTTCCCCAAAACTTATTGTCTTACATGGTATCACGCTAGGTTACGATCGCTTCCGCTTCTAAACCCTAATACCCGCACCGCCGCCGCAGCCGCCGCCGCCTTCACCGCCGCCGCCTCGCGCCGCCGCCATGTCGAGCGCCGCCACCACCGGTTCCACTGCTGCGGGCTTCCTCCCGGCCTCTCTTGCGGCTCTGCTCAACCTCCCGCTCGATGCCGTCTCTGTTCCGGCTCCGATCGGGACAAGGAGCATCGGCTCCGTCTTCTCCACGCCGCCGGCGCCCTCGCTTGGGCGTGACCTCGTGGTCCACACCGCGGCGCCGCCGTCCGCTGCGGACTCCGCAGGCGTCGTCCCGCCGCTCCTGCCGCAAGCGGATCACACTGCCCCGCTGGCGGGGTTGGCGGCATCCGCCCCGGCCGCGGGCCTTGCGGCGTCCGCACCGGCCGCGAGCTTTGCGGCGCCCGCCCTGGCTGCGGTCCCGCCTCCTCCCGCATCGGCTTCGGTGCCTCCGGCTGCCTCCATGGTGTTTGCACCCCAGGAAGCCTCCTCGATGGGATCGTCTTCGCCGCCGCCGTTTCACTTCGGTCATTTCATCACCATCAGGCTCTCCGCCGACAACTACATCTTCTGGCGTGCGCAGGTTCACCCGCTCTTGGGGAGTCACTACCTGCTAGGCTACGTCGACGGATCGCTTCCCTGCCCACCCGCGCTGGTAGACAGCGTGCACGGTCCGGTCTACAATCCGGCCCATCGTGTCTGGACGGGGCAGGACCAGGCGAACCTCTCCTCCATCCAGGGGTCGCTCTCGCCGGCAGTTGCCGACCTTGTTGTCTTCGCGAAGACGTCTCATGAGGCCTGGACCATCCTTGAGCGCACCTTTGCAGCGCAGTCCCAGGCTCATGTCTCTGCACTCCGTCGTCAGCTTGGAGAGTGTCAGAAGCTTGACTCCACTGCCACTGAGTTCTACAACAAGGTCAAGGGCCTCGCCGACACATTGGCCTCCAGTGGACAGCCCCTCACCGACTCCGAGTTCAACTCGTTTATTGTCAATGGTCTTGATGAGGAGTATGATGCCTTAGTCGAGATCATCAACGAGCGGGGCAACTCGACACCCATGTTGGCACACGAGGTTTTCTCTCGGCTCCTTCTCACTGAGCAACGGGTCGAGACTCGCCGCACCAGGGGCACTGGCTCCCTCTCGGCCAACGCCACCACCAAGGGTGGCCGCTCTTCTTCATCACCCCGGTCTCCCTTGGGGCTGCCACCGTCGCCCGGCTCGGCCCCCCCACCTACTGCGACCTTACCAGGGGCTGGCGGTCCACGTGTGTGTCAGCTTTGTGGCCGCGATGGGCACTGGGCCTCCAAGTGTCATAAGCGCTTCCAGCGAAGCTTCCTTGGTCTTGGCAATGACGGCAAAGATACACGCAACAATGCCCGTCAGGTCGCCATGGCTGATCGTCCCGCGCCGCAGAAGCAACAGGGACACACTCAGTCCTACTCCATCGATCCACACTGGTACATGGACTCCGGGGCGACAGAGCATCTGACCAGCGAGATGGGGAAGCTTCACACTCGTGAACCCTATCATTGCTCCGACAAGATCCACACCGCCAATGGAGCAGGTATGCACATCTCTCATATTGGTCAAGCATCTCTTCTCACTAGACATGCCAATAGGAGTCTTCAGCTTCGCAATGTTCTTTGAGTTCCATCTGTGACCCGTAATCTTCTTTCAGTTCCTAAACTCACACGTGATAATAATGTGCTTTGTGAATTTCACCCTTTTGATCTTTTTATTAAGGATCGGGGCATGAGGGACATTCTTCTTAGTGGGCGGTTGTGCCAGGGCCTCTACCGTCTGGAGCATCCTGGTGTCGCTCGTGTTTTCAGTGGAGTTCAGGTCTCTCCGTCACAGTGGCATGCTTGTCTTGGTCACCCGGCCACACCTATTGTCCGTCATATTTTGCGTCGTCATGAGCTTCCTAGTTTGTCTAGTAATAAAGATGTAGCAGTGTGTGATGCTTGTCAGCAGGGGAAGAGTCATCAACTTCCTTTTTCGGAGTCCAGTCGTGAGGTGAAACATCCTTTAGAACTTGTGTTTTCAGATGTATGGGGTCCTGCTCAGACTTCTGTCAGTGGTCATAATTACTATATCAGTTTCGTTGATGCTTATAGTCGCTTTACCTGGCTTTACCTTATTAAACGCAAATCTGATGTGTTTGATATTTTTGTTCAGTTTCAAAAACATGTTGAACGTCTTCTCAAGCACAAAATTGTTCATGTCCAGTCGGACTGGGGGGGCGAGTATCGCAACCTCAACTCTTTCTTTCAGTCGCTTGGGATAGCTCATCGTTTAGCATGTCCACATACACATCAGCAGAATGGTTCAGTCGAACGTAAGCATCGTCATATTGTTGAAGCTGGTCTTACTCTTTTGGCCCATGCATCTGTTCCGTTTCGGTTTTGGAGTGATGCTTTCACCACTGCATGCTTTCTCATCAATCGTACTCCTACTCGTGTTTTAAACATGAAGACTCCCATTGAGGTTCTCCTTAATGAACAACCTGATTATACCTTTCTCAAGGTATTTGGGTGTGCTTGCTGGCCGCATCTTCGTCCATATAACAAGCGCAAGCTTGAGTTTCGTTCTAAGAAGTGTGTTTTTCTTGGCTATAGCTCTCTTCATAAAGGTTACAAATGTCTTCATGTTCCCACTAATCGTGTCTATATATCTCGGGACGTCGTGTTTGATGAGCATGTTTTTCCCTTTGCCAACCTTCCTGTGTCCACTGTCGAACCACCATCCCTGCATTCATCCTCTGTTGCTTATGACCAATTTGATGATGTTGCATACTCTCCTTTGCTGTTACCTAACCATGGTGCAGGAACCGGACGTGGAGCTCGTTTGGAGCTGTTGGAGGATTCACCATCATCATCGTCGTCTTCTGGTGGGCACGTCGATCGCCCTATGTTGCATGGCATCGATTCGCGTGCCCATGCATGGTCACCCGACGAGCCCGTCGCGCCGAGCATCTCCACTGCTCGGTCCGTTTCGCCAGCGGCCGCCGAGTCGCCCGCGGCTCGGCCCGTGATGCCGTCTTCGCCTGCAGCTCGGCCCGTCACGCCGTCTTCGCCCGCGGCTCAGGTCCTCACGTCGCCTTCATCAGCGGATCGGCCCGCGACACCGGCCGCGCCACGGCCCACTATGCCGAGCTCGCCATCGGCCCGGCCTGTGATGCCGGAGTCGCCAGCTGCTTCGTCTGCTCTGCCGGTTTTGCCGGTGGGTCGGCCTTCTTCACCGACCGAGTCCGAGGCTACCGTGACTGGCTCCTCGTCACCGGCTGACTCGTCAACGTCGCCGTCCTCCAGCCCGTTGCAGGCTGCTCCGTCGACCTCGGTGGTTCCTGTGTCCCGACCACATACACGCAGTCGCAGTGGCATTTTCAAACCTAAGGAACGTAAGGATGGTACGGTTGCTTGGTTGGCTGCTTGTTTGGCTGCTGCTGTTGCGGATCCATCTTCTGAGCCTCGCTCATATCAGGCTGCCCTGCGCATTCCACATTGGCGAGAGGCTATGGAGCAGGAGTTTCATGCTCTTCTTCGTAACAAGACATGGACTCTCATTCCTCCACCACCACGGGTAAATGTTATTGACTCAAAATGGGTATTCAAAGTGAAGAAGCATTCGGATGGATCTATTGAGCGTTACAAAGCGCGACTTGTTGCTCGCGGTTTTCGGCAGCGTCATGGTCTTGACTATGAGGACACCTTCAGTCCTGTCGTCAAGCCTACCACTATTCGGCTTCTTCTCTCCATTGCTGTTTCTCGTGGTTGGTCACTTCGTCAACTTGATGTGCAGAATGCTTTTCTACATGGATTTTTGGAGGAAGAGGTTTATATGAACCAGCCGCCTGGTTTCTCTGATCCTGATCGTCCTGACTATATCTGTCGTCTTTCCAAAGCACTATATGGTTTGAAGCAAGCTCCTCGTGCCTGGCATGCCCGCCTTGCCTCTGCCCTTCGTGCTCATGGGTTTGTGCCGTCTACTGCTGACACTTCATTATTTCTTCTACAGAAGCCAGAAGTCACTATGTATCTTTTGGTATATGTCGATGATATTATCCTTGTCAGCTCTTCTCAGTATGCTGCTGATGCTCTTGTCTGCTCTCTTGGTGCTGATTTTGCGGTCAAAGATCTTGGGAAGCTTCACTACTTTCTTGGAGTTGAGGTCACTTCTCGTGCTACTGGTCTTGTCCTTACGCAGAAGAAGTACTCCTTGGAGTTGTTACAAAGAGCTGGCATGCTGAAGTGCAAACCGACCACCACACCCATGTCGTCTACCGACAAGATAACAGCTGTTGATGGTGAGCTTTTGTCTCCTGCGGATGCCACAGAGTACAGGAGCATTGTTGGTGGACTTCAGTACTTGACGATCACGAGACCAGATATCTCTTATGCTGTTAACAGGGTTTGTCAGTATCTTTAGGCTTCCAGAGATACTCATTGGGCTGCTGTTAAACGCATTCTTCGTTATGTTCAGTTCACCCTGACATTTGGTATGCATATTCGGCCGACTTCCTCTCGGGTCCTTTCGGCCTTCTCTGATGCAGATTGGGCTGGTAGCCCAGATGACAGGCGATCCACGGGGGGTTATGCAGTATTCTTTGGCTCTAATTTGATCGCCTGGAGTGCTCGGAAACAGGCTACTGTGTCACGTAGCAGTACTGAAGCTGAGTACAAGGTTGTGGCTAATGCTACTACAGAGATTATTTGGGTGCAGTCTTTGCTTCAGGAGTTGGGTTTGTCTCAACCACAGCCTCCTATTCTTTGGTGTGATAACATCGGTGCTACATACCTTTCTGCAAATCCAGTATTTCATGCCCGAATGAAACACATTGAAGTTGACTATCACTTTGTACGGGAACGTGTATCACAGAAGCAACTCCAAATCAAGTTTATCTCATCTAAGGATCAACTTGCAGACATCTTCACTAAGCCTTTACCGCTGCCACAGTTTGAGGCTTGTAGGCGCAATCTTACCCTTCTCAGTTCTTTAGAAAGTGGCTAAGATTGAGGAAGGGTGTTAGACTATGTATAGCTTCTGTACCTATGTACGTATATTGTACATATTGTAACACAACCATTATATATAATGAGATAAGCCACCCCTAGAGGGTTGTGCTGGTTCCCCAAAACTTATTGTCTTACACATTGTTTCAAATACATCGAATGCATTGACATCCGACTTTCGCTCCTGGACACCCAGACGGGATGCATGATCTGCATGGCATTGATTTATTTCTTCAGTATCTAGACAACATAAGAGTTTTACTTGGATAATCAAGTATTTAGACTTTGCATGGGAACTCAAGTCAAAAAAAGCAATCCAGTTCCTTTTAACATTACAATGCTTTCATTCATCAAACTGGAACCATTCAGTAATCACCATGATTTAGCACCCCCCAAAATACATCTGATCTAGCATATATGCATAGGTATGAATAACAGGATGAGAGAAGTATCCATTCCAAATAGAAGAGCACTACAAGATGTACACACAACTGCATAGAGTGTACCTGAGATGCTCTCGACAGCTCCAATTGAGGTGCAGTGCAGGCTGGTGGGCCGTTCTCGACTCATCCGTAACAGAGCCTAACACCGCATGGAGAAGAGAACACCCCAACCGCGACATCTACCCAGCTTTCATGTGTGCCAAAAAACTGTGTAACAAATTAAAAATATGGTAAAGAGCCTGCAAATTGCTCGAGCTTTCTGATCAGTTTGTGACAAATGGGTGTCACTGTCATAAAACTCATCATTCATAAACTGTACCTTCAAATGTCTCACTGCTCCCTGAAAGTACATTGACCATCTTCTAATGGGTCTCACTGCTCCCTGAAAGTACATTTGAATGCGTCAAAAAATATCAAGCCTATATATACAATTAGATGTGAGTGTAACACCAGCATTTAAAGTAGCATGCATGCACATGACTGATTATGCAAGCACCACATACAATAGATAAGTGTGAGTGTATCATCTTAGCATGGCGGCAATTTTAGTGTTTATTAATTGTTTTCCTTTATGATTTTGCTGTTTTTGAAGATTTAATGCGTAGATGCCGGTTAGGACACAAACCATTATGATGCATCAAGTTTTGGATTGAGAAATATGTGGAATGTTTGTCAAAATATGATGTTTGGCTATATTGTTCTTTTTGAAATAGAATAGAAAGAACAAATGCATAGAGAACCAATCAATTTATATATGCAAATACATAGAGAACAATGTCTTCTACATTCTAATTGAAATTTCTGCATATCAGGAAGAAAACAAGAATAAACTTGGCAAAAAGCATTTCATAGATTTTAGTGTTTACAAAATCTGTGCTTACAGGTACGTATGGGGAATCCACAAAGCAAAGCAGCAGAAAGTATGACACCGACAGATGTACCTCCAGGTATATATTAACCTAAAAATCTTGCTATACATGTCAAGCTAGATCCCAATTGTGATTTCATGTCATGAAGTGGTTGCAGATGAGTTGGTTGGGACATATGATGTTGAGAACTACCCAAATACCCCAATTATGCCAGTTGGGTCCACACCGCTACCTGTTGTTCCGCATAATGAGATGGATGGGACAATATTTGATGATGATAACCCTATTATTCAAGGTATGAGATTGTGCAGAGAGAGTACCCATAAATTTAGTGTCTGAATTTGATTAACTGTATTTCGGTTACTTGTATGAACCAGCTTCAGATCGGGATATAACAAGTCAAACCGCACAGCCGGTTGTTCCCCAACACACTAATGGTGATATCACATATGTTCAGCCACCTTCCGATATGGTCTCAGGTGAGAATTAAACATAAAGAATAATCGACGCATTTCGGTTAGCAGTAAACTAAATTATCGGTTATTTTTTCATCAAGCAGACAAACCGGCTAGCTCATTCATATTGAATAAGGCTTCGTTTGTGCCTCTCAGTTGTATCTCAAACGAGTCTGCCACAGCCTCAGCACAAAGTGTAAATGGTATTACCTGATTCTACTTAATTTGTGAACCTTATCATGCTTTATGTTTTTATCTTGCATATGTACAAAAATCATGTTGCTCTTCTGTTGCGACAGAGACTCCTGAGTTGTCTAGTATAGATGGAAGAAGACAAGTATACATTAATGCAGCTGCTCATGTTTTACCGGCATCCGACTCAACATCCGAGAAGATGACTACACGATCTAGCAGCTATGTCCACAATCAAACTAAGAAAGTTATCTACTCTGATGAAAGAAAGCAGCAGATAAACGCCAAGAGGCGAGCTGCTTATCGGAAGAAAAAAGATGAGGAAGCTACGAAACTACATCATGAATATCAATCTTCTGTTTCAATGTCTGGTATGTTTCTTTGATTATTAAATATTATTAGTAACCATTAATACAATGTGCATTCCTAGATTCACTTCTCTCACATCTTGATGTTTTACTCAGTATTTGACAAGAGGGACCTAATAAACAATCGGAGACGGGCATCGTATCGTAAGAGAAAATCGGACGCTGGCGAAAACAAGGAGCCATTTATGGCTCCGATTCGTGGTGGACATCGAAAGAAAAATGAGAACGCCGCCAACAATCATCTCCATGAACATCTCCCTGCCCTTGACTTAGCAGGTACGAGTATGCTATATTACAGCAGTATGACACCTTCAAGGAAACAAGATGTATCTAATATGTCCGGTTGAGCGCTCCGAGTCAGAAGTATCGCCAAGTTATAGTTTTTCCTATAGCAGTTGCTATACATATCTTCATATTTCAGGATTGTGAAAACATTTGCTGAAGTGGTTGCAGATAAGACAGAGGAATCCTTTGATGGTGATAACTACCAATGGATGATAAGTATGTGTGATGGAACAACCCTGCAACCGGTTGTACCCCAACAAACTGATGTTGATATCACATATGTTCATGGGCCTTCCCATTTGATATCAGGTGGGTATTAAACATAATTAAGAATCGATGATGTACGGTTAGCAGTAAACTGACACATTATGTCCACTACCGATTATTTTTTCATGTAGCAGACAACCCGGCAACCTCGATAGGGGGTAATGACGCTGCGTTTGTGCCTCTCAGTTGTCTCACACGCGATTCTGGAGCCGAAATATCAAAGAGTAGTAATGGTATTACCGGTTTCGTATTTAGTTGTACAATGCTTAAGGAGTTTTTCTTGCAGATGTTCATGACCCATATTGTATTTGTGTTGTTCCAGAGGCTCTAGATGTGAATCCTATAGATGGCAGCAGACACGCGTTAATGTGTGCAAATGCTCAAGCTTTACCGGTACCCGATGCAGCATCCGAGCAGATCGCTGCAGGATCTGTCGTTAATGTGTGCAAACTAACAAAGAAAGGTTTCATGTCTGACGAAAAAAGGGAACAGATAAATGCCAAAAGGCGAGCTGCTTACCACAAGAAAAAAGAAGAGGAAGCACAAAAACTCTTGCATGAATATCAACCGGACCTTACAATGTCTGGTAAGATTGTTTGATTTATAATCAATCCAATGAATAATTAGATTCAATTTGCATTCCTGCGTTTAGTACTAACATATATGGGTAGCACATTTACTAGATGACAAGAGGGAGCGGATAAACGCGCGGAGACGGGCATCGTATCGTAAGGGTAACTGGATGCTGACGAAAACAATGAGCCTTTAAAAGCTCCGATGCGAGGTGGTTATCGAAAGAAAAATGTAGAAGCCGCCAACAAGCATCTCCATGATAATATGTCTGCCCTTGACATATCGGGTATGATTAATCTATAGTTCAGCACTACGGCTAATGGAGATACTCGTTTTGTTGTCAACTATCAGATTGTTATCGGAATATAAATGAGTACATCACCTGAGATCATCATGCAGGTACCCAAAGTGTTCCACGGATCGCTCTAGGTGATATAACTAATGGGGAACAAACATCGTCGATAAACCTTGACGATAGAAATATTATTATAAAGTCAACAACTAGTGTTGCGGATAATCACCAAGATGAAAATCTTCCCGCCCTTATGATATCAGGTTATGATGCTTTATTTTTCATCTGCATTTTATAGTACATATTTTTAATGTTTGCCATTAAGTATGGTTAATGTATTTTCATGCAAGTCAAACGTTTGAACTTCAATTTTTTAACGTTCACAAATTTCAGATTGAACTAAGCATTGTATATATACATTAGATAATTCATTGGTACCTTGGGTACCAATTACCAATTAATTCAGTGCTGATTATGTTTGTATCAACATGTATAACCAGCCGACCCAACTAGGTCCATCCACACATCATTTACACAAGGTGATGCGTTATTGCCTCATTCCACTACAATCACTTCTGATGACATTCATGATTACCACCTAGCTATGAGGCAGCATGTTAAGGAACGCAAATGTAACTTAACTAGAGATCAAGTGGAGCAATCAAACGCGACGAGGCGAGCAACATGTCGGAAACAAGTGGATGAGGGATCGAAAGATCTTGAAGGAAAAAATGATAAGCTGCGAGAATGGAGGTCATGCAGCAAAGAGAAGGGGCAGTTGAGTACAAAGAGAAAGGCAACTTATGCTTCAAAAAAGAACACCCCGTGCAAGGAATCCCTCGCACTGCCACGTCCAGACCTAGCAAGCTCAACATCTATATGTCCATCATCCACCTACCGCGCAATACCCCTCTCTCTGTCCGCCGAAGCTGATTCATCTGATGACGACCCACCGAGGGTCATGCCAAATCACATTGTTGGTAATAATGGTATGAAAATACTATTGTTACGTTGTTATGATCACACCCAGCAACCCTCTTCTGACATGATATCGTCTATTGACACATTCGCCATGACGATAATGCAGACGACACTGATGTTTTCCGAGACCGCATCATGGGCGATGAGCCAATGCCATTCGAGTTGATGGATGAGGAGTACTACATGTTTCATGACCAAGGTATGGTCAACTAAGAACTATGAAGTTGTGGAGCTTTCTTTAATTATAGTTGTTAGGAAATACTTTTTTGAACATCATGTTTTGAACAAATGCCCGTAGGATCCGATAATGAAACCATGGAGGAGGACGAGGAAGCGAGCATGTCGTCTGCTATACCTAGCGAGGTTGATCCATTAGACTTTGTCTACACAAACATACCAGACACCACTCACATCCTCAAGCTCGCCGCAAACTGCAAGCACTGCAATGCCAAAAAGTTTGAGTCTGAGAACGACGGGTTTTGCTGTCGTAATGGCCAGATCGAACTTATGCAACCGGAACCAATCCCAGAGCTGATGAGGCTACGGTCCAGCATGGATGCAGATTCTAGACATTTTCGTGAAAACATACGGTTCTTCAATGGGCATTTCGCATTCACAACCCTGGGCGTCAGCCTTGATGAGAACTACACAAACATGAAGTCTTGGGTGTACACATTCAGGGCACACGGCACCATCTACCACAATGTGCATTCGTTCGGGCCTAGCTCACGGTCCAGAACATCTGCAGTTGTACTTCTATGATGACGACCCAACCATAAGTCATCGTAAGGCGGCCACCAAGCAATTAGACCAGGATGTCGTGAAGAAGTTAGTACACATACTCAAAGAAAACCCGTACTCCCAGCAACTTAGGAGTTTGGGTGCACACAAGGACAACCTCGACTATTATAGGATAGACCTAAACATCGATAAGAGGCTTGACCAAAGAAGATATAATAGACCGTTGTCATCCGAGGTCGCTGCAATTTGGGTTGAGGGCAACGACCTAGCAAAAAGGTTTGATCGGAGGATAACACTTTGTGGTAACAACAATGAAAGGCACAGTATACGTGTGACCTCCGGAGCATATGACCCATTGTCTTATCCCCTATTCTATCCAAGGGGGGAACTAGGTTGGCATCCGAAGCTACCTAAACATAATGTTCCTTGGGAGGTTGAATTAAATCCTCAATTGGGCCTTGATGATGACGATGATGCAGGTATGTCGTATGCATCCCATTTTGTTACAACTAATATCTAATTGCTTGAATATATCCTCATTTTGATGGTACTCGATCACGTGCAGAGGGGAATAGCAGGTTGTACGTCTCTGTCAGAGACTACTACTGTTACATGCTGCAGACACGGCCTGCCATTTTCAATCCCATACTCTGTGGAGCACGCCTGCTGCAGCAATGGGCGGTCGACATGTATGTCAAGATTGAGAGTTGTCGGTTGAGGTGGTTCAGGAAGAACCAGACGCAGATTCGGGCCGACTTGTATAAAGGAGTTGTTGATGCGATCACATCGGGCGAGACGCGAGCAAGCGCTGTTGGGACAAGAATAGTGCTCCCTGGAACATACCCTGGTGGTGACCGCGACACGAAAAAGAGACATATGGATGCCATGGCAATTGTCCATACATACGGGAAGCTTGACATCTTCTTGACCATGACTTGCAATCCTAAATGGGAAGAGATATCGAATGAGTTGTTGCCTGGTCAGACGGCGCAAGACCGACCTGATATTGTGGCTCGCATGTTCTACGGCAAACTAGAGGCTATGAAATACATTTTGTTCAAGAAGCATATTCTGGGTGTTGTTGTTGCTTATGTTTACGTAGTCGAGTTCCAAAAAAGGGGCCTTCCCAATGCACATTTTTTGTTGATCATGGACTCAGCATATAAGCTTATCATCCCGGAGCAATATGACCGACTCATTTCCGCTGAGCTCCCAGACAAGCATAAGTATCCGGAATTGTATGCAATGGTGGTAAAACATATGATGCACCCAAAAAATGTATGCATGCAAGAAAACGGATGCAAGTGCAGATACCCGCGGCCGTTCAATGAAAACACATCACAAGGGAAGGACTCCTACCCAATTTATCGGCGGAGAGACGATGGTAGACGTTCTAAGGTCCGAGGAAAGATGTTGGACAACAGATGGGTTGTGCCTTATAATCCATACCTTCTGCGGATGTTCAATTGCCACATCAACGTTGAGGTCTGCTCTAGCATAAAGGCTGTCAAATATCTTTACAAGTACATTTACAAGGGCCATGATAAGGTTTCTTTCAGCATCGACCAGCCCGATGCCGATGGTAACATTGATGAGATCAAGAGGCACGTTGACGCAAGGTGGATTACCCCTCCAGAGGCTATGTGGAGGATATTTGGCTTTGCACTTTGCGCCAATCACCCGCCTGTATTGTAGTTGCCTCTTCATCTCCCGAATATGCACAAGGTTGCATTCAATGCGCAGGCTAACTTGAAGA
Organism: Triticum dicoccoides; assembly: GCF_002162155.2. Lineage (NCBI taxonomy): Eukaryota > Viridiplantae > Streptophyta > Magnoliopsida > Poales > Poaceae > Triticum > Triticum dicoccoides. The sequence goes on along the minus strand of NC_041385.1, from coordinate 706,098,944 downwards.
ATGTTGTCGCCTCCGAAAATGCTTCAAAATCCATGTTAACGGAGTATTTCAAGGCTAACCAGGAACATCCTTGGGCTAGGCATAGATTGTACAAGAATTTCCCGGAAGCTTCACGTGGCAGCTGAAAAGTAAGTCTTGGAGGCCTCGGGTCAAGCGTTTTCAAATAGGTCGCACAGTGTCTGCCAATCCTGCCGAGGGGGAGCGATACTATCTGCGTGTGTTGCTAAACCATGTTGTGGGCAAAACATCCTTTGACGACTTGCTCACCATTGACGGTGTGCTATGTGGGAGCTTTAGAGAGGCTGCTGAACGGTTGGGTCTCATTGAGGCAGACAACACGCTCGACGATTGTCTTAATGAGGCTGAGCAGTGGGTGATGCCATGTTCTCTTAGGAGGCTCTTCGCAACCATCTTGGTGCACTGCGAGCCAGGCGACGTGCATGGTTTATGGGATAGGCACCTCGAGTCTATGTCAGATGACTATCGTCGAACACGCACTTCCCCTGACGAGGTGGAGCAGATGGTGTTGCTTGACATTAGGGGTATGTTGCAGTCCATGGGTAAAGACATTGTTGATTTCGCTCTTCCAAGCATAGATGATGCGTTTGACCCAACAGAGGGCGAGGCAAGAGAGGTCATCGAGGAATCAACCGTTGAGTTTGACATGGAAGACACTAAATTGGCATCTTCCTTGAACTTGGAGCAGAGGGCCGCATTCGACGAGATACTAGGGGCTGTTGAACGCGGTGATGGTGGTGTATTCTTTGTTGATGGCCCTGGAGGTACAGGGAAGACCTTCCTATACAGGGCGATGCTTGCCAAGGTGAGGAGCGAGGGCAAGATTGGTATCGCTACCGCGACGTCAGGCGTCGCCGCTTCTATCATGCCTGGCGGCAGGACTGCCCACTCGAGGTTCAAGATCCCATTAAGCTGCGATGATGGAGCCTCGTGCAGCTTCACCAAGCAGAGTGGAACCGCCAAGCTGCTAAGGATGGCGTCATTGATAATATGGGACGAGGCCAGCATGACGAAGCGACAAGCGGTCGAGGCATTGGACAATAGCATGCGCGACATCATGGGAATACGCGACCGACCCTTTGGAGGAAAGACTGTTGTTTTTGGCGGGGACTTTAGGCAGGTGCTTCCGGTCGTCAGAAGGGGGTCGCGGGGCCAGATAATTGATGCAACCCTGCGAAGTTCTCATCTATGGAAGGGTATGCGGCAACTGAAGCTCATCACCAACATGAGGGCTCACAATGACACGTGGTTTGCAGATTATTTGCTAAGGGTCGGCAATGGCACTGAGGATGGTGACGATCAAGGCAACATACTACTCCCTGAAGACATTTGTCTGCCGTCTTCAGACGAGGTTGACGACCTGGAGAAGCTTATTGACCACGTGTTCCCGAGTCTAGATGACAACATGTCTGATTCAAATTACATGACATCTCGAGCAATCCTTTCCACTACAAACGACAATGTCGACAAGATAAACATCCGCATGATAGAGCGTTTTCATGGAGATGAAGTAATCTACCATAGCTTTGACAGTGCGGAGGACGACCCGTATGGCTACTACGCTCAGGAGTTTCTGAATGGATTGACTCCTAATGGTCTTCCTCCGCATGCACTCAAGCTAAAGCTGAACTGCCCTATCATACTTCTAAGGAACATTGATCCAGCTAATGGACTGTGTAACGGCACTAGGCTTGTTGTAAGAGGTTTTGAGAGGAACACCATTGATGCAGAAATCGTGATTGGACAACACGCTGGCAGGAGGGTCTTCCTTCCTCGAATACCTCTCTGCCCATCTGAAAACGACATGTTTCCGTTCAAGTTTAAGAGAAAGCAATTTCCAATAAGGCATAGCTTTGCTATGACCATTAACAAGGCTAAAGGGCAGACCATCCCGATTGTTGGTGTCTATCTACCCAATCCCGTGTTCTCTCATGGTCAGCTATATGTTGCTTTGTCTTGAGCCACCGCGAAGAGAAACATAAAGATACTCACTCAGAAGGAGAAGCCGAAGGAGAAGGCCAACAAGCTAAAGGACAATCCAAAGAAGCGAAAAAGACCGACTATGTCCTTACTGACCTCGATGGAGAACATCGTCTACAAGGAAGTCCTTACAGGCTGAAGTTTGGTCTTAATATACTGGCAGGTTTAGTAATGACAAAGCATTTACTCTTGCGATGGTCAAGATAAACTGTAATTCGTTTTTTACATATATATTTCTTTCTTGAGACATTGAAATTCGTAGTTAAAGATATTCTACAAGCGTACTTTTTCATGCTTACTATGTGATTCAGATATAATGATTGGCAGGATAAAGACCGGGTGTATGTTGTGAAGATATGTTTTGCATATGTAGTTCAATTAGATAATAAAATGATCGCTGAAGTGTACAATATTTGGGAAAAAATTAGAATAGTTGGATGTTTATCTTATCCAAACTAATTACTTAACAGTTCAGTTCAGGTTAAATATATATTTTTTGCATTGGTTCATTTACCCTCATGAATTTACTGCGCATCTTCAATAGTTCAGACCTAAAAAATAGTTCAGACCCCGTGTCATGGCGCCTCCGCACAACCGATCTGCACCCACAAAGCTGCTGCATGTAGCAAGGCTGCAGGTAATCACTTTGGTGAGTGTAATAAAGTAAGATGGATGCTCACTTCCTTCTTTTGCCGTGTACTCTCTTATTCTTTTATAATTGTGTGATCTAAGGGTCGGATCGTGGTTCTTCTAACTGATTAAGGTAGCTGCTTGTTTGCTTTTTTATGCTTGCTCAGTTGCCTTTTTTTTATCTCAGGATGCAAGTTTTGTGTGTACCAAATTTTGTATGCACCTACCTTCTGTATGACATCAATTGTTAGCAACTAGAATGCAAGGAAAGAAAGATAGTAATTAGCTTAAGAATAGGAGACACCCATAAAAGCGTCGTCGGCCAGACCTCGGCGAGGCGTTAGGCTAGCTCTAGATTTCTTGTTATATCTTTTATCCTGCCTTGTAAGAGAGCCTTCTTGCCACATTGTATTGCTCAGTCGTGCACTGTATTGTGTTGAGTTGCCTTATATACAAAACGGAACGAAAGCCTGTTTTGGTCCGGAAAGAAAGGCTTTGAAGGAAGCAGACACATTGCAACACATTGTATGTTGCTGCGATGCCAGTTCGTTTTCTAATGGCACATGCTACTGTTCCAGCTTCTACTGTGTAGAGAGTTGTGAGATCTTTGAAGATATAATATATGTTTAGTCTCTTTAAATAATGAATCTACGTACTAAGGATACACAACCTTCATCTGTTTCATCTCTTTGCAATTTCCTTCCAGAGTTTAACTATACAAAATTCACGTCGTTGTTTTATTAGTATTTCAAATAACCACATCCGGAATGTTGGAAACATACTCTACCGTGTGTGCTAAGTTAATTAATTTTCCGTTGAAATATTTCTGCCTTCGTAATGTATTTTTTTTATGTACGCTGAAAATAACATACTGAAACAAGACAACGTTGTACTAAAAATGTAAAAGAAGATATTCTAAAACTAACAAACGTTTTGTCCATACAAACAGCTATTTAATAACAGAATCGTCTGGTGTGTAAAATTATAGTTAATTATGAAATTATAGGCAGATATTTCGCGAATCTCTGATATCCTGTCACTAAAACAATGCGTGCATGTTAACTATCTTATTTGCTTCCATTATAAAAAAATTCCTATTCGGTTTATCAGGAATGAAATCTTAAGACATGATATCCTTTTTGTCTTGTAATCATATAGTAGGTTTTACTCACGGAATCGCAAAATTGATCCTATTAATTAATATTGATCGTGACCAAATCGGTGGATTTGATTACCGATTTCCTAATCAGAGCTTCCTATAAACGCTTATATATTGATCAACCGTTCGAGCGACCTTACCAGACCTCTCTTGAACAAGTTAAACTATTTCTTGACACTCCATCCTCCTCTCACATGGCGTCATCCAACAGTTCAATTCGCTTCAGCAATGATGCTGTTGAGGATATTCGTTGGCAGGAAGATCTCGGTGTACTGGAAGATGATGACGGCACTACGCCTATGCTTCCCTTTGCTGAGGGTAACACGCCAAAGTCAAAATGTCTTAGGATGCATAATCACGTCGAGCCTATTAGTAGTAGTTATCCCGTTAGGAAAGAATGTTTGGGGGACGGTTGGGCTACTACAAACGATCAAATTCTGCAGGCAACCAAGGAGAGCAACAAGCTCATGCAAACTCTCGTAAAGAAGATCGAGAAGTTGGAATATATGGTTGTGAAGCACATGCAAGCATGTGACAAGAAGACGGAAATGCCTTGAAAAGAGCAATCATGAGGAGTTATACATTATTCTTTATAGCTTTTTATGTTTTATGTTTGAACGCTCCTTAAGAGCATTTTGCATTGTAATCGATTTGGAGTCAAACTATGAAAGTATGAATAAAGAACATACATTGTTTCATGCTTGGTTTCTTACTCTCTGTTTTTGATCTTCCCTTTGATTTTTGTCGCCTAACATGCTATGTTTTTCTTTTTCTTATATGAATACACGGAGAGCAACAAGCTGATGCAAACTCTCATAAAGAACAGATATTTATCTTGTTCTTATATGAATACACGCTACCATCGAAATTGTGACTATTCTAAAATGCCCGTAAAATAGTGTTGCAAAGTAACACAACGACGTCTCATCACATGTACTAAAAACAAATATCCTGGGATATTATAAATAAACAGATAGTGTAATCAAAGCTGAGTAAACAATCGATTTTTTAATTGATTACATGTTTGTAATTAATGCTAATATTTTTAATCGATGAAATATTAGTGAATACATGGTAATAATATTAATTGCGTGAATATAGCTAAATACAAACTGAGTAAATAATCGATATTTAATTGATTACATGTTTGTAATTAATGGTAATATATTTATTGCGTGAATACACTTACCTTAACTCACTATCACCTTAATTATTACGATATATATCCAATTATTGCGTTTCTAACTAAAGATCTGAAGTCATCATTAGGAGTAGAGATATAGCATATTAACAGGCGAAAAGGAATCATTGATACTGGTGAGATAATTGACATGATTTTTATCAGATTTAGAATCTCAAATATCTATAAATAATTAATTGATTCAAAAAGTTTTAGCAATAAATATTTTGTTGCCAAAGAACACTCATAACTTACTATTTATAATCATTTCGATATTGGAGTGTTCTTTTCGCTATACGGCCACATGCAAATATTGAAAGAATTTTGATTTTCCCGCCTATGGGCCCCTTGGACTATATATGCCCATGCGCCCCTCTATCATTCTTTAACACTTCATCCATTAGCTCCCTGACCATGGTGATATCGTACAGCTCGAGGCCCTCGAGGAGGGTGATGGCGAATCCACCGGATCCCATCATCCCTCCGATGAACAGGCAAGTGTACCGATCTACATGCACGCTTATCTGACATCACCGTTTGTTTATCCCATCATTTTGTATTATTTTATGTAGGTACCTGAATTTTCAAAGTGTACGGATGGAACATATCTATCACAGATGTTGGATCATTCGAGCTAAGGTGATGTGGAAGTCCCATATCAGGGTGCATGCAATGGGAAACCAATACTTTCGTTGCATACTTCTGGACCAGGAAGTATGAGATTAGTGATCACTAAATATATCAACCTTTTTTAATGTATATACACATGTGTTCTAAAGTCTTGTTATCTGAATTATTAAAAATTTCTAGGGAACAAAGATTGAAGCAATTGCCTTCAACAACCAAGCTTATCGATTCAATGACAATCTGCAGACTGGGCTAACATATGACCTCACTAGCGTTGGGATAAACCCCACGGAAATGCTAGATGGTCACTTCTGGTATCTATGCATGGAGTTCGTCATTGAACTAAATGCTATGACCATGGTTAGGACATCGGTGCACAGTATTGCATCGACAATCTGTCCACCTTTTTTCCCACAACTTGGTTCCATATCCTTGCTACGAGACAAAACCATTACCGGTGCAACATCTTTTAGTTTGTTTTTGCATATTTATCCATTCAACATTTTGTCTCACCCAGACTTAATTTTTTCCAGATGTTCTTGGTATTATTGTCTATGCTGGTAGGATACAACATAGGTGGGATTCATTACATAGACGGCAGGTCCATTTTGTTGAGATAGGCATCATGAATTTTCGGTAAACTCCAATCAGTACTTGAGGTTTTATATGATTATTGTTA
>NC_041385.1:706014536-706016990 GCF_002162155.2 Triticum dicoccoides | reverse complement strand
TGTCCTGTGATCCACTTTTGGATCACTCTTGTACCCCTTGACTGACTCATGGCAAGGCACACTTCAGGTGCGGTACACAGCATGGCATACTGTAGAGCCTATGTCTTAAGCATAGGAGACGACCTTCGTCCTTTCTATTTTGCCATGGTCGAGCTTTAAGTCTTAACTTCGTACCTCACAACTCAGGCAAGAACTTTCTTCTTTGACTGATCCATCTTGAACACCTTCAAAATCATGTCAAGGTATGTGCTCATTTGAAAGTATTATTAAGCATTTTGATCTATCCTTATAGATCTTGATGCTCAATGTTTCAAGTAGCTTAATACAGGCTTTCCATTGAAAAACACTTTTCAAATAACCCTATATGCTTTCCAGAAATTCTAAGTCATTTCTGATCAACAATATGTCAACAACATATACTCATCAGAAATTCTATAGTGCTCCCACTCACTTCTTTGGAAATACAAGTTTCTCATAAACTTTGTATAAACCCAAAATCTTTGATCATCTCATCAAAGCGCACATTCCAACTCCAAGATGCTTACTCCAGTCCTTAGAAGGATCGCTGGAGCCAGCATACCTTTTAGCATCCTTAGGATCGACAAAACCTTTCTGATTGTATTGCATACAACGAAAACTGGTAAGGAAACTTGTTTTGACATCCATCTGCCAGATTTCATAAATGCAGCTAATGCTAACATGAATCCGACGGACTTAAGCATCGCTACGGATGAGAAAATCTCATCGTAGTCAACTCCTTGAACTTGTGAAAAAACTCTTCGCCACAAGTCGAGCTTCATAGATGGTGACATTACCATCCACGTCCGTCTTCTTCTTAAAGATCCATTTATCTCAATGGCTTGCCGATCATCGGGCAAGTCCACCAAAGTCCATGCTTTGTTTTTATATATGGATACTATATCGGATTTCATGGCTTCTAACCATTTGTTGGAATTTGGGCCCACCGTCGCTTCTCCATAGCTCGTAGGTTCATTGTTGTCTAGCAACATGACCTTCAAGACAGGATTACTGTACCACTCTGAAGTAGTATGTATCCTTGTCACCCTACGAGGTACGGCAGTGACTTGATCCGAAACTTCATGATCAATATCATAAGTTTCCACTTCAATTGGTGTAGGTGCCACGGGAACAATTTCCTGTGCCCTGCTACACAGTGGTTGAAGTGATGGTTCAATAACCTCATCAAGTCTCCACCATCCTCCCACTCAACTCTTTCGAGAGAAACCTTTCCTCGAGAAAGGACCCGATTCAAGAAACAATTCATATTGCTTTTGGATCTGAATTAGGAGGTATACCCAACTGTTTTGGGTGTCCTATGAAGATGCATTTTATCCGCTTTGGGTTCGAGCTTATCAACCTGAAACTTTTTCACATAAGCGTCGCAGCCCCAAACTTTTACGAAATGACAACTTAGGTTTCTCTAAACCATAATTCATATGGTGTCATCTCAACGGAATTACGTGGTGCCCTATTTAAAGTGAATGTGGTTGTCTCTAATGCCTAACCCATGAACAATAGTGGTAATTCGATAAGAGACATCATGGTACGCACCATATCCAATAGGGTGCAACCATGATGTTCGGACACACCATCACACTATGGTGTTCCAGGCGGTATTAATTGCGAAACAATTTCCACAATGTCTTAATTGTGTGCCAAAACTCGTAACTCAGATATTCATCTCTATGATCATATCATAGACATTCTATCATCTTGTCACGAAGATCTTAAACTTCACTCTGAAATTACTTGAACCATTCAATAATTCAGACTTGTGTTTCATCAAGTAAATATTCTCAACATCTACTCGAATCATCTGTGAAGTAAGATCATAACAATATTCACTGCATGCCTCAGCACTCATTGGATTGCACACATCAAAATGTGTTACTTCCAACAAATTGCTATCTTGTTCCATTTTACTGAAACGAGGCTTTCAGTCATCTCGCCCATGTGGTATGATTTGCATGTCTCAAGTGATTCAAAATCAAGTGAGTTCAAACGGTCCATTTGCATGGAGTTTCTTCATGCATATACACCAATAGACATGGTTCGCATGTCTCAAACTTTTCTAAACGAGTGAGTCCAAAGATCCATCAACATGGAGCTTCTTCATGCGTTTTATACCATTATGACTTACATGGCAGTGCCACAAGTAAGTGGTACTATCATTACTATCTTATATCTTTTGGCATGAAAATGTGTATCACTACGATCGAGATTCAATAAACCATTCCTTTAGGTGCAAGACCATTGAAGGTTTTATTCAAATAAATAGAGTAACCATTATTCTCCTTAAATGAATAACCGTATTGCGATAGACATAATCCAATTATGTCTATGCTCAACGCGAGCACCAAATGACAATTATTCAGGTTTAATACTAATCTTGATGGTAGAGGGAGCGTGCGATGTTTGATCACATCAAACTTG
>NC_041385.1:706006664-706013720 GCF_002162155.2 Triticum dicoccoides | reverse complement strand
GAATATTTCAAGGATCATCATATCTATCCCTGATATGTTATAGTTCATCACGAAGCTCTAGCAGCTTGGTGGCAATGACTTTGGAGAAACATCACTATCTCATCTAGAAGATCAACTCCCACTCGATTCAAGTGATTGTTGCACTCAGACAATCTGAGCACAAGCTCAACGATTGAGCTTTTCTCCTTTAGTTTGTAGGCTAAGAAAATTGTCGGAGGTCTTATACCTCTTGACGTGGGCACGAGCCTGAAATCCTAATTTCGGCCCTCGAAAGATCTCATATGTTCCGCGATGTTTCGAAAACGTCTTTAGTGCCTCAACTCTAAACCGTTTAACTGAACTATCACGTAGTTATCAAAACGTGTATGTCCGATGTTCGCAACATCCACAAACGACGTTTGGGGTTCAGCACACTGAGCAGTACATTAAGGACATAAGCTTTCTACTGTCCGCATAATTGCTACTATCAACTTTCAACTATATTTTCTCTAGGAACATATCTAAAACAGTAGAACTAAAGCGCGAGCTACGACATAATTTGCAAAATCCTTTTGACTATGTTCAGGATAATTAAGTTCATCTTATGAACTCCCACTCAGATAGACATCCCTCTAGTCATCTAAGTGATTACATGATCCGAGTCAACTAGGCCGTGTCCGATCATCACGTGAGACGGACAAGTCATCATCGGTGAACATCTTCATGTTGATCGTATCTACTATACGACTCATGCTCGACCTTTCGGTCTCTGTGTTCCGAGGCCATGTCTGCACATGCTAGGCTCGTCAAGTTAACCCTAAGTGTTTTCGCTATGTAAAACTGTCTTACACCCGTTGTATGTGAACGTAAGAATCCATCACACCCGATCATCACGTGGTGCTTAGAAGCGACGAACTGTAGCAACGGTGCACAGTTAGGAGAGAACACTTCTTGAAATTTTGTAAGGGATCATCTTATTTACTACCGTCGTCCTAAGTAAACAAGATGCATAAACATGATAAACATCACATGCAATCAAATAGAGTAGTGACATGATATGGCCAATATCATGTAGCTCCTTTGATCTTCATCTTCGGGGCTCCATGATCATCTTGTCACCGGCATGACACCATGGTCTCCATCATCATGATCTTCCATCATCGTGTCTTCATGAAGTTGTCACGCCAACGACTACTTCTACTTCTATGGCTAACGCGTTTAGCAATAAAGTAAAGTAATTTACATGGCGTTCTTCAATGACACGCAGGTCATACAAAAAATAAAGACAACTCCTATGGCTCCTGCCGGTTGTCATACTCATCGACATGCAAGTCGTGAATCCTATTACAAGAACATGATCAATCTCATACATCACATATTATTCACCACATTCTTGTTGGCCATATCACATCACAAAGCATACCCTGCAAAAACAAGTTAGACGTCCTCTAATTGTTGTTTGCATGTTTTACGTGGCTGCTATGGGTTTCTAGCAAGAACGTTTCTTACCTACGCAAGACCACAACGTGATATGCCAATTGCTATTTACCCTTCATAAGGACCCTTTTCATCGAATCCGTTCCGACTAAAGTGGGAGAGACTGGCACCCGCTAGCCACCTTATGCACCAAGTGCATGTCAATCGGTGGAACCTGTCTCACGTAAGAGTACGTGTAAGGTCGGTCCGGGCCGCTTCATCCCACAATACCGTCGAAACAAGATTGGACTAGTAACGGTAAGCATATTGAACAACATCAACGCCCACAACTACTTTGTGTTCTACTCGTGCAAAGAATCTACGTAATAGACCTAGCTCATGATGCCACTGTTGGGGAACGTAGCAGAAATTCAAAATTTTCCTACGTATAACCAAGATCTATCTATGGAGAAACCAGCAACGAGGGGAAGGAGAGTGCATCTACATACCCTTGTAGATCGCTAAGCGGAAGCGTTCAAGTGAACGGGGTTGATGAAGTCGTACTCGTCGTGATTCAAATCACCGATGACCAAGTGCCGAACGGACGGCACCTCCACGTTCAACACACGTACAGCCCGATGACGTCTCCCATGCCTTGATCCAGCAAGGGGAGAGGGAGAGGTTGATGAAGATTCAGCAGCACGACGGCGTGGTGGTGGATGCAGGGCGTCACAGTAGCAGGGCTTCGCCTATACTACGAGAGAGAGACGTAACGGGGAGAGGGGGAAGCACCAAAGGCTCAGGTATGATTGCTCCTCCTTTTCCCCACTATATATAGGGCCAAGGGAGAGGGGGAGGGCGCAGCCTTGCCCCTTCCTCCAACGAAGGGTGCGGCCAAGGGTGGGGAGGAGTCCATCCTCCCCAAGGCACCTCGGAGGTGCCTTCCCCTTTTAGGACTCTCCCCTTTTTCTCTTCTCTTGGCGCATGGGCCTCTTGGGGCTGGTGCCCTTGGCCCATGTAGGCCAAGGCGCACCCCCTACAGCCCATGTGGCCCCCCGGGGCAGGTGGCCCCACCGGGTGGACCCCCGGGACCCTTCCGGTGGTCCCGGTACAATACCGATGACCCCGAAACTTGTCCCGATGGCCGAAATAGCACTTCCTATATATAATTCTTTACCTCCGGACCATTCTGGAACTCCTCGTGACGTCCGGGATCTCATCCGGGACTCCGAACAATATTCGGGTTACTGCATACACATATCTTCATAACCCTAGCGTCACCGAACCTTAAGTGTGTAGACCCTACGGGTTCGGGAGACATGCAGACATGACCGAGACGTTCTCCGGTCAATAACCAACAGCGGGATCTGGATACCCATGTTGGCTCCCACATGTTCCACGATGATCTCATCGGATGAACCACGATGTCAAGGACTTAATCAATCCCGTATTCAATTCCCTTTGTCTATCGGTATGTTACTTGCCCGAGATTCGATCGTCGGTATCCAATACATTGTTCAATCTCGTTACCGGCAAGTCTCTTTACTCGTTCCGTAACACATCATCCCGTGATCAACTCCTTGGTCACATTGCGCATATGATGATGTCCTACCGAGTGGGCCCAGAGATACCTCTCCGTTTACACGGAGTGACAAATCCCAGTCTCGATCCGCATAAAACAATAGATACTTTCGGAGATACCTGTAGTGCATCTTTATAGTCACCCAGTTACGTTGTGACGTTTGATACACCCAAAGCACTCCTACGATATCCAGGAGTTACACGCTCTCATGGTCAAAGGAAGAGATACTTGACATTGGCAAAGCTCTAGCAAACGAACTACACGATCTTTGTGCTAGGCTTAGGATTGGGTCTTGTCCATCACATGATTCTCCTAATGATGTGATCCCGTTATCAACGACATCCAATGTCCATGGTTAGGAAACCGTAACCATCTGTTGATCAACGAGCTAGTCAACTAGAGGCTTACTAGGGACATATTGTGGTCTACGTATTCACACGTGTATTACGATTTCCGGATAATACAGTTATAGCATGAATAAAAGACTATTATCATGAACAAGGAAATATAATAATAATCAATTTATTATTGCCTCTAGGGCATATTTCCAACAGAAGAAGAGGACGACAACAGCTATCCTGGCCATGGGTTCCCTGAATACGATGATACAACAATGGGGGAAGAAGCTGAGCCGGTAATGCGGGAAGAAGCTGAGCCGGCAATGCGGGAAGAAGCTGAAAAAGAGGCATCAGATGAGCCCGTTGATGATCTAGGTCGGGCCATTGCCGATGCAAAGAGAAACTGCGCAAGTGATTTGGAGAAGAAGAAGTTGCAGCGCATGTTAGAGGATCACAAAAAATTGTTGTACCCGAATTGCATAGGTGACAAGAAAAAGCTGGGCACCACACTGGAATTGCTGCAATGGAAGGCAGAGAATGGTGTATCTGACAAGGGATTTGGAAAGTTGCCGGTAATGATAAAGGATATGCTTCCAAAGGACAAACGAATTGCCCGAGAGTACGTATGAAGCAAAGAAGGCTGTCTGCCCTCTAGGGTTAGAGGTGCAGAAGATACATGCATGCCCTAATAATTGCATCCTCTACCGCAGTGAGTACGAGGATTTGAACGCTTGCCCGGTATGTGGTGCATTGCGCTATAAGATCAGCCGCGATGAGCATGGTGATGTCGAGGGCGAGCGCCCCAGGAAGAAGATTCCTGCCAAGGTGATGTGGTATTCTCCTATAATACCACGGTTGAAATGTTTGTTCCAAAACAAAGAGCATGCCAAGGCGATGCGATGGCACAGAGAAGACCGTAAGAAAGACGGAAAGTTGAGAGTACCCGCTAACGGGTCGCAGTGGAGAAAAATCGAAAGAAAGTACGGGAAGGAGTTTGCAGATGACGCAAGGAGCGTATGGTTTGGTCTAAGCGCAGATGGCATTAATCCTTTTGGGGAGCAGAGCAGCAAACATAGCACCTGGCCTGTGACTCTATGTTTGTATAACCTTCCTCCTTGGTTGTGCATGAAGCGGAAGTTCATTATGATGCCAGTGCTCATCCAAGGCCCTAAGCAACCCGGCAACGACATTGATGTGTACCTAAGGCCATTAGTTGAAGAACTCTTACAACTGTGGAATGGAACAGGTGTACGTGCGTGGGATGAGCACATGGGGGAAGAATTTGACCTAAAGGCGTTGCTGTTCGTGACCATCAATGATTGGCCTGCTCTCAGTAACCTTTCAGGACAGACAAATAAGGGATACCGCGGATGCACGCACTGTTTGGATGATACCGACAGTATATATTTGAATAGTTGTAAGAAGAATGTGTACCTGGGACATCGTCGATTTCTTCCGAGCAGGCATCCCGTAAGAAAGAAAGGCAAGCATTTCAAAGGTGAGGCGGATCACCGGACGAAGCCTCGCCACCGTACTGGTGCTGATGTACATGATATGGTCAAGGATTTGAAGGTGATATTTGGAAAGGGTCCTGGCGGACAACCTGTTCCAAAGGACGCTGACGGACGCGCACCCATGTGGAAGAAGAAATGTATATTTTGGGACCTGCCATATTGGAAAGACCTAGAGGTCCGCTCCGCAATCGACATGATGCACATGACGAAGAATCTTTGCGTGACCCTGCTTGGCTTCTTGGGCGTGTATGGGAAGACAAAAGATACACCTGAGGCACGGGAGGACCAGCAACGTATGCACGGAGAAGACGGCATACATCAGGGTCATGCAAGCTACGCTCTTACCAAAGAAGAGAAGGAAATCTTCTTTGAATGCCTGCTCAATATTAAGGTACCGTCTGGCTTCTCGTCGAATATAAAGGTAATAATAAACATGGCAGAGAAAAAGTTCCAGAACCTAAAGTCTCATGACTGCCACGTGATTATGACGCAACTGCTTCCGTTTGCATTGAGGGGGCTTCTACCGGAAAACGTTCGATTAGCCATTGTGAAGCTATGTGCATTTCTCAATGCAATCTCTCAGAAGGTAATCGATCCAGAAATCATACCAAGGTTACAGAATGATTTGGTGCAATGTCTTGTCAGTTTCGAGTTGGTGTTCCCACCATCCTTCTTCAACATCATGACGCACTTCCTAGTTCACCTATGCGAAGAGATTAACGTTTTGGGTCCTGTATTTCTACATAGTATGTTCCCCTTTGAGAGGTTCATGGGAGTCTTAAAGAAATATGTTCATAACCGTGCTAGGCCAGAAGGAAGCATCTCCAAGGGCCATCAAAATGAGGAGGTCATTGAGTTTTGTATTGACTTTATTCCTGACCTTAAGCCGATTGGTGTTCCTGAATCGCGGCATAAGGGCATACTGGATGGAAAAGGCACGCTAGGAGGGGAACAAATAATATGTATGGACGGACATTCTCTCACTGAAGCACACTACACAGTTCTACAGAATTCCGCCTTGGTGGCTCCGTATATGGATGAACACAAGAATTTGCTACGCTCCAAACACCCGGAGCGGTCTGATGACTGGATTACACGTGAAGAAACCAGGAGTTTCGCCAACTGGTTGCAGACACGTACCATGCATGACACCTCTATTGAAGATGACCTGTACTTGTTGTCCCAGTTACCATATTCAAATATAATGACTTTCAAAGGGTACGAGATAAATGATAATACATTTTACACGATCGCCCAAGATAAGAAGAGCACCAACCAAAACAGTGGTGTCCGCCTTGATGCAGAAACCAAGACGGGAAAGGAAACATATTATGGTTATATACAGGACATATGGGAACTTGACTATCGACGTGGTTTAAAGGTCCCTTTGTTTCGGTGCAAATGGGTCAATATGACACGAGGAGGGGTAACGGAAGACCCGCGGTACGGAATGACAACAGTGGATCTCAACAATCTTGCGTATGCAGACGAATCATTCGTCCTAGCCAATGATGTGGCACAGGTTTTCTATGTGAAGGACATGTCTACCAAGCCAAGAAAAAGAAAAGATAAGGAAGCGAATGCATCGTATGATGAGCCAAAGCGGCACATAGTTCTTTCTAGGAAGAGAAACATCGTGGGAGTGGATGACAAGACAGACAAGTCAGAAGATTATGAAAAGTTTGATGAAATTGCTCCATTCACAGTGAATATTGACCCAAGCATCCCGTTAAATGATGAATATTTTCCATGGTTACAGCGCAAAGGGACACACGCGAAGAAAAAGTTTCACACCCAAACATCTGGGATGTGATCGGCTTCACTAGCTATCATCACTTTCTTCTGTGTTTCGCACCGAGAGGGGAATCTCTGTAATAGTTAGGGTAGTTATGTGTTTTGGCATTTGAAACGCGAAGAAATTTTATGTGCAAACAAATTCACACTAATTTCAAATAATTCAAAATTTAAACTATTCAAATTTGAAAACTACGGGCACTAACAGAAAAAATAGCAGAAAAGAAAGAAAAACTATAGCTGAAAAGAAAAAAACTATATAAAAAACTACTCAAAAATAAATAGAAGAAAATAAATATAGCAGAAAAGAAAAAACTACTCAGAAATAAATAGAAGAAAAAATAAAGCAGAAAAGAAAAAAAATTATATTTGCTATTTTTCAATCGTTTACAAAATGACCGTGAAATTGAAAATCACTACAAAATGAACTCTG
>NC_041385.1:705987914-706005639 GCF_002162155.2 Triticum dicoccoides | reverse complement strand
CGTCGCCGTCGTCGCCTCGCCGTCGCCATCACCCCCCTGTGAGCTCTAACCCTCTAACCTCTCTCCCTCGCCCCCGGCGGCCACCATGGGCGCCGCCCCTCCCGGCCCCGAGCACACACACACACAAGCATGAATTAGTATATAATTTAGATTATTTAGATTATTATTGTTTTAGTTATCAAAACACACACACACACAAGCATGAATTAGTATATAATTTAGATTATTTAGATTATTATTGTTTTAGTTATCAAATTTTTTTATATGGAACACACACACACACACATGTATGAATTAATGCATGTATATATTAGTATATACGTATTTTGTATGTTTAATTAGTTTAGATTATTTAGATTATTATTGTTTTAGTTATAAAAAAATTATATGGAAATTAGTGTTTAATTAGTATGGAAATTTTTTATGTTTAATTAGTATATAATTTAGATTATTATTATTAGTATATAATTAGTGTTTAATTAGTATGGAAATTTTTTATATAATGTTGTTTTTCAGTTTTTTAATGGATGTATAGAAGTTGTGTTTTCTGTTTTAGTGTTAGATGCTTAATTAGTATGAAATAGTATATAGATTTTTGAAATAGTAGAAATGTTAGAAATTTTAGTTATCAAAATCCAATCATTAAAAAAATATTACTTTTTGCGGGCATATAGCTAGTATTTGTTCTCGACGATGCCCGGCCCGCATCCTCGCCATCGACCCGTCCGCGATGACGTCCAGCCGACCCATGTCCGGGACTGGGCTCCGCCGGGCTGGCACTGGGAGGTGCTGCCTGGAGGGGCGCACCGCTTGATGAGGAACCCGGCCCCGAGTCCCGTCGTCGACCCTGATCTCGTTTGGTGGCGTTCGCGTGGGCCAGTTTCGGTGTGGAGGGACCCGGCCCCACCGGAGGTGGTACGTCGCCGTGTCAGGGAGGAGGACGAGCACGTCCATCGCTACATGGTTGCGTTAGAGGGCGGTAGGTTCTCCAATACCTGGCAGTATCTTCGGGGATCTCACTTCAGCTATGATCTTGTGATGGTTCCTTCTCTTTGGGTGTCCACCGCCCGCGCCGCAGAAACCGCGAGTGTCCTAGATTCTTCTGTAGTATTCGATCTTTAATTAGCTAGCCAGTGATATACTATTCAATATTATATATTATTCGAGACGATGTATTCGAGATTATATCTATTATTCTAGACGAAGTATTCGAGATTATATCTATTATTCGAGACGATGTAATTTGAATACTAAATTGTTTTATATTTCTTTTGAATTAGTTAAATAAAAGCTATGGCAGACAATACCGACAGAGAGGGAGAACGGACCATGTTCGATATGATACGCGGGCCAGATGATGATCAGAATGAAGAAGATTATGACGGCTCCGAATTTCTAAACAGCGCCGGAGAGGGTGATATGATATTCGATCGCGACGACCGAATTGATGAAGTCATGAACTACGATTATGACGATGACGAAGAACATGTTGATCCTGAAACAACAAAGACCGGCGAGGTATATATATTTATATAAGCAGGTATCTGGTGATCATCACATGTTTTAAATGACTTGAAGATATATTAATGAATCGATCTTTGTTCTTTCAGCCATCCGGATCGAGCAAATCTTCAGGCAAAAGGACGAAACGAGGCCCGAACAAAAAGTTGAAGGAGGGCGTAAAGTACAATATCGAGGCAGTCAGACCTAATGGCGAACCATTAGCGCCTAAGAAGATTGCGGACAAGTTCGTTCGTCAGTGCGGAGTTCTTGTGAAGGACCAACTCCCGATCTCCCTTCAAGAATGGAGAGAGCCAGCAAAAGACAAAAGACAAAAAGGCAAAGAGGACGCTGCTCCACGTCCAGATTTTACTTTTGTCGACAAGAATCAAAAAGATCTGCTTTGGTATACTCTTATGGAATATTTCACCCTACCAGATCATTTCACAGAAGCAGATGTGCAGAAAGTCAAGGACGCTGCTCTTAGGAAGATGGCGGTTGCATTCAAGAACCACAAGAATCGTGAATGGGACAAGTACATCAAGGGAGGAAGGAAGACTCCAGTATTCGAGGGAACACTAGAGAACCAACTTGCTCATTGGGACGATTTCGTAAAATTCAAGGATTCGGAATTAGCTAAGGAACGGTCGAGAATAAACAAGAAGAATGCTGAAAAAAAGGATAAGTTCCATAAGCGGTGGCAATGCCTAAGTCGGATAACTCTGAGAAAGAGATGGAGGATGCAGGTGCCACTCCGGTTACCAAGAGCTGGCCCCCCAGGGTCAGGATTTGGTTCTATGCGCATGGGGGGAGTTGGACCCGAAGACAGGCAATGTTTCGACGAGGGCAAGTCTGAAGGGAGCCGACGATGCGATACTTGTTGCAATAGAAGAGGCACGATCGGGGGTGTTCCAGCCCAACAGAGAGAACGACGAGCTTACGTGTGCCCTGGGAAATCCTGAACACCCGGGAAGAACACGAGGCAAGGGCGCTATTCCGTGGTATGAGTGGTTTTCAGACTGGAACACCGACTACAGAACCCGTGCGAGAAAGAAGATTGCGGAGGAGAAGAAGAGGAAGATGGATGAGGAGCAGAGGAAGCGGGACTATTAACGCCTTCAAGGCCTAGAAGCAAGTCAAGCGGAATTGGTAGTCAAATTCCAGCGGCAGCAGGAGCAGATCGACTCACTTACCCAGCAAAGGGGGTCTCAGCAGCTGCAGCAGCTAGCGAATGATCCAGCATTGGATAGCACCGCCCCATCCATGCCGAGAAGCAGCGTGGGTTCCGCCCCGGACGACGCAATGCTGGGTAGATACCCCGTGGATGACATCACGGAGAACACTAGCTGCGAGCTACACGTCAAAATGAAGAACATATCCATGAAGGTGGCGGACGCCGTTGCTTTTACAAATCCCCCCGAGGCAACCTTCCATTGCAACCCGATTCCAGCGGGCTATGCTCGTGTCTTGGTTGATGAGGTGGTGGACCCATATTCGGAGCTAGAGCTTGAAATTCCTGGAGGTGACGACGAGCGCTTTCTCGGAGATGCCAACCATCGTATCATCCTATGGAAAAAGGATTACATCATCTTTCGAAGGCCACCGACACCACGTCAGCCGACTCCTCGTCGAAGTCCGCCACCGAGTCAACAGTCTCCCACTCCTGCAAGTCCACCAAGTCCGGCAAAGTGTCAGGCCACTCCTCCTCCAAGTCCGGCAAAGTGTCAGGCCACTCCTCCTCCTCCAAGTCCGCCACAGCGTCAGACGTCCACTCCTCCTCCAAGTCCGGCACAACCTCAGGCCACTCCTCCTCCAAGTCCGGCACAGCTTCAGGCGGCCACTCCTCCTCGTCCAACTCAGCCCCGTCAGCCGTCTCCGCCGCCTCAGCAATCGCAGAAGAGACACCCCGCAGCTATGGTGCGTAGCGGTACGAGTCGAGGTAGTACAGGAAGTACAGGCGGAGGCAAGCGATATAAATATGGTCCAAGCCTCACGCCTCTTCCGCAGAGGGCTTATGACAGGTCCGAGGAGGAAATCGCAGCCATATCGAAGTCCGAGGTGGAAGCCCATTTTGCACCGAAACCGCCACCGCCGCCAAGGGAGAAAGTGCCTGAGGAAACGATTGACCACTTCATTCGTATGGCTCAACCACCAGCTCCCAAGCCTGTTGACACAGACTATGAGCGCCACATCAGGAAGTTAAATCGAGCACGTCTACGTAAGGAGGCGAGCTCGGGATCGAGCAAACAAGAAGCAGCTGTCAAAAAATGCGGGAAAACAATTCCCCAGCTGGGAGAACAGGCGGCGCAATCGATCCCCTCGCTTGTTGTGCCAACAACACGTGACAGTACGCGCGCCCAGTATTATTGTGGGCAAACAGTTTACGTTCCTGAGGTGGGCAATGTGGTAATAACGGAGGACCATATAATGCAGGCTGAAGTTCTCAAAATCACTGTTGGACAACTCCTCGAGATCGAGCCCATGCCTGTGCTTAGAAAGGATGAAATAAAACGGAATATGTCCGGGGCCAACCTTTGGTCGAGCCAGACAAGGTCAAGAACCTCCCAACGAGAATGTATGAATTGCATCAATGGTACATGAACATTACCAAGATTTCCGATCGATTGTCCCTCATGGTGAATGTCAAGGAGGAGCATTACTACCATGAGAAAGTTGTGTCCGTTGAGTATTCTGAACTGTTTCAGTTATACAATCAAGACGCACTCGACAAATCTATCGTCAGTTGCTATTGTTTGTAAGTGATTTCTTTCTGTAATTTAAGTCTTAAGCTAGCTGTAGTGATCCTTTTGATCAATCATTACCTATAATTATCCTCACTATATTCTTTTCTGTGGTATTATATGCAGGATGAAGATGTATGAAATGAGAAAAGGTGGACGCTTTGGCATTGGGTTCATTGACCCAAACACCGTTAATGAATACACATGGAAAATAGATCCACGTCATCAAAAGGCCGTAGAGGACAGCATGCTAGAGTTCTTGAAGCGCCTCAAATACAATGAAGATATACTACTTCCTTACAACTTCCAGTGAGTCACACTGTCTTGTACTACAAATTCTCTGTTTTTGCCTACTAGCTAGCTACATGTTTTTGCTTACATATGCCCGCTTAATTAAGACATGCAAACGTGTGTGCATGCAGATTTCACAGGGTCTTGTGTATCATTAAAGTTGACGCCGGAACAGTTGAAATACTGGACTCACTACTCAAAGAAAAAACTGACTATAACATCTTGTTTGGGATAGTCAACAGGTAATTTCAATCATTATTAACTATATATCTCGGCCTATTTAGTTCGTCATTTCATGATATGAACTATTTAATAACCCCTTTATTCATTTTCTTTGTCGGCGGGCAGGGCTTGGGCAAGGTTCATCAGCGTCAAGGAAGGCGAATGGAAAGAAAAGCTTAAATGGGGAAGACCCAAGGTAAGTAATTAAGTAGTACTAGCTAGCTAGCTAGCTGCCATCTCTTTAATTATCATGCTTGATTAATTATTATCTGATCAAATTTCATTCTCGTAAAGGCCCTGAAGCAGGCGCAAGGGACTGATCTGTATGCATTCTGCGTTTGCGAGAACATTCGCATGATGGCGTCCGAAAGGAGCAGATCTCAAAGACAGGAATGGGTACGCTTGTCAAAACACTAGTCATAATTTTTACACCATTATCGATATCTAGTCACACAACTAATACACATGCATATTGATCTCCTTCTTAACAGTTCAGAGAGGTGCGGGCGAAGCTCCTAGAAACGGAGCACGTAGAAGCACTTCAAGAGGAAATAGCGGGATTTTTGCTCGACCAGGTCATAAATCCGAAGGGAGAATACTATTACCCGCTACCGCCCCATGAAAACCACTTCCAATTGTCATCGTGCTCCGAAGGCACCAATTAGGCTAATGCCACTGGCTTCGAAGGCAACATGCATATGTAGGAGAAATTGTATATAGCTATACATGTGTGTATGTGTGAATTAATTAATATGATGGTTTGTGAGACATTGATGATATATATATGCATAACGTGTACAATGTGTAGTATCGTAAAATACCAGCAAACGAAAAAGAATTAAAATGGAAACACAAAATTAAATGGAAAAGAAATCATAAAACTAAAACCCCCCAAACCTTATAGTACCGGTTGGTCTTACCAACCGGTACTAAAGGGCTCCAGGCCCCTGGAGCTGGCTCGTGCCACGTGGTTTCCCTTTAGCACCGGTTCATGCTGAACCGGTACTAAAAGGGGGGGGGGGGTCTTTAGTGCCCACACTTTAGTGCCGGTTATGGAACCGGCACTAAAGGGCCTTACGAACCGGAGCTATTGCCCGGTTCTGCACTAGTGCAGGAAGTGAAGCTGAAAGAGCAACATGTTTACGTGAAATCAGCTTCACACTTACATAGGCTGGAATCAAAATTGCAACAGGAGAGGAATCAAATGGAAAAAGATTTGAAGTCGTATATCTGATTTCAATACTACGCAGCACGTTTGCAAGCATTCCATAAAGTAGGAGGCAGGCAGCGAACCAAAGGTACTCTTAATCGAGCTACTCAACAAGAATGAGAAGGTCGGACACACTAGGGCGCAAAAAAAAAGACCATGCATACTGGAATAAGAAAAGAAATACAACCATCAACATGAGGATACTATAGGCATATATTACTAGATACAATTAGTACTGAAACAAAAAAATATGTATGCTCTTTTGCAACGCATGGACAATTAACCCACTAGAAGAAAAGGTCTCTCTCTTGTCTAAATAAAATAAAGAAATGGGATAAAGATGGAAGAAATGTAAGCTAAGGATCACACGGTGTGGCTGATCTGGTCTCTAGGACCATTCCTGGAACCTACATACAAAGTCAAGATAAACTATGTCTGACACAAACCATGGTCGCCGTGGAATGCAACACATACAACATAACATTTTCAAATATAAGGTGTATTAGTTTTTCTAGAAGTAAAATTTATCTATGTTTGATTAAGTTTATAGCAAAATATATAAAGATCAACAATACTAAATAATAAAATATAAAAATATATTTCATAATGAAACAAGTGATAATAACTTGGTATTCTAGACATTAATATTTTTGTCTATAAAATTGGTCATAGTTAGACAAATTAGACTTCATTTAAAAAAATACATCTCACATTTAGGAACGCGGGTCACGATAAGCTATGTCTGACGCAAATCGCCGTGGCCGCCACACGCAACATATACAACACAATATTTCGTGAGGAAGACCTCTTCTCTTAGATATTCAGGACGACCTCTTCCAGCTTGTTCGCGCTAATCATTCATATAAAATAATATGAGCAGCCTCGTGCAGCAAAGGAAAGCTGCGGTAGGCGGTAGCCGACGTACGGCACTGCTAATACTCAAGTTGACAACGGCATGGGGAACATGTCAAACGCGCTTCCACAAAATCCTGCAGAATGGCTGGACTATATATAGCTTACAAACCGTTCTGGTTTCCTCACATCCATCTTCTACGATATTCCTTCATTCCCTTCTAGCAGCTAGCTTGCCAATCCATCCCTCAGTGGCAAATTGAGCAGCTTAATTCTAGCCTTCTCCTTCTGAACGTGCAGTGGTGCACATGGCGGCTTCCTCTTGCTTCCCGTTAGCTGCTCGCTGCAGCCTCTTGCTCACGGCAGCGCTAGTCCTAGCGCTAAGCCATGGAGCCCACGGTTATGGCGATGCCGGTGCCGGGTTGAGCTCGTCCTTCTACGACGACTCGTGCCCCGGTGCGCGCGACATTGTTCGGCGCGTCATCCAGAACGCCCGCACCGTCGACGCGTGCATCCCAGCCAGCCTCATCCGCCTTCACTTCCATGATTGCTTTGTTCAGGGTTGTGACGGCTCGCTTTTGCTGGACAACGACCTCCCAGCGATCATGACTGAGAAGGAGGTCCCTGCCAATGACAGGTCAGCACGCGGGTTCAAGGTGGTCGACAGCATCAAGCGTGCACTGGAGAACGCATGCCCTGGCATCGTGTCCTGCGCCGACATCCTCGCCCTCGCCTCCGAGATCTCCGTCGAGCTGGCTGGAGGGCCACGCTGGAGTGTGCCGCTTGGCCGCCGTGATGGCACGACCACCAACATCGAGAGCGCCAACAATCTACCGAGCCCCTTCGACTCTCTAGAGACGCTCCAGGAGAAGTTCAGAAACTTGGGCCTCAACGACATTGACCTTGTCGCCCTCCAAGGAGCACACACCTTTGGGCGGGCGCAATGCCAGTTCACGCAGCGGAACTGCAGCGCCGGGCAGGACGAGGAGACGCTGGTGAACCTTGACAGAGTCACCCCTGACGTCTTTGACAACAAGTACTATGGCAACCTCTTGCGTGGCCATGCCCCTCTCCCTTCGGACCAGGTAATGTTGTCTGATCCCGTTGCCGCCACGACTACCGCGCCGATCGTTCGTAGGTTCTCCGGAAGCCAGATGGATTTCTTCAAGAATTTCGCGGCCTCCATGGTCAAAATGGGGAACATAAACCCGCTGACCGGAAGGGATGGGGAGATTAGGAACAACTGCCGGAGGGTGAACAGAAAACCCTATTGACGAATGGGATTGATGTTATGAGTTGTGAACTCGTTGTCCTTGTGTAAATCATTCTTTTATTTCATTCCAACTGTAAAGTATTTCCTTATTATTTTGTTTTTGAAATAAATGTAAATGTTCATCATATGATTGTTGCAAACAATAATTTTAGAGTGTTACAAGAAAACGGGATGCGTTTCATGTACAAACCGAACACTCTTCGACGAAATATGGGGATTTCAAACAGAAAGTGTGGACTTGATACAGAACTCAATTTTTGACATCATTTTCTCTTTAAACTTTTTTTATGTTTAATACAGACCATGCAAAATAAAAAAAAAGACTTTCCACGCACAAAAGGGCACATGCCTCTTTTTCCCACCATACATACAAAATTTTAAAAGACTTTCCATGGAATTGCTAGTATGTCTTCTAAATCAAAAGTGTTGCTTGTTGAAGACTTTCCGTGTATAGCTAGAAGCTAAAAGTCCCTCGTTGTCTAAAGAAAATAAAGAAATGGGAGAAAGTTAGAAATGTTGATTGATGATGTGGACAGGTTGCATGTTAAAAAAAATCATATATTAGGAGGCCTCTATTGAAATATAATAGATGTAAGAATCACACAATCTTTTATTTATAAATGTGGTCGTATGCATCGTTCTGATGCAGAGGCCGAGGAGTCCCCTTTCAAAAAGAAAAAAAAACACACAATGCGGCTGATCCGGTCTCGGCCCATTCCTGGTAAGTGGCAACTACATGCAAAGTCACGATATATCACATGTTGATTAAGGAAAATTAAACTCTGACTGACGCAATCCGTCGTCGCCGCCACACGCAACATATGCAACACAATATTTCGTTAGGTGGACCTCTTCTCTTAGATCATCAGGACGGCCTCTTCTAATTTGTTCGCGCTAATCATGTATGTATCTTTACCTAATTTTTTTTAATCTTTACCTAATAATAAAGCACGGTGGGTTTCTGTCGTCCGTCACCCTTATTTGCAAAAAAGTCCCTGTAGTTTGTTGAAATCAACCCGCAGTCCATCTTTAAGTCATACCGAACCGTTTTTTTAGTTTTCTCAGAAACTCCCCTGAGATTTTAGGTAATCAACCCGCCGTACATATTTAAGTCATACGAATCGTTTTTTGTGTTTTAACAGAAAACTCCTTGACCTTTCGGTTAATCAATCCGCAGTTTATCTAAAACAAAATTATCCATATCTTTTAAATCGTAACTCCGATTAACATATTATATATGAAATTTGATTAGAAAAATGTGTAGAATCCAAATATGTTGTTACTTTTAGCTACTAAATATTTCTAAACTATTAATTTGGATGCAAACATAATCTATAGTGCACGGTCTGGGTTTTTTTTCCGCATTGGCGGCGATCCAAATTGCAAATAAACACACATTAAAACCAGATTGAGAGGGAAAAAAACATTGATAACCACGCATGCACAACTCAGAAAAACCTCATGGGAAAAAACAACATTTTTCTCATCTTATTCTCAGTGATTGTGTGCGTGTGTGTGTGTGTGTGTGTTTGTGTATGTGTGTGAGAGAGAGATGCCTTAGGATTGACCACATTCAAATGTGTTTTCGTTGTGTGAGCATTGAAACCACCGCCGGGAACACAAATCTGATACAATTTTAAAATAAAGAACGTCTACGTATCAAGGTCTCAAGTCGTGGTTATTGGGTTAATAGCGTGTGTGTTTTTTTGTCCCGTTGCAACGCACGGGCTCTTTTGCTAGTAATAATAAAGAGAATAGGATTTCTGTCGTCCGTCATTAAAACTGCTCCTGAGGTTGTAAAGAATTACCCACCATACCATTGGTAAGTGAAAAAAACGATTCGATTTGCCCCTTCTAAAATCCGCGGCAGGCTCGGTTATTAAATTTAAGCCCATGTAGTCAATAACTTGCGGGTGGCTGGTGTAGTGGTGTGAGCCTCACCTCTCGACCTGGGAGACCCAGGTTCGATTCCCCTTTCTCTCTTTTCTTCTTTTTCTCTCCTATTAATGTTGGTAGGCGTAGGATATTACTACTCGCCCCAGCGTCACTTAGCAGATGGGCTGCACAATGTACCAGTTACTCTATTTTCATTCTTTCTATTTTTGGACATATTCAAATATTTCAAAAAAACTCATAACTTTCAAACCCTAACTCCAAATCTAACATGTTATATATAGAAATCCCTTAAAAAGATGTGTTGGTTTCAAATATGGTATTATATTAATCACTTTCAAATCCTAACTCCAAATCTAACATGTTGTATATGGAAATCCCTTTAAAAAGATGTGTAGATTTGAAATATGCTATTATATTAATCATCATTTCTAAAATTCCATTTATGATGCAACCTTTATTAATATCTTCTTTATATGGGGTATTTTGAAAATCCCGTCTTAACGTTGATATTTCTGTTGTCTAATAAATTGGAAACATGTTGAGTACATTTCACAAATAATACAACCTTATGAACTTTGCGCGACACCACTTATCATGCTGTTTCTCGTGTGGCATTGTGAAAGATTTGAAGGGATTCGCCGATGCTGTCAGGTGTGTGTATGAGGGATGATTATTATTTTTGGTTTCAACGCACAGGAATAATGCCTTTTCGTGGAATCTGAAGCATGCATGGTTAAAAAAGAAATTTCGAATCAAACACCTGATTTCATGAAAATTATTGTGACTTCTTCAAATAAAAAATTCATTTTAGTGTGGTATGTGCAAATCCGTTTATTATGTTTCCTTCTATATGAAAGGTAATTGAGTTGTAGTTTAGAATTTATAGGTCTCCGTGCATGTATGTTTAGAAGAAATTTGGTAACGAAAATGAGTAATGGGCATCTGGTAACTTACCAATTAAACCTTAATTTCTTATATATGTACATACATGTACGATCCTCATGATTTAGGCTCTCAATGATAAATCAAATGATGAAGGTAATGACTCCTTATACTGCAAATTAACTAGGAAGGTACTTTAGATATTTAAATTAATCAATTCTTTCATGATTGAAGTGTAGCATCTCATACATGCATTTTAAGACCATTGGTAAAATATATATTACATGGCTGATGCAACAGAATGTTGTCTTGGGTCATTGGGCTAGGGAAGTGTGCTTTGATTCTCCCGGTGCAACGCACGGGCATATATGCTACTATAGTATAAAATAATATGAGCAGCGGTAGGTAGCAGGCGACGTACCGTAATGATAATACTCAAGTTCAAAGTGGCATGTCAAACGCGCTTCCACAAAAAGTTTCTAATTTTTTTTACCATGTCCGTCTTTAAAATTCTTTAAAAAAATTTGCAAAGAAATTATTAACACAATGTCACGATTTTGATGGGGCGACGAGGACTATCAGAAAAGGATACATTGGATGGTGTGGCGGAAGATGTGTGCTCCAAAAGATCAAGGACGTATGGCCTTCCAAGATATACATTGTTTCAGCCTGGCATTATTAGCTAAACAAGCGTGACGTGTCCTTGATAATCCCGATTCTTTATGTGCCACTATCTTGAGATATAAGTATTTCCCTATCGGCGATTGATGGATGCAAGTTTAAGGAAGGGATCCTCTTTTACTTGGCAAAGCATTATGGCGTGAGTCAACTTCTTGAGAAATGATTATATCTGGCGAGTTAAAAATGGACAAAATATTGATATTTGGAGAGATGCATGGATCCCGAGTTGTGCGAATAGAAAAAATATTACTTCTAGAAGAGGGCGCCTTCTGTCAAAAATTGCTGATCTTATTGATCCAATCATGAATTTTTGGGATGAATATTTGGCGAGACAGACGTTCTGGCCAATTGATGTGCAATGGTTCCTCGCGCCCCTTCCTATGCATAATATATTAGATTTCATTGCATGGAGCTATACAAAAAATGATGTGTTCATTGTTTGATCAACTTATTTGGAGGAACGGAACCAACAACATGGGAGGAAATTGCAATATAGTAATGATATATGGGCCGTATCAGTGCCAATTTTATCGGGGTGAGATTTAGAAATTATCGTATCCGGGAAAGGTAAAGTTTTTTATTTGACGTATGTTGCATGGAACTCTACTGTGTCTAATTACGCTTGCCAATAAATACATGAAAGTTTCACCCATCTGCCCATCATGCTCGCATGGGCAAGCAGATACAAAACATGCATTGTTTTTGTGTCAGAAAGTAAAAGAGGTTTGGGGTAAGTTGGGGATGTGCGAGGCGATTAAAAAAACTTGTGTTATTGATCGTGGGGTGAGGCAGTTCTTGAATTCTTACTTCATATGCCACACCAATAACTATCTATATTGGTTTTTCAGAATGTGTGTGAATTAATCGCATAACCGTTTGGTACTTATGGTGGGATAGACACATGTTTGTTTAAGAAGAAAAGTCTCAATATGTATACCAGATTTCGACAGGGGTTCGTGATATAACAACAATACTATGTTAATGCCCACTCCCCTTGTGCGACTAGTAAAAAGAAGGATGGAGCATACCACCTATGGTTTTTTAAGCTGAATGTTGATGCTTCTTTTGACCATGATTTGCTCAGGGGCATGGCTAGGGTTGTCCTCAAAGATGACAAAGGAAAATTCATTGTTGGCAGAAACTAATAGATCGATTGGTGTGCTTATGTACTGAGAGCAGAAGCGATGGCTCTTAGGTTTGGCTTTATTCTTGCACTAAAGACGGGATGTAATCGTCTTGTTATTAACTCGGATAATATGAAAGTCATTGACACAATGAAGAATGAAGGACAACCTGCGGGAGCGGCGGCAGTCTATGATGATTGCTACTTCATGGCATGTGATTTTCCTTTGACTAGATTTAAACATTGTAATAGGGTAGCTAATAAGGTTGCTCATAAACTTGCTAGGCTAGTGAAATTTCTGCAACTAGGGATTGGCTTGAGAAGCCTATGGAGAATATTGTACCTCTTCTTATTTTTTCAAAAAGGAGGTTTGCCCCGGCCTCTGCATCAAAACGATGCATACGGCCATATTATTGATAATCAAAAGGTCCAACATAAGTCTTGAGGTCTCAAACAAAAGGAAAAAATGCTCACAAAGAGCATGAATGCAAAAACAGGATAGCCACAACCGGCCGACAAAACATAAGATAGGAAGCTAAGCACCTATCCTATTACATGACCGCCATCCAAACCGGTTGAAGATAGGTCGTGCTACCGTCTCCCATCGGATAGATCCAGTAACCAAATGCTCCCTGGCCTCCGTCGGAGTGAGTAGCGACTGTCGTAGTTCTAAGTCCGACAGTAGTGTAGGGGGTAGGAATGGAGAGGCAAGATCCTAGCTATGGAGTAGTTGTATACGCAAGAGATTTACGAGTTCAGGCCCTTCTCGGAGGAAGTAACGGCCCTACGTCTCGGAGCCCGGAGGCGGTCGACTGGATTATGTGTGTATGAGTTACAGGGGTGCGAACCCTTTACACTGAGGAGGGGGTGGCTTATATAGAGTTTGCCAGACCCCTCCGGCCCTCAGTTATGTAGGGTTTAAGGTACATTAAGATCGGGCGTTACTGGTAACGCCACAAATAAAGTGCTATGATGACCATAAAGGCTACTTAATGACCGGCCGATTGTGTGCAGAGCGACTTTAGATCTCCTGGCTGTCGAGTGGTTGGCTTCATGGTCGAGTGTCTTCGAGTCCGTCGAGTGGAACACTTCTGAGTCGATTGAAAGGTGGTTTCTTCTAGAGATGTCCTTGGAGAGGGTAGTTTGGACAGGTCCATGACCCTACCCTAGGTACATAGCTTCATCATTAGCCCCCAAATGGATCGAGGTTTGAGTGGGGAAGGAGTTGAGAACTCTTCCGACCCATTTTTCGTGCTATGAGTGTATCTTGTTCTGGATCCATGAACTTAAGTAACGACACCATCTTCTTTTTCGGTCGCCTTGATCCATTCTTGGTTTTAGTCGAGTGAATTTCTTTACTTGAAAAGCTCCGAGTGACGGTGTGGAGGAGATCCTCCGTCTGACAAGTTGTTCTGTTGCTCGCGGATTTTGCGGGATTCGAATTTTGGGAAGCGCGCGGGGCGGAGGAGGCCGCAGTAATCGGACGGGATAGGGCGGAGACGCCTCGATCTCCGTGCCACCTTTTTCGCCACGTATCGCACGCATGACTGTTGCGGGATTTGACAGGATCGTTTGGGCCTACAGGTCAGTCACTCGGAAGCAACTCCATCTAAGCCGCTGGCCCAGGGCTTTTGAACAGTGCGCCTTCATTTTTCCTCTTTCTTCTCAAATTCCTCCACCACCTCTGCTCTTGTTCCGGTGTCGTCGGTCCGTTCGAGCTTTGTCTGTGGCGATGGTGAAGGAGAAGACGGCGGCCCTGGAGCGCGCGAAGAAGGCGATGGCGCAGGCGAAGGCGAAGAAGTCCGGTCGGGGCGGATCTTCCTCGAGGTCTGCCTTGCTGCGGGGCTAGATCCAAGGCGATTGGATGCCCTCGGCGATTCGTCAGGAAGACATTGATGACCTGGTTGAGAGGGGATTCATTCCTCACAAATCTGCGCGCCTCCCGAGGAACGAGATCGAGCCGTAGCCTCTCGAGGGTGAGTGTGTCCTTATCACCACTCACGTCGACCGCGGATTCGCCCTGCCCCCTCATCCTTTTTTCCAGAGTTTCTTGAACTTTTTCAGAGCGCAACTCCATCACTTTACTCCAAATTCCATCGTGTATCTTGCTGCCTTCGTGTCTTTGTGCGAGAATTTCTTGGGTTGCCGTCCTCATTGGGGCCTCTTTAAGCACATTTTCACTTGTCGTTCTCAGTCGGTTAAGAAAGCCAAGTTGAGCGACGATAAGACTCAAGTGATTCAGATGTGCGGGGGTCTTGGGATCCAGATGAGAAGCAAAAGTTCTTTTCCAGCTATGACTCTTCCTGACTCAGTCCGCGGGTGGCAGTCGACCTGGTTCTACTGTAGAGATCAGCCGACCCCAGGACAGGCGACGGGTCTTCCCCCTTTCTCCCTGAACCGAGCAGAAAAACCTTCTTCTCTGAAAGTGACACCTGAAGAGAAGGCACAAGTCAAAGTGTTGGTTGGTTGAGTGGTTCAGCTTGTCCGCGACGGGGTGACTGGTATGGATTTGCTAGAGGTCTTCCTTTGGAGACGTATCCAACCGCTCCAAGCTCGTGACCATCCGATGTGGATGTATTCGGGTCTCGATGACACCACTCGGATTCACCCAGAGGAGGTCGACGAGGCTAAGTTGGAGGGGTGGTTGTCAATTATCACAGGGAACAAAGACAACCCCCGAGGAGCCAGGAGGATTCCTCCACTCGACCAATCGTATGAAGTAGATCAGGTCCAATTCTGCATCTCTGACTGTGGGCTTGCTTTCTTCATTATGTTTGCTTAAAACAATCGACTGACTTTTGTCTTGTTTGTTGTCTTCTAGACCATTACTGAGATGTACTCGATGCCCAACGGGGCGCAAGAATAGACCGAGGAGGAGGAGGCGAGCGGAGGTGAAAGTGAGGAGGAGTGGAAATCTGATGGTGAGGGGGAAGAGGATGACGACAGCTCCAGTGGAGAGGAGGAGGAGGAAGTCGATCCTCCTCGCACGGAAAGGCGATCCAAGCTTACCCACGACCCCGCGAGCGAGCGTGGCAAAGCGGCTGCGCATGTTGGCAGTCGTCAAAACGCCCTCGAACGGCTTCTCCGGCGCCGACTGAAAAAGCGCCGAAGCATCCGCAGGGGGCGTCATCAAAGCCGCCGAAGGCCTTGCCCAAGATGAGAATGATCATTCCCACCATTTCCGGGTAACAGCAGAATTTGTGTTTTCTCGTTTAGCATGGACAGACTCTTGGTCGACTCATTGACTAACCGACTAGTTTCTGAAATCTGCAGTGCTGCTACCTCTGAGACCTCCGCCAGGAACGAAGACCAGGAAATGGAAGACGCTGTCACCTCCAACCTTGGTATGATTTCTGTAGTTTCACTTTTGGTCGATTGGATTTTCATTTTCAACTTTGGATTTTTCTTGTAGCTCCTCCTCATGTCATTGATCTCCCTGATGATGACGACGAGGTGCCACTGAGGCTGAGGAGGAATAGAAAGGCACCGGCTGGCAAGACTACTCAGATTGCATCAGTGCCTGAGACATCGGCTCAAGAGGGTGGCAATATCACTCGGAATTCCGTGTCCTTCGTTGTGCCGCTGACAGTGTTCGGCCTTCGTCGTCGACTGCTGACCCGCCCTCCCTTTTCGCCACACACCACGTCCCAGAGGACCAAGTGGGTGCTGTTAAGGAGGCTATACGCCAGGCGGGGATCATGATGGAGCAGGTGAAGGTGGTCCGGGAAGCCAGCCAAGTGGCCTATGATGCTAGCTCAGCCCTTCAGAACAACGTCCAGGTTAGTTGGTCACCGCTTGTTCTATTAGGATATGCTATCTGAAGACTTTCTTACCGAAGATCTTTGTATCTGTACACCCACTGGGTGTGTCGATTGAATTTTTGGATTGGTGGGGGCACGCTGAGTGCACCCACTGGGTGTAGTCCCCGAGACTATGGTGGACTGCTGGCAGTCGACTGTAGTCTTTGTATTCTGAATTTCTTCACTCTAAATTCTTCACTCGGTCTGGTCGGACCATGTCGAATGGAATCTTGGAACCAGTGGGGGCACGCTGAGTGCACCCACTGGGTGTGGTCCCCGAGACCATGGTCGACTGCTGGCAGTCGACTAAGATCTGAAGAACCTGTGTTTTTTTTGTAGATCATGATGAGACCATGGCTGACTGCTGGCAGTGAGCTATGGTTGAGAATCATAACCTCTTTGTCTCTTTCGGTCGACTGATCGGACCAAGTCGGTAGAACCAGTGGTGGCACGCTGAGTGCACCCACTGGGTGTAGTCCCCGAGACTACAGTTGAATATTTTGATTCGGCTGTAGTCTTAGAAATGTTACGATTTTTCTCTTAGTCACTCAGAAGCAACCTATCTTTGATGTCTGTCAACTGACCCTACGCAGAAATCTTGCGAGCTTGTGGCTCGCTATACTGAGTTGGAAAACAAACAGATCCAGCTCAACCTTGACTTGAAGCTTGCTCAGGAGAACTTTCAGAAGGCGAAAGACGAAGCAAAAGGTATGGCTGGTGAGAACTTGACGACTGTCTTTATCTTTCTGCCCATTCCTAATTCTGATCTCATTGTCATTTTGCAGATAAAATGAAGGAGGCTCTAAAGAAGAAGGACCATGACCTTGCCGAGGCGCAGAAGGCGGCTTTGGACAAAACGAAGCTTGCGTAAGAAAAACTGGCTTTAGTCGGTAAACTTGAAGAGGAGAACGCCAATCTGAAAGCTTCTCTCGACGCGGCCCCGAGTGGGAGAGTTGCTCTCCACTCGGTAGGATTTTCAAATACTTAGGCGAGTACTGGACTGCAGCTAAGCCCCCGAGTGGGAGAGTTGCTCTCCACTCGGTAGGATTTTCAAATACTTAGGCGAGTACTGGACTGCAACTAAGCCTCTGAGTGGGAGGTTTGCTCTTCACTCGGTAGGATTTTTAAATACTTAGGCGAGTACTGGACTGCAGCTAAGCCCCCGAGTGGGAGGGTTGCTCTCCACTATGTAGGATTTTCAAATACTTAGGCGAGTACTGGACTGCAGCTAAGCCCTCGAGTGGGAGGTTTGCT
>NC_041385.1:705969507-705987538 GCF_002162155.2 Triticum dicoccoides | reverse complement strand
CTTAGGCGAGTACTGGACTGCAGCTAAGCCCCCGAGTGGGAGGGTTGCTCTCCAATCGGTAGGATTTTCAAATACTTAGGCGAGTACTGGACTGCAGCTAAGCCTCCGAGTGGGAGGTTTGCTCTTCACTCGGTAGGCTTTTTAAATACTTAGGCGAGTACTGGACTGCAGCTAAGACTCCGAGTGGGAGGGTTGCTCTCCACTCGGTAAGATTTTGAAATACTTAGGCGAGTACTGGACTGCAGCTAAGCCCTCGAGTGGGAGGTTTGCTCTCCACTCGATAGGATTTTTAAGTACTTAGGCGAAACGGATTCGTAGCTAAGCCCCCGAGTGAGAGGCTTGCTCGTCACTCGGTAGGAATTTCTTTTTACAAACTTAGGCGAAACGGATTCGCAGCTAAGCCACCCACTGGGGGATTTCTCACGTAAACAAAAGCAACAAAAATCACTGGGAAAATTATAACACTCTTGTCTTTGATAAACAAACTACAGAGGTACTTTTATTACATCTCATCCGAGTGAGTACTTAAGTATAAAATGGGCAGAGCAGCTCCGCATTCCAAGCTCGTGGCTCATCAATCTGGCGATCGACATTGTAAAGATGGTACGCTCCATTGTGGAGAACTTTAGTGACGATGAAGGGGCCTTCCCAAGTAGGGGCGAGTTTGTGTGGCTTCTGTTGATCCACTCGGAGGACCAAGTCTCCTTCTTGGGAGGCTCGACTCTTCACATTTCTGGCATGGAATCGACGCAAGTCCTGCTGATAGATAGTCGATCGGATCATGGCCATCTCTCTTTCTTCTTCTAGAAGGTCGACTGCGTCCTGCCGGGCTTGTTCTGCTTCATCTTCAGAGTAGAGCTCGACTCAGGGTGTATTGTGAAGCAGGTCACTCGGCAGAACTGCTTCAGCTCCATAGACCAGAAAGAATGGAGTTTGCCCAGCTGACCGATTAGGAGTAGTCCTCAATCCCCAAAGAACTGATGGAAGTTCGTTGACCCACGCGCCTGTGGCCTTTTTCACTATTCTGACCCTTTGAACGAACTTTGTCACAAAATGAACTCGACATGAAAGTATTTCACGATCTGACCCTTTTAGCAACGCCATAGCCCACGGCATTTCTACCCAACATAAAAACGCCGAGCTAGACAGTGTTTTTGACCAAAGAAGAAACGTCGAAGTGGCTCGGCATTTCTCACCAAGTAAGAAACGCCAAAGTTCATGGCGTTTGTCACCAAGTAAGAAACGCCATAAGGCTTGGCGTTTAGACCCTGGTTATGAAGCAGTTTTTTACGTTGGCATTTCTAAGAAGGCCGGAAACATCGCCGACCTTGGCGTTTCTTGCCTGGTGTCTCTAGCGGCTGAGGAGAAAGACCCCGACGGGGCAGCGGGTGGGCTGGGTGCCAGTGAAGAAACGCCAAGCCCTATGGCGTTTCTTAGCTAGTCTGCAACTCGAGCTACCTCGGCGTTTCTTATTTGGACGGGAATGCTAGCTAGCTCGGCGTTTTCATTTTGGGCAGAAACGCCGCGGGCTATGGCGTTGCTAAAAAGGCCAGATCATGAAATACTTTCATGTCGAGTTCACTTTGTGACAAAGTTTGCTGAAAGGGTCAGAATAGTGATTTCGCCCGCGTCTGCTGCGTGTTTGAGATCACGCATCAACCGGGGTTTCAGTCCTTTGAGAATTAGGCCGTTTGCTCTTTCTGCTTGTCCATTCGACTAGGGGTGAGCAACGGAAGCGTAGTCGACTCGCGTGCCTTGAGAAGCGCAAAAGGCTCTGAATTTGTCGGAATCGAAGTTTGACCCATTATCAGTGATGATGCTATGCGGAACTCCATATCTGAATATCAACTCTCTGATGAAGCTGATAGCAGTGTAGGTATCAAGATTCTTGATAGGCTTGGCTTCAATCCACTTACTGAACTTGTTGACTGCCACCAGTACATGGGTGAAGCCGCTCCTGCCAGTTCTTAGTGGTCCAACCATATCCAATCCCCAAACGGCGAAGGGCCAGATGAGTGCAATGGTCTTCAAGGCTGAGGCGGGTTTGTGTGACATATTGGAATATAATTGACATCCTTCACACTTGTCGACTATCTCCTTCGCCATTTCATTTGCTCTTGGCCAGTAAAACCCCACTCGATATGCTTTAGCCACAATGGTCCGAGAGGACGCATGATGACCACAGGTCCCCGAGTGGATATCGTCAAGAATTATCTGACCTTCTTCTGGTGTTATACATTTCTGACTGACTCCAGTCGCGCTTTCCCTGTACAACTGTCCCTTTATCACAGTAAAGGCCTTGGATCGACGGATGATCTGTCGAGCCTCTTCTTCATTCTCTGGGAGCTCTTTCCTTAGGATATACGCGATGTACGACACTGTCCAGTCGGGAGTGATGCCCAAAACTTCCATGATCAGGTCGACCACAGCTGGGACCTCAATTTCAGTCGGATCCGTGACACTTTTTGGCTGCGGGGCTTCTTCGGTGAAAGGATCCTCTTGAACTGATGGTGTGTGGATGTGTTCCAAAAACACATTACTGGGAATGACTTCTCTCTTGGAACCTATTTTTTCCAAATCATCAGCCGCTTGATTTTTAGTCGGGGTATATGATGAAGCTCTAACCCCTCGAATTTCTTCTCTAGCTTTCTCACTGCATTGCAGTAACCAGTCATGGCCGGACTTCTGAAGTCCCACTCCTTCATCACTTGGTTAACCACCAAATCTGAGTCGCCATAGAGCATGAGGAGACGGACGCCGAGTGAAATGGCCATACGCAACCCATACAAAAGTGCTTCTTATTCTGCTTCGTTATTGGAGGAATCAAAGTGAATCTGGAGCACATATCTGAGCTTATCTCCTCGAGGGGAAACCAACACTACCCCAGCACCGGAACCATTCAGCATCTTAGAAACATCAAAGAACATGGTCCAGTGCTCCGAGTGAACTTGAGTCGGCAGTTGTTGTTCAATCCACTCGACGATGAAATCTAATATTGCTTGGGACTTGATGGCTTTCTTTGCCTCAAACTTGATATCTAGGGGAAGGAGTTTAATCGCCCATTTTGCCACTCGACCATTTGCATCTCTGTTGTGCAGAATCTCTGACAATGGAGCGTCACTAACGACTGTAATGGAATAGTCAGAGAAGTAATGAGCAACCTTCTTCGTAGTCATATAAATCCCATATACAAGCTTCTGATAATGAGGGTATTTTTGCTTTGATGGGGTCAAAACTTCAGAAACATAATATACCGGGGGCTGAACTTTAAAGGCTTTTCCTTCTTCTTCCCGCTCGACCGTAAGTACTGTACTGACGACTTGTCCCATGGCTGCAATGTAAAGGAGCAAAGGCTCTTTGCTGATCGGGGCAGCAAGCACCGGCTAGGTGGAGAGCAGGGCTTTTAGCTCTGCAAACGCTGCATCAGCTTTAGGAGTCCACTCGAACTTGTCTGACTTCTTCATCAGTTGGTAAAGAGGCAATGCCTTTTCACCGAGACAAGAGATGAATCGACTTAAAGCGGCCAAGCAACCAGTAAGCTTCTGGACATCGTGCACACGCACAGGACGTTTCATTCGGAGTATAGTACCAACTTTTTCTGGATTGGCGTCGATTCCTCGTTCGGAAACGAGAAAACCGAGTAACTTTCCGCCAGGAACTCCGAATGTGCACTTTGATGGATTAAGCTTGATATCATACCTCTGAGGTTGGCAAATGTCTCAGCAAGGTCAGTCAGCAGGTCGGAACCTTTCCGTGACTTGACCACAATATCATCCATATATGCTTCCACATTCCGACTGATTTGAGTGAGCAAACAATTCTGAATCATCCTCATGAACGTGGCTCTGGCATTCTTGAGGCCGAATGGCATGGTGACATAACAGAAGCACCCGAATGGGATGATGAAAGCTGTTTTGATCTCATCGGGTCCATACAGACGGATCTGATGCTAACCGAAATAGGCCTCTAAAAAAGACAGGCGCTCACGTCCCGCAGTCGAGTCGACTATTTGGTCGATGCGGGGGAGAGGAAAATGATCTTTCGGGCAGGCCCGATTGATATGTTTGAAGTCGATGCACATGCGAAGTGACTTGTCCTTCTTGGGGACCATGACAACATTGCCGAGCCACTCGGAGTTATAAATCTCTTGGATAAACTCCGTTGCTAAGAGCCGAGCCACCTCCTCGCCAATGGCCTTTCTTTTCTGGACGGCGGACCGTCGAAGATGTTCTTTGACAGGTTTCACTTTTGAGTCGACTCGTAGACGGTGCTCAGCCATCCCCCTGGGAACACCCGGCATGTCAGAAGGCTTCCATGCGAAGATGTCCTAGTTCTCACGGAGGAACTGGATGAGCGCTTCTTCCTATTTGGAGTCTAGCATTGTAGAGATATGAGTCGGAGCAGCACTGGGGTCGGTCGGGTGAATGTGAATCGGTTTTGTCTCACTGTACGACTGAAACGCTAATTCTGTAGCTGGCTTCTTGGCTCGCAACAAATCACTCGGGTCTGCAGTTTTCTGGTATTCCTGCAGCTCTACCACTGCCATCTGAGCATCGGCGATCTTTGAGCCTTTCTGAAAGCACTCTTCCGCCTTCTTCCGATTGCCAGTAATAGTGATCACACCTTTGGGACCAGGCATCTTCAATTTGAGGTACACATAACATGGTCGAGCCATGAAACGTGCATAAGCTGGCCTGCCCAAAATAGCGTGATAAGCACTCTGGAAATCCACAACTTCAAACATCAACTTTTCTTTGTGGTAATTCTTGGAATCACCGAAAACCACATCAAGAGCAATTTGGCCGAGTGACTCAGCCTTCTTTCCAGGAATGACTCCATGAAAACTCATGTTGCTGGTACTGAGTCTGGATATCGGAATATCCATCCCTTTCAACGCATCTGCATATAGTATATTCAAGCCACTGCCACCATCCATCAAAACTTTAGTCAGTCGAGTGCTTTCGACAACTGGGTCGACCACCAAAGCTTGCCTCCCAGGGGTGGCTATGTGTGTCGTATGATCGGACTGGTCGAATGTGATGGCAGTCTGAGACCATTTCAGATAACTAGGTGTCGCCGGAGCAACCATATTCACTTCTCGGTTGATAACTTTCAATCGACTTTTGCTTTCAACGTCAGCAAAAATCATCAGGGTGGAATTGACCTGGGGATATCCATCATTACTATCTTCTTTGTCCTCAACTTTGTCCGACTCCTTTTCCTTATCTTTGGGCTGTTTCCCCTGGAATTGCTGGATCAAGAGCCGACACTGTCGAGTGGTATGTTTCGGGTAAATGAGTTTACCCTCCTCATCTTTCTTCGTGTGGATGTGGCACGGCAAATCCATCACGTCATTCCCTTCCTTGTCCTTCACCTTCTTAGGGTTCTAAGACCCTTTGGGCTTCCCTTTAAACTTTCCTTGAGTCACGGCCAAGGCTTCTCCAGGAGCAGCTGGCTCGGCTTTCCGCTTCTGCTTCCGACTGGAGTTCCCTCCTCCGATTTCGTGGGCGACTGACTTGTGCTTGCCACTCCGGAGCCGATCCTCTTCTTCACCATTGGCATACTTGGTGGCAATCTCCATCATTCAACTCAGAGACATGTCTCCGATTCGACCAAATTTTAGGTTTAGATCTCTGTACTTAACGCCTTCCTTGAAGGCACAGACTGCCTGGTGATCAGATATATTCTCTACTGTGTGATGCAACGTGATCCATCTCTGGATGTAATCCCTCAAAGTTTCATTCGACTTCTGCACACAAGATTGCAGCTCTGTCAACCCTGCTGGTCGCTTGCAAGTTCCTTCAAATGTTCTGACAAACACTCGAGCAAGATCTTCCCAAGTGTAAATGTTGCTGGGTGCTAACTGATTCAACCATGCTCTGGCCAGCCCTCCAACATAAGAGGCAGGTGTTTCATGGCCACTTCATCGTTGCCGCCGCCAATCTGAACAGCCACTCGGTCGTCTTCAAGCCAAGTATCAGGTTTGGACTCGCCAGTGAACTTACTGTCTCCAGTCGCCAACCTGAAGTTGGGAGGAATCACCTCGGCCCTGATGGCTCTGCTGAAACACTCTGGTCCTGAGACGTGTACTCTGCTACTGGTGGGTACATCTCTGTCATGACCTTCTCGGTGAGCTCTGTTCCTTTCGACCAAACCTTGAACGATAATGGATCCCGCATCAAAGCCTGGTTCCCTGGGGTCGACTGGAATCCTTTGCCCAACACTGTGATGGCGTCTGTCATCCTGTTGTCGAGGCGCGTACGATCCACTCCTTGGGGGAGGGGTGGGCACTCGACATCGATCATCACGATCGAGTCGGTGATCATACTGCTCACGGTTCTTGTACTGATCACACCGGTCTCCACGTCCCTCATGCCTCGGGGGCGATCTTGGGCTATGGGCCGAGTGGACTGTATTTGCAACGATGGATCTGCTATGAATCCTATTCCGCGACTGCGATACAGCTGAATTTTGATCTCCTGCCGCCCGGAGTAATGCTCTGATTTGTAACAAGCCTCTGCCAGCCTCTGACCGGGAAGGCTGAATCGACTCTGCTATACGGGCTGCAGCTGCTAAATTCTGAATCGGAGTTTGATATACCTGGGTTGGTGGTGGAAAGAGTTGACGTCGACTGGATTCTGGAACCCGTTGCCGCGCACGCTCGTTGAGTGCTCGCTGGAGGTTCTCTAATCGAGTGCGCTCAGCCAAGTTGGCCAAGCGCGCGTCCTCTAAGGCACGAGCCTCGGGGGTTTCTCCAACGATACTAGTGTGCAGCGCATCCATGTTCCGGCGGCGAAGTTCTTCGCTCTGCAGCAAAGTGAGGGGCTCGGGGAGATACTCTTCATGGGCATGCGACGGATCGCCTCCGCCGTCGCCTCGGTCGGTGCGGGGAAAACCGGGAGGACTGCGTGGTCCATCGACCATCAGAACCTCTGCCGCTGGATCATTGCTGTCGCACTCGGATGCAGTCTCTGCGGAGCCAGTCGAACAGGCCGTAGAGAGATTCGTCGGGCTCGATCGCCGCGACTTGGGGGTGGCCGACTGGCGAGCCACCGCATGCCTCACCCACTATTGAAGCCTCGACCGACCGGAGCGCCTGCGCCGGCGGGAAACAGGGAGAGAGGACGACACAGGAGCCGACCGATACTGGGTCGACGGTTGCCACAGGAGGACGCCGCGGACGCACGCGTGAAAGTGCGTCGCCCCGCGGACAGGGAGCGCGTCGATGTCGAGCGGAGCCTCCTGAAGCCAAGCGGAGTCGTCGACGATGAACGTGAGCACTACGAGACGGATCTCGCGGCCCTCAACCAGAGCTCCGCCTGAAACCATGATGAAGGAGATCGGAAAAATCGCAACTTCTCCAATAAGTCGCTAAGACACCGGCCCCAAGGTGGGCGCCAACTGTCATGGTTCTAAGTCTGACAGTAGTGTAGGGGGGTAGGAATGGAGAG
The DNA here is from genome assembly GCF_002162155.2 of Triticum dicoccoides. NCBI lineage: Eukaryota > Viridiplantae > Streptophyta > Magnoliopsida > Poales > Poaceae > Triticum > Triticum dicoccoides. The sequence goes on along the minus strand of NC_041385.1, from coordinate 705,980,087 downwards.
GCAAGATCCTAGCTATGGAGTAGTTGTATACACAAGAGATTTACGAGTTCAGGCCCTTCTCGGAGGAAGTAACAGTCCTACGTCTCGGAGCCCGGAGGCGGTCGACTGGATTATGTGTGTATGAGTTACAGGGGTGCGAACCCTTTACACTGAGGAGGGGGTGGCTTATATAGAGTTTGCCAGACCCCTCCGGCCCTCAGTTATGTAAGGTTTAAGGTACATTAAGATCGGACATTACTGGTAACGCCACAAATAAAGTGCTATGATGACCATAAAGGCTACTTAATGACCGGCCGATTGTGTGCAAAGCGACTTTAGATCTCCTGGCTGTCGAGTCGTTGGCTTCATGGTCGAGTGTCTTTGAGTCCGTCGAGTGGAACACTTCTGAGTCGATTGAAAGGTGGTTTCTTCTAGAGATGTCCTTGGAGAGGGTAGTTTGGACAGGTCCATGACCCTACCCTAGGTACATAGCTTCATCAGCGACCACATACGGATGAGTGTAGTGACCCAAAAAATAACCTGGAAGAAATGAATATTTGTTGTTATGTTAAAAACCAAGTCATTTCTGCAGTTCCAAACTACCCATAATAAAGCACATACTCCTATACGGATATGTCTCGTTGTTTCTGCATCAATCCCATCTAGCCACGTCCCAAATAACGTGTTGATAGAATTCGAAGGAGTAACATTAAAAGCTATATGGACCGACCTCCACAAAATTTTTGCCAATGGGCAGTCAAGAAAAAGGTGTTTGATTTATTCATCACTATCACAAAAACTACATCTTATAGATCCGGACCAGTTGTGTTTCGCCAAATTGTCTTTAGTTAGAATGACTTGTTTGTGGACAAGCCACGTAAACACTTTGATTTTTAAAGGCACTTTGACTTTTCAAACATGTTTCGCATGAGGAATAGCGCTAGTGTTGATAATATCCAAATATATGGAGCCATGCTTCCCAACGGTTGCCCGCTCGTGTCCTCCTAAATTTAATATTAAGAGGATTGGACTGTAATACTGTTGCAACGTAAGCGTCGCATCACTGAACACGCTTCCACAAAATCCTACCAAGAAGTTCAACACCCTGAACAGTGGAGCTAGACTATATATAGCTTCCATACCGTTCTGTTTTCCCTCACATCCATCTCTGCAATATTACTTCATTCCCTTCTACTCCCTCCGTTCTAAAATATTTGTCTTTTTAGATATTTTAATGGACTATCATATACGGATGTATATAGACATATTTTCGAGTGTAGATTCATTCATTTTGTTCTGTATGTAGTCAGTTGTTGAAATCTCTAGAAAGACAAATATTTAGAAACGGAGGAAGTAGCAGCTAACTTGCCAATCCATCCATCAGTGGCAAATTAAGCAGCTTAATTCCAGCTTCCCCTTTTGGACGTGTAGCAGGGCACATGGCTGCCTCCTCTTGCTTCCCATTAGCTGCTCGCTACAGCCTCTTGCTCACGGCAACACTGGTCCTAGCGCTGAGCCACGGAGCCTACGGTTATGGCGATGCCGGTGCCGTGTTGGGCTCATCCTTGTACGACGACTCATGCCCCAGTGCGTGCGACATTGTCCGGCGCGTCATCCAGAACGCCCGTGTCGCCAACACGCGCATCCCAGCCAGCCTCATCCGCCTTCACATCTACAATTGCTTTGTTGAGGGCTGTGATGGCTCGCTTTTGCTCGACAACAACCTCCCACCGATCATGATTAAGGAGGAGGTCCCTGCCAACGACAGGTCAGCGCGCAGGCTCGATGTGGTCGACGGTATCATGCATGCGCTGGAGAACGCATGCCATGGCATCGTGTCCTGTGCTGACATCCTCACCCTCGCCTCCAAAATCACAGTTGAGTCGGCTGGAGGGCCTCGCTAGAGTGTGCTGGTGGGCCACCGTAATGGCACGACCATCAATGTCGAGAGCACCAACAATCTCCTGAGCCCCTTAGACTCTCTGGAGACGCTTCAGGAGAAGTTCAGAAACTTGGGCCTCAACGACACTAACCTTGTCGCCCTCCAACGAGCGCACACATTTGGGCGGGCACAATGCCAATTCACGCAGCAGAACTGTAGTGTCGGGCAGGACGGGGAGACGCCGGTGAACCTCGACACAGTCACCCCTGACGTCTTCGACAACAAGTAATATAACAACCTCTCGCACGGCCACGCCCTTCTCCCTTCGAACCAGGTAATGTTGTCCAATCCTATCACCGCTGCGACCACCGCGCCGATCGTTCACGGGTTCTCCAGTAGCCAGAAGGACTTCTTCAAGAATTTCGAGGCCTCAATGGTCAAAATGGGGAACATAACCCCGTTGACTGGAAGGGCCGGGGAGATTAGGAACAACTATCAGATGGTGAGTAGAAAACCCCACTGACGAATGAGGTTGATGTTATGAGTTTTGAAATAGTTGTCCTTGTATAAACCATTCATTTAATTCATTCTAACTGTAAGGTGTTCCCTTATTATTTTCTTTGCAAACAAATGTAATTTTTTTCTTCACTACACGTGATTGTGGCGAACCCATTTTTTGCATACCAGATGACTTGTTTTCGATAAACATATTAATATCACTCTACCATCATTCAATCTAATCTTGTGTAAGATCACTGCTATAGAATGACATGTCATGGAACCGCGTACCTATTTTTTGAAGTTTTCATGTCATTGACTTAACGAAACATGCATAGTTTTATATCTATTTTCAATAAGGTATTAATAAATTCAAAAATCATGCACATTTTTATGTCTCTGATTTCAGGATGTTTTGGACTCCGAAAAATAAAAGAAAAATATGTTAAAGAATAACATTGGGTACAAGACACATGCCAATGGAGGGCCGGAGGGGATTCATGTGGGCCCCATGCCCACTTGAGCAGAATAAGCTAGCCGTGACGGGCGCAGAAAGGCCATTAGTGGCAGGTTTGCTGTGGAGGGAGCCCACCATTGCGAATATGTCAGCCGTGGCAGGCATGGCGCCCACCAGTGGTAACTAGGTTTCTTATGGCGAGTAGCACTGATCACCCGACATTGGTGGGTGATAGTAATAGTGGCCAGCACCTGGTGAAAAAATATGCCTGCGACTACACATCGTTTGTACGCATGACTTGTAAAGAGTAAAATAGTTATATGATTCTTAACATAATTGAACAAGTCTTTATCAATTTTGAATGGAAACGACTAAGCTCCATATTTGTTCCACTAGAATCAAACAAAAACAATAGTGTATCATCCATCATCTTAACATACAAACAAACAACAATATATATTTATTAACATCTTAACAAACAAACTACCACTTCAGGATAATTTCTAAACGAGGTCAAAGTCAACCATCATGTGTAACAGGTCGTTCCTTATTGTGATTAAATCATGTGTGCCAACCCTCAATCCCTTTCCTGTGAGGAAATCTTCCCAAACGACCTCACTAAAGGATATCCCGTCTTTCTCCGTCTTGTACTCAACAATGTTGATGGGTCCTTCTCCAAGGCGTACTCCAGCAGGGCCTATCACTGGGATGTTCAAAACAGAAATCACCTTCGTAGATAGGAGGACAATGGTATCCCAGCCAATTAGGGTTCAAGTCCTAGTGCTCGCATTATTTTGGATCTATTTCAGGATTTCCGGCGATGCACGTTTAACGGGAGGAGACATTCCTGTCGACTATGAGGCGTCTGCGGTGACTTCATCAATCTAAGATGATATGCCCGCTCAGTCTCTCGGAGGTGCTCATAGGGGTAGCGTGTGCTTTTATGTGTTCATAGGGGTGAGTGTACACACGTATATATGAGCGTGTGCGGCTGTATTGTATTCTAAAAGAAGGCAATTTCTGATCCCCTAAATCAAAAGCAAAAAGAGCACACTAGCACAAAATATTAGGCATCGCCATATAGAGCACACAAAAGGTACCCATGTAGTCCTAAGTGGGTGGGACGGGTTACCAGAGATATTGTTGGTCTCATCTTAGTAAGTATCTTCATTATTTGAGAGAAATATGCAGAATATAATGGATCATCCTCATAAGGGCCACTGATACAGATTATCCTTAATCTGGGGACTTCTTTCAAGAAAAAGCATATATACTCTCTCGATGAGTTCATTATTTGAAATCAACTTCTCGCATACACAGCGGCATATGAGGGTCCTTTCCTGTTCTTTATGACCTTGAACTTTGAATGACCGCTCCATGTCATCTTTAAAGAGCATAATGTCACCTGTTGCATCATTGAACTCCACCCTAACGTTGCATGGGATACACTATACAACAATAGAGAAAATGCAGTAGATAATTAATGATAAAGAAACTAAAAATATTAAAATTGTTACCACTGGTTTCTTGGATCCCTCCTCCAAGTAGAGCCAAAAGTCACTCCACATAACAAGTTGTTTGTGCAGTCAGATTTGCAGATTCGGCGCATCATCCTATTATGCGCATGACTCATTTTAACCCAACAGACATTATCAAAAATCAGCATTCGCATGTGTCTTAGAATGACATAATTTCTAAGTTTTTGCGAAAAGTCCATTCTGCACCCAAGTTTTTGCCTCTATACAATCATTATCACAAACACCAAGCAAGAAAAGGTCAAACATGACTATGCAAGTGCACCCCTATGGTAAATATTTGACATTCTAGTTTATCAGATTAACATTTGAGAACATCTCAGCTCATCACCAAAGCGAAGAGGCTGACGGCTTAAAAGGGTTAAAAATCAATGGGAAAAATCAGCATGAGCTTTGCGGAAAATTGAACAGATTGAGTGCAAGAAAATTGACGAAACTGACATTAATCAACGTTTCACCAAAACGTCGGCACTCATTCTTGAATCCCTGTAAATTTTTAAAAATGGAAGAATTTTGAATACATATGCTATTTAATCAAAAGGGGTCAATTAAGGTAATAATATATGTACTTTGCTAAACGAACCAATACATGAGCAGACACAAACCTGATTTGTATGTAACAGAAACATTTCTGTGAACCGTAAACTCGATTTGTAACAGAAATGTCCCTGCGAGCTTTCGACCCTAACCCTTGCCAAGACTTATGCATCGACGACCTCACATCTAAAGGTGAAGAAATTAAATATCGGCCTTCTGGGTTCCAAAAGTAAAATGTGTGAACATCTAATGTGATAAACGAACACGTGCAGTGCCCATGAATGGGGTGGCGAGCAAGGACCCAACGACCGCGGTGGCAGACAACTTCTTCGTTAGCATGGGTAGGTCGGGCGGTGCGGTGAGCAACCACTATGGGCCTGGACACGCTACCCCTGACGGCGGCGGGGTTCGTGCATCTAGAGAGATAAAGGTCGATTAGCGAGGGGAAAGGGCGGGGTGGCTTACGTACCGACAACACATTCGGTGATGGGCACGGGCTTTGGAGGCAAAGACGCGGTCCGGCGGCTAGGCATTTGATGGGAAATGGTCAAGAACCGCGAAGGCTTATGCACACCCAAAATTATTAGTGGCAGGCGGCATCGAGGGCCTGCTAGTCATGCATATTAACAGTGGTGGGCAATCTAGGGTGCCCACGAGAGCAAATATTTCCTACATTTGTAGTAATCTTAGGATTTTTTTTAGTTTAGGGATAAATTTTGGTTCCCATTTATTTGTGGGGTTTAAAGTAACTTCTTACTACCTGTCATGCCCAAATTTGGGACTATATTGGTCTTGTTTGTTATTTTAAAGCATTAAAATAATTTGTAGCCACTAAAATGAGCGAAATGCTCTTCTATTTAAAAAGAGATGCAAATGAGCTCTGAAAGAATGAAACTCGACATGGTTTCATTATATGATCTCTATAGAGTGTGATAAAAAACTAAGAGGGAAAAACTTAATACACTTTGTGTACAAAGTGAACACTATCAGACGAAGTATCAGAGTTGCCACAAAGAACTCAATGTATTTACATCATTTCATGTTTAAACTTTTTCTATGTTTTATATGCATTGTTAAAAGTCTCTTGATCAAATTGGGGACAATTCTGGTTTGATTAACTATTTCTAAAATATTCATAGATTTTATGACCATTGAAATGGAAAAACACTCTTTGGTTCAAAATAATATACAAACGATCTCAAAAAAGGATGAAACTTGTTATGATGTAATCATATGACCCTTATAGGGTGTAGTAAAAATGTGAGAGCCTTAGGGCATCTCCAACGACAACCCGTAAATTTTCTTCCGCATCCACCCGCGGGTAGGGTGGACCAGTCCACAGACACGGATGTGGGGGCGGCCATCCAACGCTCCCCGCATACATTAGGACAAAAATTCGACTAACCAGCCAAAATTCGTTCAAACACGATCGGATTTCATTACATTTCGGACACACTTCAACTAAAAGCAGTGCTCGTCCAGCTCTGAAGGTATAACTAATTTATGTAATCTATGATCACTGGCGCCCGTTCCCCGTGTCCGGCCATGAGCCCTCAAAACTGAAGCTTTGCTTCTAGTTCTGCCTCGGGCTCTCAAGCTACACCTCCGCAGCCTCCACCTTCGGAGCCACGGGAAGTGATGTTGTCCGCCTCCACATCGCCACCAAGCGGCTAATCGGCCGACAATGTTGAGCCCACAAATCTTGGCTTTAATGGGAGGAGAGGAGTGGTGGGCTTCTTGGGACCCAAGCAGCGGCGACCTACCATGATCTACTCTTCCTCATGGACGGTGGTGCCCGCGGACGTGTCTGCTTCGTGGTCGGTGCGGCGGGGCACGACATTGGCAGAGCCGGCGATATGCTCCGCCTCTTCGTCGGTCTTTCCCCACACCTCGTCTGTCGCCTCGTCGAACTCCTTGTAGATGGTCTCCAGTTCCTATTGATGCAAGAAGTACTGCCAGTGGGCGAGGCAGATCTCATGGGTGGAGTGGTAGGACTCAAGCAGCGCTGCCTGCTCCACTAGGTTTGTGTTCGGCACGATGGCCCTAGCGGCGGAGAGCTGCTCCTCCGATTGCTGGTGCTCTTGGAGGAGCTGGGGGTCGTAGGCGTCATCGGCTTGCGCCTCTCGGAACTGCTCCTCCCGCTCGTCCCACACCATGTCCATGTAATGGGCACATGCCTCGATGATGGTGGCGTGGACGAGGAGCGTGGCACCGGCTCGTCACTGCCCGTGTTCTACATTGGGATCGTCCTTCGGCTGTCTGCCGACCAGCCAGCCGGCGGCTCCTTCTGCTTCGCCGTCAGCCCGTCCAAGAGAGCATTGGAGCGCGACGAAGCAATGGTGGGAGTGTGGTGCAGAGAGGAGAAAGGGATTGGAGGCAGATGACAACGGCTATGACTGAGGCATTAGTTTGCATAGCAATGGTGGGCGACATAGGGACAGACGGGTGGTGTCGGAGTAGCCGCCTCGGCAACCGCGTGTCATTAATGTGGGCGGTAGATGGCAGATGGTCGTCATGTCGTTTGAACGCGGAACAGTTGCCTGCATCAAGAAGAGGCGCAGATGGCACTGTCTCGGCCGGCGTGCCGCCTCGATGCCAACGCTAGTGAGAGGTTGTGTCTGCTTTGGCCGGGCACGAATGCGGCACTGACACTGCAGCGGTGCTGACCGTTCTGGGTGGGAAGCACTTGCGGGAGAGAACACGGTCGGACCGCTCGACAAACAATTACAGGCCCGTGTTGGATGGCAGAACACATCCGGACAGCACGGTCCGAACGTATGCGGACGTTTTGAGGATTGGTGTTGGAGATGCCCTTACGGAAAAAAATTATGCTGAACACTTTGAGACGAAGTATCAGGGTTACGAACGGAAACCTTGGACTTCATAGAGAACTCAATTTTTTTACTTCATTTTGCATTCAAACTTTTCCTATTTTTGTTATACATAGTGAAAAGTCTCATGATCAAATTTGGGACTATTCTGGGCAGATTTGCTATTCTTAAAGCATTAATTGATTTTCTGACCATTTAAAAGAAAAAACACTCCTTGGTTCAGAATAAGATGTAATTGATTTTAGAAAAAAGATGAAACTTGGCATGGTGTCATGATATGACCCCGATAGAATGTGGTAAAAATCTGAGAGTATTACGAGAAAACCTAATGCACTTCGTGTACAAACCGAACACTCTCTGACACAGTATCAGGTTTCGAACAGTAAGTGTGAAATTGATATAGAACACAATTTTTTACATCATTTACTCTTCAAACTTTTTTTAATATTTAACACACACCACTCAAAATCAAAGGAGACTTTCTACAGAAATAATTAGTCAAAAAATGCCCACTTGCTTCCTTTTCCCACCTTCTACAAAATCTTAAAAGACTTTCCGCCGAATGGCTAGTAGTATTCTAAACCAAAAGCGTTGCTTGTTGAAGACGTGTCGTGTATACAAATAGAAGCGAAAGGTCTCTCATTGTATAAAAAAATAAAGAAATGGGAGAAGGATAGAAGAAATGTAAGGATTACACGGTGTGGCTGATCCAGTCTATCGGCCCATTCCTGGCAAGTGGCAACTACATACAAAGTCGTTGACATATCACATGTTGAATAAGGAAAATTAAACTCTGCCCGACGCAAATCAGATATAATAAGGTCTTATATTATGGAGGGAGTACAACACAATATTTTGTATATTTCGTGAGAAGGACCTCTTCTCTTAGATCAGAAGACCTCTTCCAATTTGTTGGCGCTAATCATATACAGTAGTAAAATAATATGAGCAGCCTCGTGCAGCAAAGGAAAGCTGCGGTAGGCCATAGGCAACGTACGGCAGCGTTAATACTCAGGTTGACAACGGCATGTGGAACATGTCAAACACGCTTCCACGAAATCCTACCAAGAAGTTCAACATCAAGCAAAATGGCGAGACTATATATAGCTTCCATACCGTTCTGGTTTCCCTCACATCCATCGCTGTGATATTCCTTCATTCCCTTCTAGCAGCTAGCTTGCAAATTAATTCTAGCCTTTTCCTTCTGAACGTGCAGTAGTGCACATGGCTGCTTACTCTTGCTTCCCGTTAGCTGCTCGCTGCAGCCTCTTGCTCACGGCAGCGCTGGTACTAGCGCCCAGCCTTGGAGCCCACGGTCATGCAGGTGCCGATGCCGGTGCCGGGTTAAGCTCGTCCTTCTACGACGACTCGTGCCCCGGTGCGGGTGACATTGTCCGGCGCGTCATCCAGAAAGCCCGCGTCGCCGACGCGCGCATCCCAGCCAGCCTCATCCGCCTTCACTTCCACGATTGCTTTGTTCAGGGCTGTGATGGCTCGCTTTTGTTGGACAACGACCTCCCGGCGATCATGACCGAGAAGGAGGTCCCTGCCAACGATAGGTCAGCACGCGGGTTCAAGGTGGTTGACGACATCAAGCGTGCGCTGGAGAATGCATGCCCCGGCATCGTGTCCTGCGCCGACATCCTTGCCCTCGCCTTCGAGATCTCCGTCGAGCTAGCTGGAGGGCCACGCTGGAGTGTGCCGTTGGGCCGCCGAGATGGCACGACCACCAACATTGAGAGCGCCAACAATCTCCCGAGCCCTTTTGACTCTCTCGAGATGCTCCAAGAGAAGTTCAAAAACATGGGGCTCGACGACACTGACCTTGTCGCCCTCCAAGGAGCACATACCTTTGGGCGGGCGCAATGCCAGTTCACGCAGCGGAACTGCAGCGCCGGGCAGGATGAGGAGACGCTCGTGAATCTCGACACGGTCACCCCTGACGTCTTTGACAACAAGTATTACGGCAACCTCTTGCATGGCCGCGCCCCTCTCCCTTCGGACCAGGTAATGTTGTCTGATCCCGTTGCCGCCGCAACCACCGCACGGATCGTTCGCAGGTTCTCCGGAAGCCAGAAGCACTTCTTCAAGAATTTCGCGGCCTCGATGGTCAAAATGGGGAACATAAGCCCGTTGACCGGAAAGGCCGGGAAGATTAGGAACAACTGTAGGAGGGTGAACAGAAAACCCTATTGACGAATGAGATTGATGTTATGAGTTGTGAACTTGTTGTCTTTGTGTAAATCATTCTTTTAATTCATTCCTACTGTAAAGTGTTCCCTTATTATTTTATTTTGGATACAAATGTAAATGTTCAGCATGTGATTTTCGCAAATCAATATTTGCATATCAAATGACTTGTCTTCAATAAACATATTCATATCGCTTTACCACTGCTACAAAATGGGATGTCATGGGACTATATATCTATGTATTTTGAAGTTTATGCCATTGCCTTATCAAAAACTTTCATTGTTTTATATCTATTTGGAATAACCTATTAACATATTGACAGGAAGGAGGAAAGTTTTTGTGTCTCCAATTTCAAGATTTTCCGGACTCTGGAAAATAAAAGAAAATTACATTAATGAATAATGTTGGAGACAACAAAACTGCCAAAGTAGGACCCTAGAGGAGCCACATGGGCCCACACCCCCTCCTTCTGGCCCGTGGTGTGTGTGCATGGGCCCATGCACTGCCTCCCTACCATCCTTCTAAATGTGTAGTAGTCCACATGACCGCTTCCTTTTGCACCTCATGAACTTTACTACACTTACGGGCAACTTTTCACGGAATGGTGGGATGAGTTAGGAAGGCATGATTGAGAAACAAGGGGAGAGGGGCCCACCCTGCAAATGGGG
>NC_041385.1:705965810-705968976 GCF_002162155.2 Triticum dicoccoides | reverse complement strand
TCCGTGAGTTGCTTTTCGTAGATGATTTCCATAAGTTTAGGATTTTGATCATGGTGATGTCCGTGCCAGGTTGAGCTCATCCTTCTATGATGACGGGTACCCTAGTGTGCGTGACATTATCGATGCATTATCCAGAACATTGCCTCGCTGACACGCGCATCCCAACCAGCCTCATCTGTCTTCACGTCCACGAATACTTTGTCAAGGGCTTTGATGGCTCATTTTGCCTGGACAAAGGCCTCCTATTGATTGATACTAAAAAGCAGGTCCATGTCAATGGCAGATCGACGTGTGGGTTTGAGGTGGATAATATCACCAACCTCACGCTAGATAGTGCATTCCCCTGGGCTTTGTGTCTTGCGACAACATCCAAGCCATGATTGCCCTGATCTCCGTCGAGCACGCTGGAGCCAGCCGCTGGGCCGCTGAGATGGCACAACCACAAACATCGAGAGCGCCAACAATCTCCTGAGCCCCTTCGACTCCCCGAAGATGCCCCAGGAGAAGTTCAAAAACTTGGACCTCGACGACACTGACCATGTCGCTCTCCATGGAGAAAACACCTTTGGGCGGGTACAATGCCAGTTGACGCAGCGGAATTGCAGCGCCGGGCAGGACGAGGAGACACTAGTGAATCTCGACACAGTCAGCCCTAACGTATTCGACAACAAGTACTACAGCAGCCTCTTGTGTGGTTGTGCCCCTCTTCCTTTGACCAGGTAATGTTGTCCAATTCGGCCCGTCGCCGCCGCGACCACCGCGTCGACCGTTCACAGGTTCTCCAGTAGCCTGAAGGACTTCTTCAAGAATTTTGCGGCCTCGATGGTCAAAATGGGAACAGAAGCCCGTTGACCGGAATTGCTGGGGAGATTCAGAACAACTGTCGGAGGGTGAACAGAAAACCCTATTAACGAATGAGATTGATGTTATGAGTTGTGAAATAGTTGTCCTTGTGTAAATCACTCATTTAATTCATTCTAACTGTAAAGTGTTCCTTATTATTTTCTTTGGAAACAAAAGTAAATTTTCTTTTTTTCTTCACTACATGTGATTGTCGGGAACCCATTTTTTTCATACTAGATGACTTGTTTCCGATAAACGTATTATTATCACTCTACCGTCGTTCAATCTAATCTTGTGTAAGATGAGTGCTACAGAATGACATGTCATGGAACTTATCTATTTTTTGAAGTTTTCATGTCATTGACATACCGAAACATGCATAGTTTTATATCTATTTGCAATAACATATTTACAAAGTCAAAAAGCATGCACAGTTTTATGTCTCTGATTTCAGGAGTTTTCGGATTCCGGAAAGAAGTAAAATATGTTAAAGAATAGCATTGGGTACAAGACACCGGCGGGAAAAGGCCATTAGTGACGAGTGTTGCCATGGAGGGAGCACGCCACTGACCTCCCGTCACTGCGAATATGTCAGCAGTGGCGGGCATGGCGCCCCACACGCTAACTAGGTTTCCCTGTTGTGTGTAGCACTGATCACCCGCCACTGGTGGGTGATAGTAACAATGGTGAGCAGACCAGAGCGCCCTCCACTGACACGTCCTGGTTAAAAAATATGGCTGCCACAACAACAACGTTTGTACACATGACTCTTTTTTTTAGCATTAGTACAGACACAAGCGCTCATATACACGCGCATACATCCATCCTTCACGCACACTCTACCCCTATGAGCATCTCCGAGAGACTGAGCCGGCATATCATCTTGAGATTTACGAAGCCACGTAGGCGCCTCGTCGTCGATGGGAACGTCTTCTCCCACTAAAAGCGCATCGCCGGAAATCCTGAAATAAATCCAGGAATAATGCGAGCATCAGGATTTGAACCCTGGTGGGTTAGGGATACTACTGTCCACCTAACCATCCAACCACAGGTTGGTTCGCTGTACACATGACTTATAAGGGGTAAAATCTATCTATCTATTGTGTCTACAATAGCTTACTGTAGAAATAGCTATCGCAGCCACAACCGCGAGCTCCGTGATTCGTGTTGTATGAGTGGGAGAGAGAATATGCGGGATTTTAGGAGAGTTTTTGCGGCCGCTTTGGTCAGGCAAAAGCTGCAGCTGTGGGGGCAGGGTCAGGTGGTCCTTCTGCAGTTGTGGGGTTGAGATGGGGAGATATGCGCATGTGACCGCCCATGCTGCTCGTATGGAACTTGTAGCCCTGATGGAAAACGGATGCAACGGAGTCAACCTGGCATGCTGTTGGGGCAGATTAGGTGACGCGCGCTTGCCAACCAGGAGCTAATGCTAATCAGGTATTTTATATAGCAGCCAGAAAGATTACTATTTAAGCACAAACATGCGAAAGTAATAATACGAGGGTGCGCTGACGTGGGTTCAGCTAAAACATTTGCGGTCATACAAGATTCAGTTCCAGCGCGTGGTGCGTGGGCATTAGTATGTTTAGCTTTTTTAGCAGACGCATGCATGCGTGAGACTCCGGCTGTCTAAAATTGATGGGAAGGGGTCATTTTTGACAGTCTGTACGACCCACGCGTATAGCAGGCTACAGTCTACAGATAGAGTTGGACGGGACATTTCGAGGCGGCCGTAGGCCACATGATGGCATCTCCACATGTCATCGCCGTACGCCAGGGATGCCAGGGATGCGTGGTGTGTGTACTGCATGGATCGATGGACGCTTGTTTAACAAGATAATCAAGCGGGCTACATTCCATTGTTTGATTTTAGTTAGGTGAAATAAACATCACATAATTAACCAAATGTATAGTTTAGTCCTCCATGTGAGAGGCTGGTACTACGTGAAGAACCGGCCAAATGGGAGATGGAACTGACCGACTCTCTTATGAAGAACATGCAAACGGGGTGATGGAACCGACCGATAGATAGGTGGCGACGTCCGATGACTACACATTAAATCTTTAATTAATGGAAATCATACTTGACCAGCTAACTCAGGGTCATGCGTGAGCATAGCCGAATGATGAAAACTCGAAGAAACGATGCAACGGAAGCAAGGAACCGCGGGGATCCGAATGATGCAAACCCGAAGAACCGATTCAATGGAAGCAAGGAACCGAGGGGATCCGAATGATGCAAACCCGAAGAACCGATGCAACGGAAGCAAGGAACCGAGGGGATCAGAATGATGCAAACCCGAAGAACCGATGCAACGGTATC
>NC_041385.1:705951803-705965285 GCF_002162155.2 Triticum dicoccoides | reverse complement strand
GGGGATCAGAATGATGCAAACCCGAAGAATCGATGCAAAGGAAGCAAGGAACTGAGAGGATACGAATGATACAAACCTGAAGAACCGATGAAAAGGAAGCAAGGAACCGAGGGGATCCGTATGATGCAAACCCGAAGAACCGATGCAAAGGAAGCAAGGAACCGAGGGGATCCGAATGATGCAAACCCGAAGAACCGATGCAACAGAAGTAAGGAACCGAGTGGATCCGAATGATGCAAACCCGAAGAACCGATGCAATGGAAGATTGCCATGAAGAACCTTGAAGAACCGTTCAACCTACTCAGAGGCTTTTGACAAGGCGCGAGGGATTGCCATGAAGAACCGTGAAATTTGCACTTGAAACCGAAATATTCATTTCGAGGAACCGGTGTCCCACTGTTGCCGAGCCATTGTTCACCCTATTGATAGCATGAAGAACCATTAAATTTACCAAAATAGATTTTTGTGAAGAACCGGTGTCCATCATTCATCAAAGTTATGGCAATTTAGCTCATATCAAGCCATCTACGGAACCAACTTATCAAGTGTATTCAGATATTCGGCCGGAGCACAGGCATTTAGATTCATCATGCTCTCTGGCTCGACGCATATTTCGGATACGTAATACCGACCGGAGCACGGTCATTTAGATAAGTACACATACGTACCGCCCGTATAGATGGCGCATGTACTAGTTAGAACACGCGCATGCACACAAACCAGAGTACTAAAAAAAAACAATTGACATGTGTACGTGTATACTCGGCTTCTTTGCTTAGCCATCCGTCCTTGCTAAAACTTTAATTAAGACGAGCGTACACATTGTAAAAATACTCTAACTAGGTTCTGCACTGGTAGCTCGAGGTTCAGTCAAAGGGGCCATCCAGAACTGTCGTGATGGCTTGGAACCTGTACCTGTTCAACCGCGCCTAGTTTATTTTTTGACAAAATTCAACCGCGCCAGTGAAGCACGTGGGGCACAACGGGGGCACAACGTGGTCCGTATGGATTGGAACCTGCTCGAACGCTTTTCACGGAGTGGAACTTGCAAGGCCACATGGATTCAAACGAACACACGGGTCGGGCCACAACGTGCAGGCTTTTCGCTGGCCGATGCAGGATAAAGTAGACAGTACTTGCCCTGGCACCCACCTCAAATAATTCATCAAATGGGAGGATAAGGCGCGTGACCATGTGAGCAGTTCCAATCTTGACGCGTTGATCAACGGTTCTGATAGCTATTTCTAGGGCAAGCTATGATAGAAAATCCTACTCATATATATATATATATATATATATATATATATATATATAGAAAAATGGTTGTGTACTCCTGAGAGTACGTATCCCCGCTTCTCATATACTACATAGATGAATTTTTTATACCACTTTATTATTTTTAATATATATATATATATATATATATAAATTACAAACTCCTTAAAAATCACTACATTAATCAGTAATTATGAGCCGTTCATCTCAAATTATTACGGTTTAGATTGACTGATAATTGACCGATAAAATCCTCGCCAAAAAACAGTTCTCTTCATTGAAAAAACGAAAAAGAAAACCATGTCAACCTATCTCGGTTGTCCGCAAAAGAACGAAAAACTATCTCGGTTGTAAAAAGCGAACACAATTCCATCTCAATCGCTGCAGCTCGCCTAACAGAAAATACAATATGAGTCCAAACAAACCACGATTATAGATTCTCAAGGAAACCGGCTCCCCTGATTTTTCTTGACCTATGAGCGGCGACGTCTCACAAACCACACGATGCTGCCGCGACCGTCGCCGCCATCGACTCATTCGCGACGCTGAGGGTCGTCTGGCCGCACCGCGCCTTCGCGCCACCGGTACTATCCATCGTCGAGCCGCAGTGCCTTCAGGTGTTCCCACAGCAAGCGCTACTGCATGTTCGAGCAGGAGTAGTGGCAGCCTAGAAGCACTTTCCATTGCAGATGACGGGATCAGATTCATGTCGATAGAGTAAACATCATGCACGCCATGGATGCACATGCATATGTGTAGTCTATAGTGACGTGTGTTGGATGCCGGATGTACGTACTTTGTACATCTACATGTCGAGTAGTACTAAAGCATGTAATCTGTCAACCAATTCAGCGTACGTGCTTTGTATGTTGTATCTAGCTAGAATCGATATGTCTGATGGTTAGCTAGCTAGCTATTGTGTACGTTGATGCATTGCTAATTGATTAATACAGATGGAGTTTATTTTTACAGGATTATGTCATAGAGGAACTGCCACTTTGCTTCGTCGTCATCGTAACCCCACGGCAGAAAGTACTCGCGTACGAACCGAGATTATGACCCTGTTTGGTTCATAAGTCCTAGGACTTTTTCTAGTCCCAACTAAAAAGTCCCTAGTCCCTAAAAATTCCCTCCTTGATTGTTTCCAGAGACTAAAAAGTCCCTAGCCCCTTCCTAGAGGTTATTAAATGACCTGTTGCCCCTAGTATATAGAAAAATAACAATCAAACAACACCATCGGATGGCGGGCCAATGGATGCATGGAGGGGCATTGTTGGAAAAGTCTCAAAAAGTCCCAAAAAAGACTCTCAAGTCCCTAAAAAATCCCTCCCGCTTGGTAAAAAAGTCTCTAAGAGGGATTTTTTCTAGTCCCTACACAAAAAAGTCCCTGGAAACAAACACCCCCTATGTCAGAGGAACTGCCAGCTTGCTTCTTCGTCGTCATCGTCGCCCCATGCCTAAAAGTACTCGCGTAGGAACAGGGCCAAGATGGTGAATCATGATCAGGGAGCTAGGACGACCTATGGGTCAGTATTGATTGGTGTAGTCATATCTTTCTGCTAATGTATATTTATATATATCTTTCACACCGACAGTTATCTTCTATTCTCTCACCACATGAAAGTGGACTCCATGTAAAATTGTGTGGGGATGATGATGTTGATTTAAGTCTTCTAGAAGATAACTGCACACAAAAAAGTCGTGTAGGAGATGTATTGTGTCAATGTATATGCATGGTATACAATGTAGTATAGGTGAAAATCTGAATATAAAAGGTACTATGTGCATATCAGCATATGATAAATTCACCTTTGGATCTTTGGTCTGATTTTCAAGTATATAATTTACCTCAGGTTATTTATTCTTATCATATTTATTCTTCTCATGTGGAAGGTTTGAACCAACCAGAAGTCGGAACCAGATCCTCTACCGTGCCCAAAGGCACGTCAGAGATGCCGTGCCTTCTTGCTTTTCCGTAAAACAGCACACTGGGCCAGTAGCCTACGAGCAGAACGGCCCAACTAATGGGCCTACTATTTTGATTGTCTTTTCTGTTTACTAGTAAGCTGGCACGTGCAACACACGTCTAGCAAAGTAAAAAATTATTTTCTCATTCATTTTGTTTTGACTTATGAGGCAATAAAAAACATCATATATCAATTTCTGGATGCAAGATTTAACCAAATAATTGCAGAGAAAAATATTAGGCAAGATTTCGAAGCCTCTCTACTTGCAAATTGCAATGCACAGACAAGCATCTTTTTTGTGAGGAAACAAAGACAAGCATCTAATCGCTGTACTAATAAATAACTGGTCATCCAAAAATCTACTGTAGTTGCTAAGTTTCTGCATACTGGTTTTTTGCATTATGACAATCTTGGAGGTGGCTATATATCTACCCCTACCCGAATGAGTTGTAATCATCTCATGCATCAGATACAATTATATTCATGTGAATCAAATTGATTATACAAAAGTATAATGTTTTGTTTCGTCACAAAAAAAGCACAATATTCCATTCATGAAATCCTTAAGTATGCATGCACAAAAAAAGCAAGTATATCCATATTACATAGTAAAAACAAGTATTTTAGTATTACGTCTTAAAGAAAATACATTCATATCCATTGCAAGCAAATGTAGTTTTTAAAATAAATAAAAAAACTTGACAGGAGCGATGTTGTATATGTTAGTAGAAGAAGATAGGTTTACAACCAGACACATACAGCTATATTTTTGTCTAACAAAGAGGAAAAAGCAGGCCCAAAACCTCAGCCCCCACCATGCATCCCGAACAACTCTAACAAAGGCATGTTCCCTCATCCTCACTAACTCTCTGATCTTGGCTCCCCTGTAGTCGTGCAAAAAAATATGACTGTTCCAATCTTTTCAAATTCGCCAAGTGCAGTACGAGGTGACCCCACGAAAATGCCTTTTCTCCTCGTTTGGAAACTGATCTCCATCCACCAGTCGTAGATGGGAGTGATGTTCTAGGAACTGGGGGAGACAACACCTGGTATCACGACCAAAAGGCCACTGTTGGCCATACCTGCCTCGCAAAGCTGCAAGCAAAGAACATGTGATTTGTCGTCTCTTGGCAAGAGCCACACGCCTGTCAAATCTCACTGCCTGTCCATCTGTAGCGCAGCAGCTTATTGGCCATGGGGATGCGGCCATGCCAAACCAGCAAGGATAAGGACCTCACCTTTGTTCTATATATGCAACCTAACATATAGCTTGAGGAAATAGAGCTTGCCTTCTTCATTCAGGTTGCATTTACCCGCTAGTGGAAATAGAGATATAGTTTTTCTTATAGCCTGCACACAACAATGTCCACATGATCAAGTTTGCTGAAACAAAATATCTTTGCACACGACATTGCTAGTGTGATAAAATTTGCAAAGTAAACTTATAACTACAAGGTTGTATAAACAAATGAGTTTTTCTTGTTAATCCTTTGGAACCAAAAGTAGCAGTCTAAATTTACATTCGTCAGTCTACATGGTATAAAACAGCATACCCTTCTCGTGTGACTCGACGGAGGACTATAAGTGCAATGTACATAGATGCTTATTATGACCAATCCCTCTCTATGGGTCTTAATTTATATTCAGTGTCGCCAACACTAATCTACAATAGAAGTGCATGCAGTTACTTCTTCGGCTACTCGGAACTGATGTTGTGGCTCAAGTCATCATGCTGGAAAATACATGGTCGCCTCCTCATTTCATCACATAATGCTACCGGTAGGCTGAAGTCATCATGCTAGCAAATACATGGTTGCCTCATCTCATCAGATAATGCTACTGGTATTAAAGCAACCCAAGACTCAAGTATGAGTCCACACAAATGGACATTGAGACCCACTATCGGTCTCATTCGCCGGAAGGGATACACGAACGATGCTATCTTCCGACGTATTTTTAGAAATCAAACCAGAAAGCGCACTTCTTAGCTAGGAAAACCATTTCTTCTAGATCCTTCTCAATTTCTTGTAGAACTATTGTGATGTTCCTTGACCATTCAATCATGTTTTTAGCAGTGACATATATTGACATAAACATCTGAAATGTAAGATGTTGCTCACAAGAAATGTCCCTAGAGGGAGCTCTTCCTTAAAAAAAATACTGCAAACAATAATCTTTTTCTGCCAATCTTACTGGAAACTATACTCACGATATGCAAACGACAACTATTAGGGAGCAAGAACATATACCTTGGACCTTTAGTTCTGGAACAAAGCAATGGTGGTGGCAGCTGCCACATCCTCGGAGGTAGTGAAACCAGGACTCTGAAATTCCCTTGTTCTTTGTTCAAGGGCTTCTTGGAAGGGAGGTACTTTAATAATTAGTCAACAATAATACTTGCGCTATTTTATTCATATCAACTCATATTGCACAATTACCCGCAAAAAAAACTCATATTGCATAATTGAAAATGTCAATAAAAACAGAGAACAAGAAAATCAGTATTCATATTGTAGGTATCTAGAAACTTGTTCTCCCGGTGGAAAACCTGCAGGCATTGAAATATAGGAAACCGTGGTGAACAATTTGAATAATATTCTTATTGTAGTAATATAACTCGATATACGACCATAGAACTTCTATATGTTTTCTCTGAGACATTCAAAGGGTGTGCAGGTCTACATTGTTTACCCAAATTTAAGCAGTACTAAACGGTAAGGCATTTTTGTTCTTTCAACCATCCTGCACATCATCAGCAATCAGAGATTTAGAGATTGAAAATTCACACATGGTCAAATTATTTTGTCAGTTTTGGAGTGTGTGTACGACATTGATGCAATGTCGCACAAAGGCATCATCTTCCCGGCCGGAGTCATCGGCGAGCTCGGGGCGGTCGATGTAGCCACTACATCGTACATCCTATCTAATCCATGGATGGTCTGTGTGCATAAATGAAGTTCTCAGCGGCCAACCTTTTCAAATTACTAAAATGACAGCCTGCATCAACAGAGATTGTGTCAAAAATAAGAGGAAAAGGTTTATTTCTAAAAAAAAGTTTTGCTTGTTTACTTGTAAACTAAGACAAACATGTACTTGCGAACAAGTTCAAATTTTTAGTCAAAATCATTTGCAACTAAAATTCCCATTCTTGGAAATAAAACAATAAATTATCATTCACTTCGAAGATTACTAAAAGCCGATGCATCGCTACATAGAAGAATCATATTACCTGAAATTCATAAAATGACAAGCTCTGTCAATCTTTGGTCTGCCACGTGCCACCCCAGAATTGAACAGAGAGCACTAAGCGCTAGCACTACGATTGACCTTAACGCTGGCAAATAAGGACTGGAAAAAATTCAACACAAAGTGATGAGAAATATACAAAGCCCACCAAACTTAGCCCCTTTTTCCATGTGAAGCAAAAAACTACAACATAGTATGAAACAACAAATGAATCTGAGGTTACCACGTTAGACCATTTAGTATTCCTCAGAATACTATACTGAAAGCTGTTGTATAAATTTTGATCGCCGCGTATTCCAAACCTTTGCCTACAAGGCTGCAATGCTATTATGAATCATAATATATATATGTGGTTTTTTAAACAAAGACTGCACTTAACAGGGCCATGAGAAGAGGATAACAACCGGGTTCTTACCAGCACACACAAAAAGGCAAAAGGCAAGGCAAGCTTTTATCCTTGCTGCTTAGCAATTGAGTAGGGTAGTCAGAACATAATATATAGAAAAGTGCACTGATGCTAAGTTTTCATCATCACATTATCTTTAAAGGTAGCTGACAAGTTAAAAAATATAGAGCCATCGAATGTACTTCAGAGTGTGATGGTCCACAGATTGCATATGGAAAAACTATATAGCACCAGGAAGTACATACTGAGGAGTTCGTGCAGAAATAAAAGGAAAAAATTGCAGGAAATAGCAAACATGTTTGTCATGAGTTCAAAATTGCTTCGGTGTCCAGTTTTAGTGGTACCAAATAGTTGTCGTTAAGCATGCAACCAAAAGTATCTCATCCTTTCGAAGTTGTACTGTAACATTACAGGATCATGATTTGGTGGCTTGACCGCTTGATTTGTTAAAATGCTAAATTCATCTCCATCACTTCATCTCCTGGTATTACATTAATATTAACAGAGATCGGACCCTCGCAGTTGCAAAGCTTCATGGGAAAAGGCAAAACAGTTGAACATGAGTTAACATTATATCCAGTTCTCCTCATGGGCTTGTCTTTATTAGCAGCTGGCTACCTTGTAGTTTACCAGCACTAGTAGAAAAGGGGGCATTGTTCCAGGCCGGGTCAGCCCATTAGTCCCGGTTCAATCCAGAACTGGGACCAATGGGGGCATTGGACCCGGTTCGTGAGCCCCGGGGGCCGGTCGGGCCATGTAGGCCATTGGTCCCGGTTCATCTGGACCTTTTGGTCCCGGTTGGTGGGACGAACCGGGACCAATGTGCCTGGCTCCTAGCCCACCACCATTGGTCCCGGTTTGTGGCCTGAACCGGGACCAAAGGCTGCCCTTTAGTCCTGGTTCGTGGCATGAACCGGGACCAATTAGTTGCCTATATCTACCCCTCGCCCGCGAGCAGAGCACTCCCAGTGCTCTGTTTTTCGTGGCCGGCGAGGGGGGAGCTTTGTGGTGCTCTAGCTCACCTCCTATGCACAAGAGGTGTTCGATGGAATGCCTGAGCCACACTACTTAAGCTTTCTCCTCTCCAAGCTCGACCTCCAAGCTCCATTTTCCTCAATATTTGTCTAGGTTTAGCGGTCCGTCACGTCCCGTCCCCGTCTTCACCGCCGTCGATCGCCCGCACCGATCTCGTCGCCGGCACCACCGTGGTGAGCCTCTTGTTCTTATCTTCTTTCTGAAAGGAAAAAAAATCTTACTTGTATATTAATATAGATACTTGTATAATTTTCTTACTTTTATTATTGCATCTTATATAGTGCGATGGTTTTGGTATCCGCCCCCGTCGGCCCTCGTCCTATCTATGATTCAGATGTGGTATATATTATCTTTTCATAACTATTGGTTCATTTATTGTTTATGACAATTATGCCGACCAACGTGACATAGATTTTATTTATCTAGGAGGTTGTTGAACCGGAAATTCCAACCGACCCTATTGTCGAGAGGTTAAATTTAGTTGAAGAAGAAAACAATTTGTTGAAGGAAAAAATTAGAAAAATTGAGGAGGAGAAGATGATATTGGAGTTGCATGTTGCGGATGTCATCGATGATCACAAGATCAAGATGGATGCAATGCGCTTGAAGATTAGAAAGATTAGAAAATATGCCATTCATACCGAGGCTTGGTATCATTATGTCGTTGGATCAGTTGTTACATTGGTTGCGATTATGACCGCATTTGTTTTCGCATTGAAATGTTTTACATAGTTTTAGTGTATTGTTTAATTAATTTAGATGCTCTGCAGAGCTTTATGTTGTTAGATGAGAACCATGTATGTACTTTGGTTTTAATGTGATGATGAACTTCTATTAATTTGGTCACTTAATTATCTATTCATGATGTTCTGTAATGATTTTTGACACACTTAATTATATATAATGCACGCAGATGAACCGGCAATGGATGCACGGTTCAAGACACACCTCCGAGTACATTAAGGGCGTGCATGATTTTCTCGAAGTGGCTGAGGCAAACAAGCAGAATGGTTTTATGTGTTGTCCATGCCCTATATGTGGGAATACGAAGTCTTACTCTGACCGGAAAATCCTCCACACCCACCTGCTTTACAAGGGTTTCATGCCACACTATAATGTTTGGACGAGACACGGAGAAATAGGGGTTATGATGGAAGACGTCGAAGAAGAAGAGTACGATGACAACTATGTGCCCCCTGAATACGATGATGCTACTGAAGATCAAGAGGAACCAGACGATGTGCACGATGATGCTGCAACGGGCGAAGCTGCTGAAGATCAAGAGGAACCAGATGATGTGCCCGATGATGATGATCTCCGTCGGGTCATTGTCGATGCAAGGACGCAATGCGAAAGTCAAAAGGAGAAGCTGAAGTTCGATCGCATGTTAGAGGACCACAAAAAAGGGTTGTACCCCAATTGCGAAGATGGCAACACAAAGCTCGGTACCGTACTGGAATTGCTGCAGTGGAAGGCAGAGAATGTTGTGCCTGACAAAGGATTTGAGGAGCTACTGAAAATATTGAAGAAGAAGCTTCCAAAGGATAACGAATTGCCCGACAGTTCATACGCAACAAAGAAGGTCGTATGCCCTCTAGGATTGGAGGTGCAGAAGATACATGCATGCCCTAATGACTGCATCCTCTTCCGCGGTGCGTACAAGGATCTGAACGCATGCCCGGTATGCGGTGCATTACGATATAAGATCAGACGAGATGACCCTGGTGATGTTGACGGCGAGCCCCCCCAGGAAGAGGGTTCCAGCGAAGGTGATGTGGTAATGCTCCTATAATACCACGGTTGAAACATCTGTTCAGAAATGGAGAGCATGCCAAGTTGATGCGATGGCACAGTGAGGACCGTAAGAAAGACGGGAAGTTGAGAGCACCCGCTGACAGGTCGCAGTGGAGAAAAATCGAGAGAAAGTACTGGGATGAGTTTGCAAGTGAGCCAAGGAACGTATGGTTTGCTTTAAGCGTGGATGGCATTAATCCTTTCAGGGAGCAGAGCAGCAATCACAGCACCTGGCCCGTGACTCTATGTATGTATAACCTTCCTCCTTGGATGTGCATGAAGCGGAAGTTCATTATGATGCCAGTTCTCATCCAAGGCCCTAAGCAACCCGGCAACGACATTGATGTGTACCTAAGGCCATTAGTTGAAGAACTTTTATAGTTGTGGAATGGAAACGGTGTACGTACGTGGGATGAGCACAAACAGGAGGAATTTAACCTAAAGGCGTTGCTGTTCGTGACCATCAACGATTGGCCCGCTCTCAGTAACCTTTCAGGACAGACAAACAAGGGATACCACGCATGCATGCACTGTTTACTTGACACCGATAGTATATACCTGGCAAGCTGCAGGAAGAATGTGTATCTGGGCCATCGTCGATTTCTTCCGACCAACCATCAATGTCGAAAGAAAGGCAAGCATTTCAAAGGTGAGGCAGATCACCGGAAGAAGCCCGCCATGCGTACCGTTGATCACGTACTTGCTATGGTCAATGATTTACACGTAATCTTTGGAAAGGGTCCCGGCGCACTAGCTGTTCCGAGTGACACTGGGGGACACGCACCCATGTGGAAGAAGAAATCTATATTTTGGGACCTACCCTACTGGAAAGACCTAGAGGTCCGCTCTTCGATCGACGTGATGCACGTGACGAAGAACCTTTGCGTGAATCTGCTAGGCTTCTTGGGCGTGTATGGGAAGACAAAAGATACAACTGAGGCACGGGAGGACCTACAATGTTTGCACGAAAAAGACGGCATGCCTCCAAAGCAGTATGAAGGTCCTGCCAGCTATGCTCTTACCAAAGAAGAGAAGGAAATCTTTTTTGAATGCCTGCTTAGTATGAAGGTCCCGACTAGCTTCTCGTCTAATATAAAAGGAATAATAAATATGGTAGAGAAAAAGATTCAGAACCTAAAGTCTCATGACTGCCACGTGATTATGAAGCAACTGCTTCCGGTTGCATTAAGGGGGCTTCTACCGGAAAACGTCCGATTAGCCATTGTGAAGCTATGTGCATTCCTCAATGCAATCTCTCAGAAGGTGATCGATCCAGAAATCATACCAAGGCTAAGGAGTGATGTGGTGCAATGTCTTGTCAGTTTCGAGCTGGTGTTCCCACCATCCTTCTTCAATATCATGACGCACGTCCTAGTTCATCTAGTTGACGAGATTGTCATTCTAGGCTCCGTATTTCTACACAATATGTACCCCTTTGAGAGGTTCATGGGAGTCCTAAAGAAATATGTCCATAACCGCGCTAGGCCAGAAGGAAGCATCTCCATGGGCCATCAAACATAGGATGTCATCGGGTTTTGTGTTGACTTCATTCCTGGCCTTAAGAAGATAGGTCTCCCTAATCGCGGTATGAGGGGAGACTGACTGGAAAAGGCACACTTGTAAGGGACTCAATAGTATGCAGGGACGGATATTCTTGGTCTCAAGCACACTACACAGTTCTACAGAACTCTACCTTGGTGACCCCGTATGTCGATGAACACAAGAACAGTCTGCGCTCCAAACACCCGGAGCAGTGCGACGACTGGATTACATGTGAACACATCAGGACTTTTAGCAGTTGGCTGGAAGCACGTATCAGAGGTGACAACACTGTTTGTGATGAGCTGTACTTGTTGTCCAGGGGACCATCTTTGACTGTATTGATTTGTAAAGGATATGAGATAAATGGGAATACGTTTTACACGATTGACCAAGATCAAAAGAGCACCAACCAAAACAGCGGTGTCCGCTTTGATGCAACAACCGAGAGGGGAAAGGACACATATTATGGTTACATAGTGGACATATGGGAACTTGACTACGGAGTAGATTTTAAGGTCCCTTTATTTAAGTGCAAATGGGTCAATCTGTTAGGAGGCGGGGTATAGGTAGACCCACAGTACGGAATGACAACAGTGGATCTGAAAAATCTTGGGTACACTGACGAATCATTCGTCCTAGCCAATGATGTGACACAGGTTATCTATGTGAAGGACATGTCTACCAGACCGAGAAAGAGAAAAGATAAGGAAGCGAATACATCATACGATGAGCCAAAGCGCCACATAGTTCTTTCAGGAAAAAGGGACATCGTGGGAGTGGAGGACAAGACAGACATGTCTGAAGATTATGAAAAGTTTCATGAAATTCCTCCCTTCAAAGTCAAGGCTGACCCCAGCATCCTGATAAACGATGAAGATTATCCATGGTTACGGCGCAATAAGCAAATGACACAAGCGTAGAAAAAGTGAAGACTTTCTCCCGCAACTATTATGATGATACCATGCCAACTTTGTAACTGACGAGTATGATACCATTGTCCGTTTTGTACATGCACATGCTATGTGGGTCAATTTATGATACCATGCCAACTTTCAACTTTTTCAGAGTTCATTTGAAATGCTTTAATGTCTTATGGTTCGGCCCTCGTAATAATTAAAAATAGCAACAATAAGTATTTTGTTGTAAGTAGAAACAAAGTAAAATAAATAAAGCGAGAAAGAAAACAAAAAAACAAAAAAAGTGTTTTCAAATTTGAAAACTAATGGCACTAACAGAAAGTTTATAATTTTCCTAAAACTAAAAGCAAAAACAATTAAAAAATAAAGCAAAAAACAAAAGAAAATAAATAATGCAGAAAACAAAAGAAAAAAACAACAATAAGTATTTTGTTGTAAGTAGAAACAAAATAAAATAAATAAAGCAAGAAAGAAAACAAAAAACAAAAAAAGTGTTTTCAAATTTGAAAACTAATGGCACTAACAGAAAGTTTATAATTTTCCTAAAACCAAAAGCAAAAACAATTAAAAAATAAAGCAAAAAACAAAAGAAAATAAATAATGCAGAAAATAAAAGAAAAAACTTGAAAAATAAATAAATATAGCAACAATAAGTAAAGAAAACAAAAAACAAAAAAAATGCCTCCTACTGGGCCCCCACGGCCTGAATACGACTAGAAACCCTACTATGGGCCAGGATTCAGGCCCGCAGTAGGCCCAGAAGGCCCATCAGGCAAAGCAATATCAAGTAGGCCCGAAAGCCTGCGGCGGAGAGGAGCTCGAGAGGGGTGCGGCAGTGGGCTTATAAACCACTGCGCGCCCCTCTCGACTAGCAAGGTGGGACTAAACTTTGGCCCCGAGGCGGGCAGCACAGAGGCCTTTGGTCCCGGTTGGTGGCACCAACCGGGACTAAAGGGGGGGCATTAGTCCCGGTTGGTGCTACCAACCGGGACCGAAGGCCGCCGGTTCCCGTCCTTTGGGCTGCCGAAAAAGAGGGCTTTGGTCCCGGTTGGTGGCACCAACCGGGACTAACGGGGGGCATTAGTCCCGGTTGGAGTCACGAACCGGGACCAATGCCCTTCGTATATATACAACACTTAGCAGTTTTCGCCAAAATCCATCTGTTTCTTCTCGCCCCGACGCCTTCTGCTCCTCGTCGCCGTCGCCGCCGAGCCCTGCCTTGACGCCGCCAGGCTGGTCCACCTCGTCGTCGCCGCCGCCAAGCCACTGCCCCGACACAATCGCCGCGCCCGCCGCCCCT
>NC_041385.1:705920723-705951534 GCF_002162155.2 Triticum dicoccoides | reverse complement strand
CCGTTCCCCGACCCCGTCGCCGTCGCCGCGCGCGCCACCCCTTCCCCGACCCCGTCGCCGTCGCCGCGCGCGCCGCCCCTTCCCCAACCCCGTCGTCGTCGCCCCGACCACACGCCGCCGCCTTCGGTCCGGCCGCCGGCGCCCTTTCCTCTTATTATTTTGTGCATTTTATGTATATGTTCTCTGTGTATATATGTATATGTTCTCTGTGTATATATGTTCATATATGCAAAAGTTAGATTTTAGAAAAACTTTATATATGCAAAAATTTATACATATATGTAAGTATATATGTATGTATAGATGTATGTATGTGGATACATGAGGGGGTCGATATACCCCCTCTCCGATAGCATTTTTGTGCATTTTAGGTTAGTGTATATATATGTTGATGTATATATGCAAAAGATAGATTTTTAGAAAAAATACTATTTTTCTGTTGATGATATGATGATGTTTTTTTTTCATATATGCATTTTTTCATATATGTATTATTTTTTAAAGTTGTTAGTAGATATCGATTTTAGGTTAGTGCATTTTAGGTTAGTGTAGAGGAGAAATTTAAAGTAAAATAAGGAAAAGGAAGAAAAGAGGAAGAAGGAAGAAGGAAGAAAGAAGAAGAAAAAGAATGAGAGGAAAAAGGAAAATAAGAAGATGAAGAAGAGGAGAGGAAGAAGAGGAGAAATAAATAAGAAGAGGAAAAAAGAAGAAAAAGAAGAGGAGAAGAAGAAAGGAATAGAGGAGAAGAAGAAAAAATAGAAAAAAAATTCTATTTTTTCTTCTTCTCCTCTTTTTTTTTCTTCTTCTTCCTTCTTCCTTCTTCCTCTTTTCTTCCTTTTCCTTAATTATTTTCCTTTCTCGTCGTTGTCGCGTCGTTGTCGATATAACCCCCTCGAGATAACTTCGACATGAGGGGCGGTCGATATAAATACACCCCCCCTCGGCCCTCTCGCTCGACCAAAACTCTCGAGGACACCCAAACCCTAGAGAGAAAACGATGTTGGTCTCCTACCCCCTCCCGCCGCGCCCCTACCCGACAAATTAACTCTCTCGAAGCGTTGTTGTGTCGAGGCGACCCCAAACCCTAGAGAAGCAGCATCGAGGCCACTAACATGATTCCTTATTGTGATTAGCTGGCTAGTTCTACGTTTGCCACTAGTTCCATCTATACCATATATAAACATGTTGTAAATATTTGCAGAAACTATGGAGCACTGCCGAGACGAAGAAACAGAAGCGATATTGAGGGACATAATCGCAAATGGAAGGGATGAAGTTGTGTCATTTCTCCTCGACACTGTTGTTGGTTAGCTGGAAGAACGGGGTGAAGAAGAGGGCTATGTTCATGATGGCTTCGACCCATTAATGCCGGTACAAGAACAGGACTATGTTCATGATGGCTACGGTGACACAATGGAGGAACAAGAAGGAGACCGTGCTGACTGCTCCGGTGACCGAACCGAGCCCGGCCAGGTATATATATATATATATATTAGTTAAGCCCGTGCTGACTAGTTAATTGATGCTTCCATTGTTTTGGTATATTTACACATATTAATTACTCTCGTCTTTCTTCCTTATAATTTCTAGCCCTCCGGATCGAGCACAACTTCGGTAAGGAGACGAGGCCCGAAGAAAAAGTTGAGCTCGGATGAAAAGTTTGAGATCATAGAAATCGCGCCCGACGGCGAACCGATTGAACCCATCCGGACAAGGAAGGAATTTTCTTCTCAGTGCGGGGTTCTTGTTAGGGAGAAGATCCTAATCAGCATCCAGCAATGGTATAAGCCTAAGGAGGAAGATCCTGAGGTGTCTTATGTCAATGATATGCAGAAAGAATATCTTTGGACTGAGCTGAAGGCAAATTTCACCCTACCGCCAGAGGAGGATCCGGAGAAGCCAGTTAAAGAGGAATTAATCAAGTCTTGTGCTCTTAAGAAGATGGCAACCCTAATGAGGAGGTGGAGGAAAGAGCTGAACCAGTTTGTCAAAAATAAAAAGACACCAGAATTCATCGGCAAATATGAGAAGATCAAAGATCACTGGCCCGCATTTGTGGCCTACAAGACATCGGAAAAGAGTAAGAAGATGTCGGAGACAAACAAGAAAAATGCTACGAAGAAGACGCTTCACCATCGCACGGGTTCAGGTGGCTACCTGCAAGCCCGGCCTAAGTGGTCCAAGGCTGAGAATGATTTGCTTGAAAAAGGGATCGAACCAGAGACAATGAGATGGCCAGACCGTTGCCGGACTTGGTTCTTCGGGTCTGGCGGAACCTTGGACCCTATAACAGGGATTTGCCAGTGGACGGACGAGCAACTGGAAATACCAGTCAAGAACCTTCGACACTATATCGATGCAGCGCAGCGAGGGACGTTCCTTCCAAACAGGGAGAAGGACGAGCTCACAATGGCCCTTGGGAATCCTGAGCACCCTGGACGGACACGAGGCACGCCAGGCTCCATTCCGTGGAAGGTTGGTTTTTCGAACGCAGTGGGTTACAAAACCCACGAGAGGAGGAAGAAACTGGAGCAGGACCAACTGCAGGCGCTGCACGAAAGGGTAATGGGGCTACAGGATCGAGAAGAGGAACGAGAAGCAGCGGATCGCAGCAAACGACCTGCCGAAGCTTCCCCCGAAGCTACCCCGCCATCTCTGCGGAGAAGCAGCGTGGCTTCCACCGAGCTGCTTCAGCCGGAGCATGTCTTGACGGCTCCTGCCAGCTATCCCGTGGATGGTATCACGGAGTCTCAAAAATTGCCACATGATGGCGCGATGGATGAATTTGAAGGTCAAGGCGGCTGTTGGCCAAGTTTATCCTAGTGGACCCGACACAACTTATCACTACCAGCCGATTCCAAAAGGATATGCTAAGGTGATGGTGGATGAAATAACGGAGGGATTTGAGGACCTCGTGCTTGACCACCCTACCGGTGAAGGGGAGACTAGGCTGGGTTCTGCTCTGAAGACTCCATGCCTATGGAAGAAGGAGCTCATCAACCTTCTGAACTGGACGCCTCCGCCTCCTCCTCCTGCTCCGGCGAGTCAGGGCACTCCGCCTCCTCCACTGCCTCCTCCTCCGGCGAGTGATGATCAGGGCACGCGTGGCGGCACTCCGCCTCCTTCTTCGGCGCACGGCGGCACTCCGCCTGCGCCGGCGCTCCCGAGCAGCCAGCAGCATCCTCCTTCTCCGCCTCGCCAGCAAGGGCGGAAGAGACCCGCCGCCGCCCCGGCTGCTCCGGCGCGTCGTACTCCTTCTCCTCTGCCTCGTAAGCAAGCACGAAAGAAGACAGACGCCGCAGCCACTCCGTCTGCTCCGGTGTCTAGCAGCACAACCAAAGGCGGGAGGCAATACAAATACGGTCCATCATCTCTCAAGCCTCTAGAGAAGTTACCGTATGAGAGGTCCGAGGAGGAAAACGATACGATTGTGCGGACCCACGTGAAGGAGTTCTTTGAAGGGGTGAAAGCAAAGAGACATCCACCTCCGGAGGAGAAGGTAGATCCGGTGAAAGCAAAGCGAACTATCGATGCCCTGAGGAAACCACCAAAGTCTCTGCCGAGAACCAACTATGAGCGCATTACTGAACATACATATCTCCAAGCCCAGCGGTCGGGAACTACTGTCAGTGCTAAAAGGTCAAAAGAACGAGCAAAGGGGAAAAAAACTGCCCAGCTCGGCGAACAAGCACAGCAATCGTGCCCCCCGCTCAATGTGTCTAATGCTCCGGGGACGGCGGCCGGTTATGGCAATCTTGACGATTACCTGCCTGACGATGCACTTCCTGATTTCTTGGAGGTGGACGAACACATATACGAGTACGGTAAGCCTCTCGTCAAAGATGAAAAATCTCTGACAACAATGATGCGAAGATTCCATAATTCGTACATGGAAACCTGCAGAGATTCTGAGGGTAAGAATGCTTTGTATCTGCATATTAAAGAGGAGCACAATCTCGTTGCAAATGATCTGTTGACTGTTTCATTTGATGAGTTCTTCGCGTTCTTCAATCAAAAGGCCCTCGATAAACTAATGGTCTTTTGCTACTATCTGTAAGTACTATTTCTATCATTAAGTCTCTATATATAGCTCGGCTCTTTCATTTCATGTATTTATAATTAATTATCCTCAATATATTATGCAGATTGAAGATCGTCGAGTGCAAAAAACAAGAAATTTATGATATTGGGTTCATTAACACAAATATCATAGATGAATTTCTGGTTAAAAAGGACATCAAAGAGGCCAAGGACAACGTGCTGCAATCATTGATAAAAAATCAAAACAAAGATACCATACTCTTTCCTTACAACGACAAGTGAGTGTTACTGTCGTGTGCATATTCGGTTTCCCTTATTACTCAAGCGAGGTTATAGTAATGTAATTGATGAGTTATACATGCGTGCACAGGTACCACTATATTCTTCTGGAGATTAAGCTTGAGCGTGGACTAGTAACCGTCTTAGACTCGAGACGGAAAGATCGCAAATCCTATGCGGACATGACTGAAATGCTCAGCAGGTAAGTTCAATCGATCATTATCGCACCATATCGGCAACTTTTTGTTCATTTCCTGATATCTCAAGTAATAATAATTATTTTCTTTGTCTTGCAGGGTTTGGAAATAGTTCACCGCAGAACCTCCGGGACTACCGAAGGAGCTGCGATATACATACCCGAAAGTAAGTACTAATGGCTAGCTAGTTGCGCGCATCTCCCGTTGATTCTATAGCTATACTTTCATCAATGCCATTTATAATGCTTCATTATCAGTTTGATTGACCTCTGTTTCTCGTAAAGTGCTTGTGGCAGGAAGAAGGGAATAATTTCTATGGATACTACGTGTGCGAGTTCATCCACAACGCGACTTTGAAAAACAAGCGGGGCTACTCTCAAAGACAATATGAAGTGCGTAAGCAATAATATTCACAATTTCATTTTATTACACCATCATTTCTGTTGAATTTCATTCATATATATGTATTAATTAATCCCCTTCTTCAAATTAGACGTGGCAGATGCGGAATGAACTCCTAGAACCAGATCGCATGAAGCAATTCAAGAGGAATTGACGGGATTCTTTCTTAACCACGTCATCAATAAAGCCGGAGAATACCATGTGGAAATTGATTTCAATTGCTAGGGAATTGTAATTATAAGAGATCTTATACATATGATACATGCATGTATGTAGCCAGTAGCGTCAGATACTTGTTGTTGGACCAATCTCTCGGAGAAGGAGAGTGGTCGGTCGATCACTTCTCTCGGTATGCATGAACTTCTGTACTGAATGGTTCTCTCGATCACTTATGTATATATAGTACGTAGATTCGACCAAGCACGGACATAAGAGAGGGCACTTCTCTCTATTAATTAGCTAGCTAACACAATATATGAAACACGTAAATTAACCCCCCAAAACCCCCAATCCCCCCCTCCTTTCAAAAAAAATAACAAAAACCCCAACCAATGGAATGCTGACGCGTGGATGCTTTTCGGTCTCGGTTGGTGCCACCAATCGGGACCAAAGGCCCCTTGACTGGGCTCGACGCACAGAGCCACGTGGAGGCACATTAGTCCTGGTTCTTGTTTGAACCGGGACTAATGGGTGGAAGTATTAGTAACGGCTCATTAGTCCCGGTTCATGAACCGGGACTATTAGGTGTTTTTCTACTAGTGCAGGCCTGAAAAATCAAACCAATCTATTAGTGGAACAACTGACATCCATAATTCATCGCGATCAGGAGAGGGCAAACAACTACCAACCAGAGTATTTGTGAGAGTGGACACTGTAAAAGGTTGTTCAGCTCCCTTGCTGAACTTAATCTCAGCATTGTTGTTGCCAAACTGCTTGATTAGGATTTTTTTTCTCCAGAAGCTCTTAGACCAGATTATCGAAAACCGTCGCCGTTTATCCTAACATAAAAAATCATATCAATCAATGAATATGAAGCCTAGAAGAAAATGAGACGCGGTATAGAAGTATAAGTATTCTGTAGTTTCAATCTCACCATAACCGTGCATAATGGCAGCGCCTCAGATTCATGTTAGTGACCACCCTGTAGTGTATGGCGTGAGTTATCGGATGGTTGTGACCGACTGCAGACCGTGTTGGGTGGCATGAGGGCAAGCTGTCCCCGCGGCGGAGGCCAAGCTGAGTGGCTCGGGCAGCGAAGGGCGCGGCGGGCGGCTCCCCCGCGGCGAAGTGCGCGGCGGCTCCCGCGGCGGAAGGCGCGACGGGTGGCTCCCCACGGCGGCTCCCGCGGCTACGAAATTGGTTTGCTTGGTCTCAGTATAGATGAGTTCAGCAATAGAAACTTACTTGGGACTCCGGTGGAGGGGCGGCGCCCAAGCTGCGGCTCCGGAGGCGGCGAACCGCGGCGGGGCGGTTCCGGCGGCTGGGGAGGCGGCGACCCGCGGCGGGGGCGGGCTCCCGCGGCTAGGGAGGCTCCCAACGACCCGCGGCGGCTTCCGGTGGCTCCGGCGGCGCGAGGCGGCGGTGAAGGGCGCGGCTTCCCGTGGCTCAGCGCGAGGCTGCGAAGGGCGCAACTGCGGGAGGCGAACGACGCGGGAGGAGGAGGAGGTCGTGCGGGCGGTTTTGTTTCTTTTTTACCGCGGGGCAGATTAGAGAGCGATCGATCATGGCTTAATGCATGGTTGCTAACATTAAACACCGAAGGAATAAGGGCCATTAGATTTTGATGATGAATGGATATGATTGTTTGGACCTGCCCCTCTCTTCCTTTTATAGTGATAGTAGATTTACAGCAGCTTGACAACATTGTCTAAAGAAAAGCAACTTGACAACGTTTGTCTCAAAGGAAAAATAGCTTGAGAACGGGAGCATCACACGTTCATTGAATAGCAAAGCAAGATTTTCTTGTGGGGAAAACTTCCAATCTTTTTTTTCACGAAAAGGTCGAGTCTATTATAAAAGTTCATTGGAAGTACAAATCATTTCATACATAATAAAAACTACACCGAGATTTCGAGACCACCGAACGACCACTACTGCCGCCAGAACAAGCACTATGCTTCCCTAGCAAAAAAAAGAACAAACACTATTCATCATTTGTCATATAAAAAATACTATTTTTTGCAAGAAAAACTTTTGATCTACTTATCAACTGTGAAGGTAGTACAATGAACACCAGAAGTGAAAAATATATCCATGTTCGTAGACCACCTAGCGACGACTACAAGCACTAGAGCGAGCCGAAGGTGTGTCTCCGTCTTTGCCCCTCCTTCATCGGAGCCAGACAAACTTTGTTGTAGTAGACAATCGAGAAGTCATCGTGCTAAGTCCCTATAGGACCAACGCACCAGAACAACAACCACCACCGATAAAGAGAAACGTAGATCGAAAGGATCCAACTTGTAGACACATGAACACAGATGAACGAAGATAGGATCCACGTGGATCCACCAAAGACAAACGTCGATCAAATCCCGCGAGATCCACCGAAGACAAACCTTCACACCCTCCGACGATGCTAAAAACACCACCGCGACGGGGACTAGGTGGGTAGAACCTTATTCCATCTTCAGAGAGTCGTTGCCGCCTGGCTACACAAACCCTAACAAAATTCAAAAAGGAAACGGAGCCCTCCTGCCGGCAAGGGTTGGGATCCACCGCGCTACCATGGCCCTAAGACCACAGGTGATGAGCTAGACCGGCGGCGGCACTGATGAGAGGCACGAGAAGCCCAAGTCACTCACATACACGAGCATACACTCATCTCTATGAGCGCATGCACGTATACTTTATCGCTATGAGCACCCCCAAGAGACTGAGCCGGTATAGCATCTTGTGATTTTACGAAGTCACCATAGGCGCTCCTCCCACTGAACTAACGTCGCGGGAAGCCTGAAATAAATCCAGGAATAATGCGAGCACCACGATGTCAAATTTAGAACTTGAACTCTGGTGAGCTAGAATACGAGTGTCATTTTAGCCATCCAATGACAGGTTAATTCACAAATCTTGCTTTGCTATTCAACGAACGTGTGATGCTCATGTTTCTTTTTTGAGGCAAACGTTGTCAAGCTGCTTTTTTGTTGAGAAATACGTTGTCAAGCGGCTGAAAATAAACAAAACAGACAATGAAAATAGCAGGCCCATTAGTTGGGCCGTTCTGCTCGTAGGCTACAGGCCCAGTGCGCTGATTTGCAAGAAAGCTAGAGGGCACGGCACCTCTGACGTGCCTTCGAGCACGGTAGACTATCTGGTTCCTCAGAAGTCTTATGTAGTTTTCCTCTACATTTAACCCATACAAAATAGATTTCCCACCATGATAATGACGTGACCTGCTTTGACCTTGACATACATGCAGAGAAAGTTGTATTGCAGAGCGTCCTGATATTGTTCCCACAGCAAGCGCTACTGCATGTTCGAGCAGGAGTAGTGGCAGCCTAGAAGCACTTTCCATTGCAGATGACGGGATCAGATTCATGTCGATAGAGTAAACATCATGCACGCCATGGATGCACATGCATATATGTATAATCTATAGTGACGTGTGTTAGATGCCGGATGTACGTACTTTGTACATCTACATGTCGAGTAGTACTAAAGCATGTAATCTGTCAACCAATTCAGCGTACGTGCTTTGTATGTTGTATCTCTAGCTAGAATCGATCTGTCTGATGATTAGCTAGCTAGCTATTGTGTACGTTGATGCATTGCTAATTGATTAATACAGATGGATTTTATTTTTACAGGATTATGTCATAGAGGAACTGCCACTTTGCTTGGTCGTCGTCATCGTAACCCCACGACAGAAAGTACTCGGGTACGAACCGAGATTATGTCAGAGGAACTGCCAGCTTGCTTCTTCGTCGTCATGGTCGCCCCATGCCGGAAAGTACTCGCGTAGGAACCGGGCAAGATGGTGAATCATGATCAGCGAGCTAGGACGACCCATGGGTCAGTATTGAATGGTGTAATCATATCTTTCTGCTAATGTATATTTATATATATCTTTCACTCCGACAGTTATCTTCTATTCTCCCACCACATGGAAGTGGAATCCATGTAAAATTGTGTGGGGATGATGATGTTGATTTAAGTCTTCTAGGAGATAGCTGCACACAAAAAAAGTCATGTAGGAGATGTATTGTGTCAATGTATATGCATGGTATACAATGTAGTATAGATGAAAATCTGGATATAAAAGGTACTATGTGCATATCAGCATATGATAAATTTGCCTTTGGATCTTTGGTCTGACTTTCAAGTATATAATTTACCTTAGGTATTTATTCTTATCATATTTATTCTTCTCATGTGGAAGGTTTGAACCAACCAGAAGTCTTATGTAGTTTTCCTCTACATTTAACCCATACAAAATAGATTTCCCACCATGATAATGACCTGACCTGCTTTGACCTTGACATACATGCAGAGAAAGTTGTATTGCAGAGCGTCCTGATATTTGCACCTCTCGCAGCTTTGACCTATAGAGGAATGGAGAAACTGTACTGAGGGGAAAACCTGGCCGCACAGACTAGATCATAAGATGAAAAATAAGGGGCGAATAGCTCCCATGCGACGTTGTTGGTGTGAATTGTCTCTCATGTGACGTAGTTGGTTGTAATCGCTCTCATGCGACATCTTCGTTGGAAAAAATAGCTCCCATGCGACACTGCTGCCTAATCCAAAGACACATGTTTAAAACTCGAATCAGGTGAGCGGGACCCACAACATGGGACCCACTAACTTATCCAACTCAGCATTGGTCAGGTGAGCGGGACCCACAGCGTGGAACCCACTAACTTATCCAGGTCAGCATTGGTACAAGAGGACACCGAGCCGTGCCCCGAGCCGTGCAGCACCCGAGCCCATCCTCCCCCTCCCCCTCCCCGACCGTTGTTGTTCTTTTTCTCCGGCGACGACGCGCAGCAACGCCGTTCCGGGCCGCGACCTAGCAATGTCGAGCTCCACTTCAGCCTCCCGCCGCTCATGGCCGCGCTATGGCGCAGTGCCCATGACAAGATGCCCTGCATGCCCACGTATCGCACCCCTGAAGCGGCTAGTCACAACGACCGACAAGAATGGCAACCTTGGGCGGGAATTCGTGAAATGCGAGAGCAAACCAGAGCAGGGAAAGGTGAGATTTTACTTCTCAATATGCCAATTTTGGTTTTTGTCTCCCAATTTCATATTTGCCCATTTTTCCCCATCGGATTTGGGATTTAGGGTTCATCTTTCCGATTTCAGAAATTGAAGCAATGCACCCATTTTGAGTGGCTAGATGAGTACATAGAGCGGATCAACTGGAGGGTGCATCAGGGGAGCTCGATTTACTGTTGGAGGCGGAGAAGTTGGGCAAGTTTGGATCGGGCGCATCTGGATCCGGGGCCCCTGGATCTGGCAATTCCATCGGGGGCGCCCGCCCTTCCATTGGTGCTACTGTGGGGGATGCAGGAGTGACGGCAGAGCTGAAGAAGCTGAACAAGCAGATGAAGAAACTCATCAAATTGCAGAAGCAGGGCAATTTGATGGGGCTGAACAAGCACTTTTTTATGTTTGTGTAATTGGTCTCGCATTTGTTTATGTGATGATAATTAGTCGTAAGTGAATAGATTGGGCATCATTTGTAATTGGGATGATATGTACATTTGAATAAAAGTGTTGCGCTGTATGAATTCAGCATATCCTCTCCACTCTTCTTCGGCCCCGTTTTTTAGTTCTTCAGTTCGTCATCAGTTTCAGTTTCAGTGGTAGAGGGAGAAAAGAAAAAAAAGGTTCGTCCACAGTTGCCCGAAAAGGCCAGGCCCATATAGAAGTTAGGCAGGGCCGAATAGAACATATCCAGGCCCATTGATAAAAGGAGTGCAAAAAAAGTGCACACGGTCATTGACATCGATATATCTTTTCGGCTTTAGATCATTTCACAAATTTTAAGTTTCCTGCAGTCACCTTTTTTGAGATAACTCATCTGATAATTATTTGAGATATTTTTATGCATAAGCTATTTGAGATAATTATTTGAGCAGTCTTTGTGAACCAAAAAAGTTGCAATTGTTTGGTTCTAGTTTATTTCAACCAAGCACCATTTCTTAATATATTTTTTTACTTGTGCTATGGTGTTTTCAAAGTTTTTACTCGTGTGTTTCAACCGAAAAAGGTTGTGCCCAAAAAAGAAGACATCTAGTGTGCCCCTAGTAGCATCTCCTTACAACATAGAGGGGCATCCCCTTACAACCAGGGGCGGATCCATACTTGGTCATGGGTGTACACCCAAATCTTTTGGCTAGACATTTTTATATATGGTGTATACTTTAATACATTCAGTGCCCAAATGACCTTTCTCGCTAATGCCATGTTTGGCAGCAAAAAATGACATAGCAAGCATGATTTAAACATCAAACAACACTTGCACATTTTAGATACCAGATCAATTGTTTTTTGGTACACATGGCCACATAAATAAAATGCAATGGAGAAACTTTAGGACCGAAAAAACATATAGATAGATAGTGGGGCATCGGGTACCCTAGTAGCATAGATAGATAAAACATATAGAGGGGCATCCCCCCACTACATATAGTTCATAAAACATGAAAGTAAAATAATTAAAACTAGATATATAAAAGACACGGGCACACACGCCCGAACCAACACAAACACAAACTAGAGCCCCAAACTAGATAGATAGAAGACTCGCCCCTTGAACAACTCCTTGGCCCCTCCTCCTTGCCACTCCTTGGCCCCTCCTCCTTGGGCCCCTCACTCGTCATCCTCCGGCATCTGGTAGGGGAGGGTGTGCATGCCGTTGGGGTGAGGGAAGATGTGGTGGAAGTTGGTGAAGATGTTGTAGGTCGTGAACGCGATAAACTCGCATCCACACCAGAACACCTGGCCGAGGAGGTGGTGAGCGTCGTAGGGGTTGGTGAAGGTGACGTGGAGGCCGATGACGAGGCCGTTGGCGTTGCCATCGTACTGCTCGTGGAGGTGGAACATGGGCGGAGTGCCCGGAGGGAGGTGGCGGTAGCCGGCTTGGAGGAAGAAGCGAGCCAACTCTCTAGGGCCCCTCCACCTAGAGATGGCCCACACCCTCAGGCTATTCTCGACGACGACTCCGGCCGGGTACTGCCTCTCCGGCACGGTGCGAGGGCGACGGTAGGTAGGGCCGTTGAACTGCATGGTGGCTCGAGTGGTGGATTTGGCTCGAAAAGAAGAAGGGGAGGAGGCTTGAGAGATGAGTGTGAGAGGATGAGGAAATGGTGCCCTTTTATAGCCGCGTTGCAGCTGTGGTCAATGTGTACACGGTGCCTTCTGGATCGTTTTCTCTTCTCCGTTCGCACTGGCATAAGTAATTGCGGGCATTAATTCAAAAAACGGCGGCCAGAGCATCCAAAGAGGCACGGGCAGCACAGGCGAGTTGCATCGTTTCGTGCACTTGCATCGGCGGTGACAGGCCCGTTCATCCGCGCGTGACACTGAAAAAGGAGCTGCGCCACATCTGCACCACCGACACGTCCGTCTCGTTCAAACATGCATTTGTTAAAATAGCTTAGATCGACGGTGGACGTTTGGCGCTAGGGTTACATGGGGTTTGGAGGCAGTCAACGGGGTTTTGAAAGGTTTGACCGAACATTCAAATGTGTATAACTAATTCAAAAAAAAATCTAAAAAATGAAAAACCTGCGCATATAGCCTTTTTATGTTACCTAGTTATGATATAAAATGATAAACTTGATCTAATGATCTTTGCTTGAAAAAACCTTCACAAATTGGACTATATCGACTAAGGTTGCATGGAGTTCACAGGAGTGAGAAGAGGGTTTGAGGTTTTGAAAATGCAAAAAAAATCAAAAACATCACCTTAGCTTCATTTTAGAGTGACTAAGGAGGATCTGAAGTTATTTTTGCATTTAAAAATTTTAAACTTGTTTTATTGCTAACTTTGTATTAAAGGGTGTTTTTTCAAAAATAAATTAAATAATATGAATACTTATTCAAAAAAAGGTGAGACTTCGTATTGATCCTATATAGGTATAATATAAGCTAAGAAAATCTTTTTTGGGTGATTTTGAGAAGGTCGAAAAAACTTGCTTAGAAATGGGGCCGTTTTCCCTTACTTTGGAGCCTGTTTGGACAACATTGTCCGTGACTATGAGTTGGAATTCACAAAAAGGGTTGGATTTATGAACTAAAGTGCATAATAGTACATAAAACGATGCAACATCACAGAACAAATAAATGAACTCAAAAAATATTGGAGATAGGTTCAAATTTGAATATCGGTTCAAATTTGAATATCGGTTCAAATTTGAATATCGGTCAAATCAACATCATAGCACATAAGTTATCACATGAAAGAACATAAGTTTTCACATCAAATGACAACAAACTTAAGTTTTCACATCAAATTTGAATGATTTCGACTCTATTTCTTTTGCTTCTTTCTACCACTCGATTTCTTCTGCTTTTTTCCACCGTTTGGTTCCACGGCGCATAGTTTGTTGATGCTGATGCTCTTGATTTTTGGCCCCTTGCAAACTCCACTAGGCCCCCTCAACTTTTGCACCTGACCATGTCCCACTTCTTCAGTTTGCACTTCTGCAGATTGAGTAGATGGCACACATTGTTCAACTACTTCAGTTTGCAACTCAACACTTGGCAGCACAACCTCCAAACATGGCAACACAGTTGTCAAAGCAGATTCGAATGGCAGCACAACAGTTGCTTCATCTGCAACAGTTTCAGATTGCCCTAGCGTCTGCAAAACAGATTCAGTATGCATCACATCGTCCAAAACACAAACACTTAGCTCATGTTCAGCAGTAACAATTTCAGTTAGCTCCATATCTTTGTCACCAAACATTATCTGCTTAGTGCTCTTCCTTCTATAGCCACTGAGTCTTGCTTTTTTCACTGGCCAGCATTGTTCAACAACAAGAGGTGGGGCTTTTTCTGCATGCTTCCTCCTAAAAAATAAAGCATTTGACTTGGTTAGATACTAGAACAAGTAGCAAAATCAAAAACTTGCAAAAACAGTAACATAAACATACTTTGGCCTCTGAGGAGTGTAGATGCACTTGGATGAACCAATTCTATGCCCAAGTACCTCACACAACTTGCACCTATTTTTGTTACCTTTTTGAGCCCTTTTGGGCTTATCATTCTTTTCCTTTTCCTTTTCCCCCTTCTTACTACAACCACCTTTCTCAAACCAAGCTTTGAATCTGCTCTGTTTAGGCCTCTCAGCCTTTCTTCTAGTGACAGGGGGACACAAGGTAAATTCTATTTCCACCTCAGGCCACTGAGATTGGTCAGTCAGTGCAGGAATTGGACTTGCATATGCAGCTTTGAATTTTTGTACTGAATAATACTCATGCAAATATGGGTGCATATTTAACCTGGGTTTAGATGCCAAAAAAAGTATGGAATGCTCACATGGTTTTCCAGTGTGTTGCCACTCTTGGCAAGTGCACTCATGCAACTCAGTATTTACCACATGCCTCTTGCCACTCTTTGTATCTCTAACTTCAGCACCCCACAAGGAAGATTTCTCAACAGATAGATGTGAAAGATTTCTACTCCTGTTGACCACCTGTTGTACCACTGCTGGAAGCTTGTCCCCTTCCAAAATATTAGCAATTTTTCCTCTCAACTCCCACAAACGCATGATCATGATCCTTATTTGGTCCACCATGTCATGCACAGGCAAGTCTTTCAAATGCTTCACTTTGTTGTTAAAACTTTCTGCCAAGTTGTTATTGATATGATCACATTTTATGGCAGTATTAAAACCTGATCTATACCACAACAGAGAATGGTGGGTGTTCAACCATGAAGCAAATTCATTATCACTACATGATGCCAATATCTTACCAAGGTGATAGGAATGTGTCTGTCTGGTGTAGGATCTTGCTGCTGGCCACATGCGCCCAAATTCATCTCCTCTAAATTTTTTTATCAGATTCATCCACATATGTCCAAAGCACTCCCTCTGCTCAGCATGGGGGAAAACATTTTTTACTGCATTTTCCAACCCTTTACATGCATCTGTGTGGATGGCCAAAGGAGAAACTAGCCCTATGCATCTTTTCAGTTGCATCATGAACCATATCCATGATGCCTCTGTCTCTGATTGAAACATTCCTATTGCAATTGGGAACATCCAGTTGTGTCCATCTAGAGCATTGCATGCAGCCAACTGACCATTCCACTTTCCAGTCAAAAACGATGAGTCTATGCTCAAATATGGACGACAACCTGCTTTGAATCCATCTATGCAAGGCTTCAAACACATAAAAAACTTGCTGAATAAAACCTTGCCATCCTCTGTTACCTCTGTATCTATCTCCACCACACTCCCAGGTGACCTCTTCTCCACCTCTGCTTTAAAACTATACAACATCCTAAATGTATTTGCCCAGTCACCATACAATGATTTCATGGCCCTTTGTTTTGCTTTCCACACTGTGGTATATTGCAGCTGGATGGGGTACAACTTCTCCAAGTCAACTTTAAGCCTCTTTGCAGTAGTGTTTGGAGTCTTGGCTAAAATAGGAGTAATCTTCTCTGTAACCCAAAGCTGTGATGTCATCTTTGAAACTCTCTGTGAAGTGGTCATACATGTATGCTGGTGTGGTATTTGATTTACCCTTACTGTACTTCCATCAGGTTGTAGTCTGGCAGACAAGTACCATTTGCAAGGATTGCCACCACCATCATAACCTTTGCACCGAGCATAAAATTTCTTTTGATCAGTCCACATAGTCTTGGCATCAAACTCTTTTTTCACTGCATAGGTCCTGAAAGACATCCTAAACTCCTTCATGCTTGGCCACAACTTTCCCACCTCAATAACTGGGTTCTCTTTGTCATACAAACAAACCAGCTCATTATCATCTGCGTCATCCACATCATCTGCAGCCTCTCTCATCAGGTGTTCTTCATCCTCATTTGCATTTCTAGGGCCTGTGTTACCTTCAGCTGGCAAAGAACTGTCATCCTTCTCCTTATCTTTGTCATCAACTTGAATGCCAAACATTTCGGCCATATCAATGTCAGATATTGGTGTAATGACCAAATCTGTTTTTTCATTCAACTCTACTACATTCCAGTCAACAACAATCTTCCTAGCACCATGGGTTCCCTCCTCTCCATATGCATCAATCCCAGTATCTTCAGCTATTATAGTCGGTTCAGTCAACAATGCCAACATCTTCTTTTATGAAACCCACTCATCATCTTCCATCTGTGCAGCCATCTTTGATGGCACATAACCAACTCTGGAATGAGTTTGCAGATCAATTAGCTCTGCATAAAATGTTACTTGTTTGCTTGCCCATCCTCCTTGCTGATCAATTTCAGCAACCATGGATTCTCCATCTTCAATTCTCACATATTCACCATTATAGTTATCGAAACGTTGCAGAGATACCTCTTGTTCTGGACCCCAAACAATACTCTCCCCAATTCTCTCCACCAAATTGCCCACGGCCTTCTCCTTCATGATCTCCAATTCCTGGGGATCAACATCTGCAAAATCGACATCCAACCTCACGGTGGTATCTCTATCAATGTCTTGGACACTGCCATCACTGAGCTTGGCTTTACAGGGAAAAAATTCCACTATAATTGCAAATGTGGTGGCAGAACCTGAACCTCCCCTGTTTTGTCAATGGCAGGCAGCGGCGGCAGTCACTACCAAATCGAGTTCGATTCTAAATCGCCAAGAAAAGAGCGCGGCATTACCGATTTGAAGCACTGTCTCCTCGGGGCAGCCCATCTCCTCGCTCCATCTCATCTAGCCCTCGCTCCATCTCCTATCCAATCAAGCAACAGGGGCAGCATGAGACCACAGATTTATTCAAAATTCAGTGGAATGGGAGTAGTGTTTGGAAAATACTCACTCGCAATAGCCGCTGCAGGGATAGGCACTCCACCACCGGGCCGCGGAGAAGAAACAACCCCCGGATCCAATGGAGCCCGATTCTAAATCGCCAAGAAACAGAGGCAGCATGAGGCCACAGATCCCCCAAAATTCTGGGGAGTGGGACTAGGGTTTCGGGCTCACCTCGCAACAGCTCTGCCGCTGCCGAGAAATGCGCTCCACCACCGCGGAGAAGAAACCACTGGCGGAGAAGATGCTTACGGCGGCGCCGCTCGCCCAGTCCAGCACGGTCACA
The DNA here is from genome assembly GCF_002162155.2 of Triticum dicoccoides. Classification (NCBI taxonomy): domain Eukaryota; kingdom Viridiplantae; phylum Streptophyta; class Magnoliopsida; order Poales; family Poaceae; genus Triticum; species Triticum dicoccoides. The sequence continues at coordinate 705,934,385 of NC_041385.1, read as the reverse complement.
CAGTCACCGGTCGAGTCGTGGACGGTTGACTCTTGACTACGTGGCCATAGGTGGACCCCACCAGTAAGAGCACATAACCCCCAGTGTCCTAACCAAATCTCAGCCTAACGGACAGCCAACTAGCCGCGTAAATGGTGTGTCGCATGGGAGCTATTTTTTCCAACGAAGATGTCGCATGCAAGCTATTACAGCCAACGACGTCGCATGAGAGACAGTTCACACCAACGACGTCGCATGGGAGCTATTTACCCAAAAATAAGTCTAGCGTCAACCAATAGCAATAACAGTTTAGGCATGATTAATATTGTTCATGCCTACATAGTTTGGCTAGGAGTTTATTCCACTTGAATGATCTGAATGTTGGGAACTAAAGTTAAATCTTATTCCAGACCAGATTCAGGATTATGTGTTGATTCATTTCTGTTTATTCTTTCAACAAAAGCACCAAGGTGATTATTATAACTGTTATAGTTACACTAACAGAACTATGCTAGAGGCGGAGCCAATTTTCAGTCGGGCGGTTAGATATTTAAGGTAGTGAACATTATTGGTACAGTTCACCATGCCAGATTGTTACTACAAGCAGAGTATATATTATCTATGACAAGATGGAAATTTCTAAGATGAGAAATTAATGCCTATATCAATGTGAATACTAGAAGAAAGGGCCTTCAGGTTTTCAATCACAATACCGAAATTAAAGAGTCTTCATCTTTTCACAACATAATTGTGAACATATGAGGTAATCCCAAGTGACAAACATTCGTGGTAAAGCCTACATTTTTCTGTTATAGTTGCACATGATGTCCAAATATTATGGTTAAATGTAATTGGCCTTATGAGCACAACAAACTAGATGATCTATAGCTCTTTGAAGTGCGACTATTTCCAGTTGTGCCACTCTATTATAAAAAATCTTGCATGCAAACTAGCATCTCCTGTTATCTGTATTGCATGCCAGTTCTCTATAATCTCGGTCATTTGTCCTAAAGAAACTTTTATTCTACTCACTGAATCATTCGTTTCTTTCCTAACAAGTTGCTATCAATGGATTTCTAGGAAGTTGAGATGAGACATGGTTGAATTAATATATGGTCTTTTAGAGTTAGAAAGGTAATAGTTGTCTGGCATGTAAGTACGCATCATCACATTTTTTGTTGTTTCATACTTCAGTTATATATCCACATTCAGGTCTACTCGCATATAGTTTCACAAGACCAGGGATATAAAAGTTAAAATCTTTCAACTTTCTGAAGCAATGTGTCTTTGAAGAGAAAGGACTAGATGTTTGACAAAGCATATTAAATTACAAAGTATTCCAATCTGCCGTACTTAATTAGAATGGGCACAAAGAGGAAGTAGCAAGTATGTAAATCCACCTACTCTATATTGCATTTATTTTGTTCAGATTGCACAAATCCTTGCATTTTGTATATAGTTCGAATTGTTAGTTTATGTCCTGCCAACATTTTTTTCTTAATTGTCGTGCGTCAGATGTGAGTCTAATTGGCGAGTACCACCGTAGACAAAACTTAACTAACATACGGAATAGCATTTTAATTCAAGATGCCCATCTATCAGACTATCACTTTATGTGCTACTATTGTTGTCTCATTACATTGATTGATACAATGAAAAATTGCTTGAGTGAATAGTTCTACGGACACTGGTCCGTTGTTGGACAAGATGGACGGATAATAGTTGTCATTTTGTTATAAACGATTGGGAGCTGCTAAAGATGCTTCCCTTATGGGATCTAAGACAACCAAGTAACAAAGTAATGTATTCATGTTGTCTTTCCCTATATATATAAGCTCATTTTTAAGTTCAAATTCAGAAATAAAAAATGATCATGCATGCTCGAAACCTATAACTATATCTTAGGCCATTGGATTAAATTATCCAAAGTTTATATATTCTCTTAAATTCACCTACTCGCATAGTGTTCAAAACATCAACATACATATGTCAATATATGTAGAACATTGTATCAAAAAGTATATATGCATGTCTATGTAACATCTTGAATTTTAGGGCTAAACGATTGAACAATCACTAGCCCGTGCGGATGCACGGGTTGACGACTAGTAGTTATATAATTCTTAACGTAATTGATTAAGTCTTTATCATTTTGAATGGAACGATTAAGCTCCATATTTGTTCCACTAGAATCAAACAAAAACAACAGTGTATCATCCATCGTCTTAATTAACAAACAAACAACAATATACATTTATTAACATCTTAACAAACAAACTACCACTTCGAGATAATTTCTAAACAAGGTTAAAATCAACCATCATCTATAACAAGTCGTTCCTGCCGTCGTTCCTTATCCAGAAATAAGAGAAGGATGGATGTACAAGCCTCCTCAGAGCTCAGTGACTTTCAGCCGTTGGATCGGTTTGCTTGATGCATTTCTGAACGTCGGATCGGCATCTGGATCAACCTGGGCCGTCGGATCTCGAGCTGGCACTGCTGGAATGAATAGTAATGGCAGTAAAATGTAAATACCATGCCCCCACCGGGGTATTTTGGTCATTTCAATTGTAGGGGGTATAAAAGGGCCGGCTCCCGTGGAGACAACCCTAGCCGCCCCCCCACGCGCCTCCTCTCCCCTCCCCTCCCACGCGCCTCCTCTCCTCCTTCCCTGCCGCCGCCCAGCCTCCTCCTTCCACCCCTCCGGCCGGCTCCTCTCCCGCACGCGCCGCCTCCTCCTCCCCACCAGCGCCTCCCTCTCCTCCTTCCCCGCCGCCACCCGACCTCCTCCCCGCCCGCGCCTCCCTCTCCTCCCACTCCTCCGATCTGGCGCCGCCAAACCCTAACGCCCCGCCCTAGCCCCGGCTCCCACGGCAGGGAAGGAGGAACGCCGCCAGCCATCCTCCCCGTCCATCACCGCCACGCCATCACTGGCACCTACTCGAGGCGTGGGCGCTACGGGTCAACCGCGTCGGGGAGATGGGCGCCACGCAGCGGTCGCCGGATCCGTTTTGCTACAAGTCTGGGCGCGTCGGATCCGCTGCTCCTCCCGCCCCACCGCCCACGACCCCCTCTCCCGCAACTCCGGCCAGCCGCCGTCGAGAGGTCAACTCTGGCCGCCTCCACCACCACCCATTGGCAGGAGCGCACCTCCCCCTCCCCCGCTACTCCTCCTCTACCACGTGTTCATCACCGGGAGGAGCAGCGGATCTGCCTGGTGGCGTCGCCGTAGGCTGAAGGAGTGGCGGACCATGGTCCTCGAGTTACTGCACCTCTGGGAAGAAGACGACCTGAGGTGAGCAGCTTCCAATCCGCCATGCGAAGCCACCACTGAGTGCCCTCACCACTTTCCCCATCCCCCCTCTCCTTCTCGCACGGATTTACCAGTTCGTCTGCTCGTGATTTGATATGTTGATTTTGTCATTTGCAGGGGGGTTGGATCCTAAGGGGCAGAGATGCAGTCCTCCAGAGTTGTTGGGAAGAAGAAGATGGGTAAGCTCCTATTTCTCTTCTATGTTGATTTAGCAGACGGAAAAATTAGGAAGAGGACTATGTTGGTGCTCTTAGTCTCATGATTTATGCTATAACAAGTCTCTCATGTGCATATCCTATGTTAGTGAATCACCTTCTAGCTGCTGATTACTCTTTGTTGTTAATTGGTTTGAGAAAACACTACGTGATCATGGTTCTGATTGTGCACCTTCTTGGCTTAGAAAAATAGAGCAATTTCTGTTTATTCTAAAGTTTGGTTATCTCCATGGGGAGTCCTTGATGTGTTATGGCTCGACCGTGCAGCCCTGCGTCCTCGAGCAGGAGCAACTGATTCCCAAGTTGCCGGTGCTTTGTTCGACAAGGAGCATGTCGCCGTCACCTTGGGTGCAGCCGTCCGGTGGAAGGCGCTCTGCCTTTTTCAGAAGGCGAGGAGGATCGGCGGATCCATCTCCCCCTCCTCTCCAGGTCTGACCTATGTTCCATCCTCATATTCACCCATGTCTTCTCAACACTCATGCTCCCCCCTTCTCTTTCTCTCTGATCCATGTTTTCTATGTCTTAACATACATGTCTTTGCGTGTGCGTGCAGCAGCTCGGCGGAGACAAAAGAGGAGGTCACCGGGAGATGACGAAAGATCAAAGGAGGATGGTTAGTGTATGCTTCCTGAGTACTGTCAAATCTGTGTTTTTATACAGTGTTGGTTCCCAACTACTGAAGTCAAAAATTCACTAAGCTTGTGGGTACAGTAAGTTAGTGTTAATGTCTGTTACTGGTTACAGAAGTTAGTGGTTCACTAGATATTGGTTACAGTAAAATACCCCTATGTTACAGTAAGTTAATGGTTAACTGAACTACCGAAGATTTGTCTTCGATTGTACATTAAAGTTAGTGTTCTAAATGTTCTCAGTACTGTACTGAATTTGTCACCGACTGTACTGAAGATTTAAAGTAAACTGAATTTAGAATGCATATACATTAGATTCCAAAAATGGTAGTAGCACTTGGTTCTCATATAAAGCCCATAAGAGCAACCAATTTAAAAGTTTAAAGATAATTTGTGAGAATCTACAACATTTTCTGTAGAGATTAACGGTGAGGCTTAATCTACAACATTATGTGTAGATTAATGGTCAGGCTAAATTGCACTCCATTTTCTGAGAAATTTAAACTGGATGCTGGTATTTCTATGGTCCAGTGAATTAATGCTTGACTGTATCTCCAATACACTCAACCATTCTCTGTGATTATAGTTTCACCGTATCTCAAACACAAGGACAAATGTATTACTCCAGTATAAATCTCCAAGGATTGTGTGCAAGCAATCTCTAGGATCAATATTGAGTTTAGCATATTAGTTAACACTAGGGCCAATATTCAGTTAACAATGGGATCAATATTCAGTTAAGGCAAGTAATGTACATGTGGTTAGCATCATCGTGGTCGATGGAGTGGACAATGCCAACGATCAGTTCATTTTTGTGGAATGTTATCTCTGGACTGAACTCAAGCAGTAAGAATATATTTGTATCTTGATTATTAGCAGAACAAGTTGCATGATAATTATTTCGTTCTTAGGGAAATATTCGTTGCTGACTTGCTATTGACTCTCAGATTTGCAAGGTCGATCGACATATGCGACAAAGATCCTGTTGTGCACAAGCATACTCCATACATTGTTATCCTCATGGGGCTTGCAGAAAAATGGGTCGATGCGCGTGATGGTCAGTGACCTTCGGCCAGGCAAGAGAAAAGGGAATTTAAGGTACATGATTTTTTGGGTTTGTTGGCCAAATAACTAAACAAATTTCTAGGATATTCTGATTGTTGACAAAGCTACTGTTTTTGCCAGGACCTAATTTGAGCCGTATGCTTAAACCGCGAGTCATCCAAGAAGTGGTCCAGTTTTACACAGTGCTCCTAATAGTACAATTAAGGAAAATAGTTAACTCCCTCAATGATTTGGCCCTTGACTCCCTCTCAATATGGATTCCCGATGCATAATGGACTACCAAACAATGTTAAGGAGACATAGGTAAGCAAGAATTCACAATTAACAGCCCTTGTAGCTGTGATAATATGACATCATGATAGTTTGGTAAGCAAGAATTCACAATTAACAGTCCTTGTGGCATTTACATACATGTTGGGTTCAGATAGACATATGAAATACCTTGATGCTGACCCTAACAAACCCAACTAGACCATATGAACGTGCAGCAACCAAGACGGTATTTGCACTTCTGCATATACTATCTAATTTCGATACAGAACTCTCTGGAAGCTGCAGTGGTGAAAATTTGGTGCATACTTCATATAGATGTTCTTCTAGAATGTGCATTTTAGGATCAAGCATTTTCTTGATTTTCATATTGAAGATCAAGCATTTTCTTGATTCTCTTAATATGGAGCTTTGACCATCTCTTTGGTGACCAGTTTGGATAATTTTAGTTATAGCACCCACGCAAATTTTGTTTCTTTCTGTATATTATCAGTCTTCTCAAAAATTGAAGGATTGGTAAGCCTTTTGGTATTATATATTTTTAGTCCATGTTAGGATATCTGTCTATTGTAGGTGAACTGGAGCTTCCACTTTTATCAATGTTGCTTGTGTAAAATATAGACATAGCTTTTCAGGCAATTCTGCTTTGTCATGGAGATGAAAAGTAATTATTTTGGTGTGGTGAATCAATTGTTTTGCTGGGTGAGATATATCCCTCTCCTTGTTTTCTATTTGTCAGGTTTCATTTGATTGAGGTTTATAAGACAAGATTGCAAGTTGTAGAAAGGATGTACATATATGTACTTTTCTGTATAGGTCTTGCCTTGTGAAATTATGTAGTAGTGTTTGTACTTTTTTTCTTCTTATATCATGGTGTCGCCTGTGAGTGTTCCCAATAGTGTGGACTAAGTATGCAGCAATAGTGTGAATCAATCTACACTTGCAGCATGACTGTTTTTTCGCCCTGGGCCTTTTTATTTATGTGATAGAACTTTCTTTAGCAATACACCAATTCAGAATATTCATATATTCTTTTCTTAGTCATTTTCAATTTTTATATGTTGGCGAAGAACTTACTTTAGCAGCATAGTGCTAACAAACTTACTTAGGGTATCAAACAGTGTACAACTAAAGAGAATTCAATTAGCTGGCTTGTTTGTAATCAGTGGTCTAGGTAGGTTGCAAGGAAGAGGGCTTTTGTATCATTCTTCTTTTGATTTTTTGGATCAGTGGTCTAGGTAGATTCCAAAGACGGGGATTTTTGGTGTTGGCTTCTTTGGAATTAGTGGTCTAGCTAGGTTCCATGGAGGAGGGATGTTTGTTTGTATGTTGGATATAAAAGTATCAAGTATCAACTTGATCCACATCTGCTCTTTTGCTTTTACATGGCTCACACGGTCATGTTATGTAGCTTCAGAAGAGATTGCAGATCATAAGCTTGCAAGGATAATTGGTTAGTGATTCTTTATCTTTGAGGTTCACCAGGATCACATTGCAGGTATAACCTTCATCTCTTTTTCAAAAACATGCATCTTTATGTTTTGTATAAATATATGTTTGCTGTTTTGTGAGTGTGCTACTGCGCATTGCTTATATATTGCTAGATCTTCTATGATTTAAAGTGAAGATGAGTATGTTCCTTGCATCTTAGCGTTTCACCCTTTCCGCTTTAGCAGGATATACTGAGGAGATGCTTTCTTTGACCGTCCGTTAATTATATATTATTTACTCACACTTGATAAATATATATGATATTTTGAGTAAGAATTGAATCTGAACGTGTGCTCTTGTCCAAAAAAGAGAGCATGAAATGATATATTTTACCTATGAATCCTCTTCATGTATAAATAAGCATGCAGATTGTTTTTGATGTCCTCATAACCTGTTATTATAAACCATATATGATTAGAAGACAAGAAAGAATGGCAAAGAGGCACAAGATTCTCATGCCAAAGAGATATTCCTCACTCAAAGGATTTTGACTGACGAGTCCAGGTTTGGTACTAATTATGATCACTTTCAGGTCCATTTGCAGGTTTGGTTTGATTTTCCTTTATGATGCAGCACCATCATTTGCAGCATGAGGACAACATGATTGTAGCTAACACCCTCTTTAGAAAGAGAGAATCACATCTGGTGACTTTTAGTAGTGGCCAACACTCTAGCCAGATTGATTTCATCCTCTCGAGAAGAGAAGATAGGCGTGCGTGCCTAGACTGTAAGGTGATACCTGGGGAGAGTGTTGTACCCCAGCATAAGCTGGTGGTTGCTGACTTCCGCTTTCGGATTCGTGTCCAGCGGGATAAGCGTGCCAAGGTCGCTAGAACGAAGTGGTGGAAGCTCAAGGGGGAGGTAGCTCAGGTGTTCAAGGAGAGGGTATTTAAGGAGGGCCCTTGGGAGGAAGGAGGGGATGCGGACAATGTGTGGATGAAGATGGCGACTTGCTTTCGTAAGGTGGCCTCGGAGGAGTTTGGAGTGTCCAGGGGAAGGAGAAGCGAAGATAAGGATACCTGGTGGTGGAATGATGATGTCCAGAAGGCGCTTAAAGAGAAGAAAGATTGCTTCAGACGCCTATACCTGGATAGGAGTGCAGACAACATAGAGAAGTACAAGATGGCGAAGAAGGCCGCAAAGCGAGCTGTTGGTGAAGCAAGGGGTCGGGCATATGAGGACCTCTACCAACGGTTAGGCACGAAGGAAGGTGAAAGGGACATCTATAAGATGGCTAAGATCCGGGAGAGGAAGACGAGGGATATTGGCCAAGTCAAATGCATCAAGGACGGAGCAGGCCAACTCTTGGTGAAGGATGAAGAGATTAAGCATAGATGGCGGGAGTACTTCGATAAGCTGTTCAATGGGGAGAATGAGAGTTCTACCATTGAACTGAATGACTCCTTTGATGAGACCAGCATGCGTTTTGTGCGGCGCATCCAGGAGTCTGAGGTGAAGGAGGCTTTAAAAAGGATGAAAGGAGGCAAGGTGATGGGCCCTGATTGTATCCCCATTGAGGCGTGGAAAGGTCTCGGGGACATAGCGATAGTATGGCTAACCAAGCTTTTCAACCTCATTTTTCGGGCAAACAAGATGCCAGAAGAATGTAGACGGAGTATATTAGTACCAATCTTCAAGAACAAGGGGGATGTTCAGAGTTGTACTAATTACCGTGGAATTAAGCTGATGAGCCATACAATGAAGCTATGGGAGAGAGTCATTGAGCACCACTTAAGAAGAATGACAAGCGTGACCAAAAATCAGTTTGGTTTCATGCCTGGGAGGTCGACCATGGAAGCCATTTTCTTGGTACGACAACTTATGGAGAGATATAGGGAGCATAAGAAGGACTTGCATATGGTGTTCATTGACTTGGAGAAGGCCTATGATAAGATACCGCGGAATGTCATGTGGTGGGCCTTGGAGAAACACAAAGTCCCAGCAAAGTACATTACCCTCATCAAGGACATGTACAATAATGTTGTGACAAGTGTTCGAACAAGTGATGTCGACACCGATGACTTCCCGATTAAGATAGGACTGCATCAGGGGTCAGCTTTGAGCCCTTATCTTTTTGCATTGGTGATGGATGAGGTCACAAGGGGTATACAAGGAGATATCCCATGGTGTATGCTCTTTGCGGATGATGTGGTGCTAGTTGACGATAGTCGGACGGGGGTAAATAGGAAGTTAGAGTTATGGAGACAAACCTTGGAATCGAAAGGGTTTAGGCTTAGTAGAACTAAAACCGAGTACATGATGTGCGGTTTCAGTACTACTAGCTATGAGGAGGAGGAGGTTAGCCTTGATGGCCAGGTGGTACCTCGGAAGGACACCTTTCGGTATTTAGGGTCAATGTTGCAGGAGGATGGGGGTATTGATGAAGATGTGAACCATCGAATCAAAGCCAGATGGATGAAGTGGCGCCAAGCTTCTGGCATTCTCTGTGACAAGAGAGTGCCACAAAAGCTAAAAGGCAAGTTCTACAGGACGGCGGTTCGACCCGCAATGTTGTATGGCGCGGAGTGTTGGCCGACTAAAAGGCGACATGTTCAACAGTTAGGTGTGGCAGAGATGCGTATGTTGAGATGGATGTGTGGCCACACGAGGAAGGATCGAGTCCGGAATGATGATATACGAGATAGAGTTGGGGTAGCACCAATTGAGGAGAAGCTTGTCCAACATCGTTTGAGATGGTTTGGGCAGATTCAGCGCAGGCCTCCAGAAGCTCAGTGCATAGCGGACAGCTAAAGCGTGCGGAGAATGTCAAGAGAGGGCGGGGTCGACCGATTTTGACATGGGAGGAGTCCGTTAAGAGAGACCTGAAGGATTGGAGTATCGACAAAGAGCTAGCTATGGACAGGGGTGCGTGGAAGCTTGCTATCCATGTGCCAGAGCCATGAGTTGGTTGCGAGATCTTATGGGTTTCACCTCTAGCCTACCCCAACTTGTTTGGGACTAAAGGCTTTGTTGTTGTTGTTGTTTATGCAGCACCATCATTTGGACTTACAACTCTGAACCAGTATATGAAGAAATTTAAAGTTCTGGATATATATTCCAATGATGCAGTGTAAGATCCATTCTCAGCAATCCTTTCTACTTTGGTTTTCGATGTGATGCCATTGCTCGACTCCTCCCTTCTATTGGAAAATGGTGCTCTTCTATATCACTCTTCATCTTCAAAAAAATTAGTTATTTTGTTTTTATGTTCCTTTGGTTATACCATGCTTAGATATGTAAGCATACCAATAGCTTGGCATTTACCTCCTGGTTATGCCAAAAACTTTATAATATTCGATTTGAATAATTTTGTTGCAGTGTCATGTAGTATTATTCTTGTGAGAATTCAGTTGCCAGAACTCTCTGTTTCTGATGGTTTTCAACCATTTTTATATGTTGGTTCTCATTTTTTTGTTTGGGAATTCCGTTGACTGAGAATTTGCTATGCCTGCTGGTTAGGTAATTGGTCTTTGTGTGTGTGTGTGTGTGTGCGGAGATCGATAAGGCTAAGTAACTAATTTTTGTTGTGATATAAATCTTCTGTACATGCATGTTTCCCACATCAAGCTCGGACATGCTTTTGCTTTCCTGATTTTTATGCGGTATATTATGTGTACATGTGCACGTTGCTTCTCCTTTGATGATGCATTCACTCTGGATTTTATTTTTCAGAACCATTTCTCCTGCCAGTCCTTCCAAGTCCCTCAAGAACTCAGCAGATTCTCATGTTCTGTTCAAGCTGGCATTTGTGTGACGAACATCGAATTGATGCATTTGTATCTCCTTTGGTTGGATACAGAGTTCCATATTCTGAGAAGAAGGGCTTAAATGATGTATGTGAATAATTGAAGGGCAGATTGCTGGTACGACACGGATCATATTTCTTTCAAATACAATGTTCTTTTGTGTTGGCCTTTCTATTTGGTCATTTGATTGCACCAAAGATTTATTATTTTCCACTACTTTAAGGATACAACCAATGAGGCAATTTCTGAAGGTAAAGAGTTGTATGTGTTTTTCATGTAGTGAGTGCTTTGCTTTATTTTCTTCCGTCACATTGGTTGAAACTTCTCTACTGCTGAGATACTTATTGCTTAATTACCGAGGTAGAATCTCCATTATTATGTATATTCTTACTAAAATTAACTCATGAGAATATTAATTAATGTCCATGCTATTTCACAATCAACTATGAACTTAAGGTGGTGTTGCCAAAGGCAGTGCTCGCTAATGCATGGACGGCTGACAAAGAAGATCATCACCACTAGCATGTATACATCATCAAGCAAGGCAAAGCTTGCTGGTGGAACCAAGATGATGACTTTTTTTTGGGTGATGCACCTATAGTAATCAGTGACCTATACTAACTGAAGATGGACGAGAGAACAAAATAAGAAAGAGGTGGCCATTGAATTGTCACGATAGATCAAAATCATGATCGGTTAGTTGTTCCTCCAATAGCATTGCATGTAAATGAATCTTAATATAGCTCACCACAGCTCGCTCCTCCCTGTTTCCTCTTCAATTGTTCCAAGCTTAAGGCCGTAGCTACTATTCAGATAGGTAACCTAGATTTCTTTGGTCGGCGTCCTGCCTGGCAATGATGGAAACAGAGGTGGCACGACTCCGTGATATGGATATGAGTATGATAGTGTTTGACAGTGGCGCATGTGACGGTGCTTGCGGGTGCCCATACCGCTAGGAGGGTTGTCTGCACGGTGTTGGAGTGGTCAGTGACAGTGCACCTATGCCATGTATGGATCAATAACAATAGGCATGAGTGCCAGCGGGTTGTAAATACCATGATTCAGTTGCACATATGTCTTTGGTTGGGTCAACACGTTGCATTTTACTTAGTGATTTGTCGTGAGTGCTCTCGTGTGAGATTAGCACGTCTTTCATACCTGCCTTTAATGTATGCTTTTGTTTTACCAGTTGCCAGTCACAAGGCATGATTAGTACCCTGAATGATTTAATATCTTCTGTTGTTTAAGGTTTGATCTTGCTTATTTTGCTAATACCATATGATGCGAATGGATTAAAGCTTTCTGTCATTACTATTTAGATTGTATTATCCTATGCTTTTGTTGGATAAATGAGTGGTGGTGCTGGATATTTCATTTCTTGGATGGTTGTGTCTTGCCTGTGGTATCTTTCTGCAACTGAATTCATGGTGCTGCTGGATGTGTGTATATTTTGTGCTAAATAGTAATTCCTAAATAATTGTTTCTGATAAAGAACGATGCCTTTCTTACACAGGTTTTTTGATGCATTTGTGCTCGTCGGCGGGACGGTGCAAGGCGCAACTCCGACGCGGTTCCTCGCCGGTTGGATGGCGTTCAGGCGCAACCCCGGCGTGCACTGAGTACTGCCTCGGCTACAACCTCTCTCGGTGAGGTCCATCTTCCTCCTGCTCCTCTGTTTCGGCTACTATATGGGACATGGCCATGGCTATATTGATGTGGCGCTCGTCTGGTTGATGCTCTATGCCCTACTCATGCATCAATTCCTACTTGAGCTCTATAGTTGTGGATCCATGCCATTTCAGGGTTTCTAGGCTGCTGTTCATGTTTAGTTGCTATCATAGGGAGTTCATGTGATGCTTTGGTTTACATGTGGATGCCCTGGTCCTATAGCTATGCTCCTGGATTTGCTAGATTGATCAGTGGCGTTCATGCTAGGGCGATGATGATTAATCGTGGCTGAAATAAGTGTGCCTTTGAGCAATCGTGGCACCTGTGCGTATCAGGTTGGACCCTCCCTCTTGTCTCTAGAATCCTTTTTGATCCTGTGATACTTGTTGTTGTCCTTGGATGGTCATTCTTGTTGAGTGATAACCAGGGCAGCTCCACTGTATAAACAGATTGATCTGGTGATAAGAGATGATGGGGGGTAGGTTATATGATCGAGGAAAGGTGAATCTGAGCCCACTATGCAATGCACCCTGAATCCTCATAGCTCAGCGACTCTGGGCCGTTCGATCGAAAGCCCCTCGTGATACCGACCATCCAATCTCGAGCTCGATCGCCGTGAGCCATCCAATTTTGACCCCGATCGACCTGGGTCGTTGGATAAAATTCCAGTTGCAACAAAATGTAAATACCGTGCCCCCACCAGGGCATCTGGGTCATTTCGCTTGGGGGGGGGTATAAAATGACAGCGGCTTCCTGGGATGAAAACCTAGCCGCCTCCTCTCGCACTCGCTCCTACAACTGCCTCCCTCCCTCCCTCCCACACAGGTGGCTCCCACCAACCATGGTGACGGCGGCAGTGGCCACGGAGGAGGGCGGAAGAACAACGGCGCCGGCGATGGTGTCCGTGGCGGCTATGCAATTAACCCTGAACCATTTTTATTTGTATTTAAAGGTGTTGCTTATGCTCAAGTGGTGTTCGTGCTAGGGCGATGATGATTACCTTGGCTGGAATTAGTGTGCCTTTGAGCAATCGAGGCACCTGTGGGTATCAAGTTGGATCCTCCCTCTTGTCTCTAGAATCCTTTTTGATCCTGTGATGCTTGTTGTTGTCCTTGGATGGTCATTCTTGTTGAGTGATAACCAGGGCAGCTCTACTGTATAAACAGATTGATCTGGTGATAAGAGATGACGGGGGTAGGTTATATGATCGAGGAAAGGTGAATCTGAGCGCACTATGCAGTGAAACCTGAACATTTTTATTTGTATCCAAAGTTGTTACATATTTT
>NC_041385.1:705164007-705188778 GCF_002162155.2 Triticum dicoccoides | reverse complement strand
GAGAGAGAGAGAGAGAGAGAGATTAAACACATAGCTACTAGTACAAACCCTTAGCCCCGAGGATGGACTACTCCCTCGTCATCATGGTGGCCGTCGGGATGATGAAGATGGCCACCAGTGATGATTCCCCCCTCTGGCGGAGTGCCATAGAAGGGCTCTAGATTGGATCTCGCAGTTCTAGAACTGGCGGCGGCTGGAACAAAATTTCTTTGACTCCCTTAGGGTTTTTGGAATATTTGGGAATTTATAGAGCGAAGAGGCGGTGCGGGAGGGCACCGAGGTGGGCACAACCCACCTGGGCGCGCCTGGGCCCCCAGGCGCCCCCCTGGTGGGTTGTGCCGCCCTCAGGGCACCCCCTAGGTGCTTCTCCGGCCCACTGGATGTCTTCTGGTCCAAAAAAATCTCCAAAATTTTTCGCTGCATTTGGACTCCATTTGATATTGATTTTCTGTGATGTAAAAAACAAGCAGACAACAACAATTGGCACTGGGCACTATGTCAATAGGTTAGTCCCAAAAAATGATATAAAGTTGCTATAAAATGATTGTAAAACATCCAAGAATGAGAATATAATAGCATGGAACAATAAAAAATTATAGATACATTGGAGACGTATCAACATGTGTCTTAGAATGACACAATTTCTAAGAATTTTCTTCTATACAATCACTATCACAAACACCAATCAAGAAAGGTCAAACATGAATTTGCAAGTGCACCCCTATAGTAAATATTCGACATACTAGTTTATCGGATTAACATTTGAGAACATCTTAGCTCATCACCAAAGCAAAGAGGCTACCGGCTTAAAAGGGTTAGAAATCAACGGGAAAAAACGGCATGAGCTTTGCTGAAAATTGAACCAATTGAGTGCCACAAAATTGATGAAACTGACATTAATCAACGTTTCACCAAAACGTCAACACTCATTCTTGAATCACTATAAATTTTTTTAAAATGGAGTAATTTTGAATTCCTATGCTATTTAATCAAAAGGGGTCAATTAAGGTAATCTATACGTACTTTGCTAAACGAACCAATACATACATGAGCAGACACAAACTTGATTTGTATGTAATAGAAACATTTCTTCGAACCCTAAACTCAACATGTAACAGAAATGTCCCTGCAAGTTTTTGACCCTAACCCTTGCAATGACTTATGCATCGACGACCCCACATCTAAAGGTGAGGAAATTAAACACCGGCCTTCTGGGTTCTAAAAGTAAAATGTGTGAACATCTAATGTGATAAACGAACACGTGTAGTGCCCATGAACAGGGTGGCGAGAAAGGACCCAACGACCGCAGTGGCAGTCGACTTCTAGCATGGGTAGGTCGGGAGGCGTGGCGAGCAACCGCTATGGGCTTGGACACACTACCCTTGGTGGAGGCACGATTCGTGCATCTAGAGAGTTAAAGGTCAAGGAGCAAGGAGAAAGGGCGGGGTGGCTTACGTACTGACGGCGCATTCGGTGATGGGCGCAGGTCATTAGAGGCAACGACATGGTCCGACGGCTAGGCATTTGATGGGAAATGTTCATGAACGGCAAAGGCTTATGCACACCCAAATTTAGTAGTGTCAAGCGGCATCGAAGGTCCACTAGTCATGCATATTAACAATGGTGGGAAATCTAGGGCACCCACGAGAGCAAATATTTTCTACATTTGTATTAATGTTAGTTTTTTTAGTTTAGGGATAAATTTTGGTTCCCATTTATTTGTGGGGTTTAAAGTAACTTCTTACTACTTGTCATGCCCAAATTTGGGACTATATTGGTCTTGTTTGTTATTTTTAAACGATTAAAATAATTTCTAGCGACTAAATTGAGCAAAATGCTCTTCTATTTAAAAAATATGCAAATGAGCTCTGAAAGAATGAAAATCGGCATAGTTTGATTATGTGATCTCTATAGGGTGTGATAAAAAACTGAGAGGAAAAAACTTAATGCACTTTGTCGTGGAATTGTCACGTCAGATGTCCTCGTGAAAGGACTTAGTTGTGGAGCCATCGCAAGTAGGAAGATTGAAGGGGTTAATTGGGACAAAGGACACAAGGGGTTTTATACTAGTTCGGCCCCTTGCGGTGAAGGTAAGGCCTACATCTAGTTGGGTTGGTATTGATGTTTCGATGACCAGGGAGCGAGATACGCTATGCCTGGCTCTTGATGAGTTGCTTCTTGCCCTAAGCCGCCCGCGGGTCGTCCCCTTATATACACGGGTGGACGCCCTGCGGTTTACAGAGTCCTGGACGGCTTATAAACAATGTCCGGCTCGGTGACTAGTTAAAACTACCTTATCATACAAGTCATGCCATTACGACGGTTTACTACAACGGGCCTTAAGTCGCCTGTGGGCCTTAAGCCCTCTGTGAACCGCCATCTTCATGCTTTGGTCTTGGGCTTCTCTTTGGTGAATCTTCTTTGCGTAACCCAGCCCCTCCTGGGCGGCTTACACAAATAGTTATATCTCCAACACACTTCGTGTACAAAGTGATCTCAAAAAGCATGATACTTGTTATGATGTCATCATATGACCCTTATAGGGTGTAGTAAAAATCTGAGAGTCTTAGGGCATCCCCAACGACAACCCGCAAATTTCCTCCCGCATCCGCCCGGGGGTAGAGTGGACCAGTCCGCAGACACGGATGCAGGGGCGGCCATCCAACGCTTCCCGCACACATTAGGACAACAATTTGAACTAACCGGGCAAAATTCGTTCAAACACAGGCGGATTTCATATAAACATCTCGGATTTCATTACATTTCGAACACACTTCAACTAAAAGCGGTGCTTGTCCAGCTCTGGAGGTATAATTAATTTACCTAATCTATGATCGCCGTGTGTCCGGCCATGATCCCTGAGAACTGAAGCTTCGCCTCCAGTTCTGCCTCGGCGCTCTCAAGCTACACTTCCACAGCCTCCACCTCCGGAGCCACAACAAGTGAAGTTGTGTGCCTGCACATCGCCACCAAGAGCCTAATCGACCGACAATGTTGAGCCCACCAAGCTTGGCTTCAATAGGAGGGAGGGGTGGTGCCTTCTTGGGACCCAAGCAGCGGTGACCTACTATGCTCTACTCTTCCTCGTGGATGGCGATGCCTGTGGATGTGTGTGCTTCATGGTCGGGGTGGCGGGACAAGAGTTGGCGGAGCCGACGATATCCTCCGCCTCTTTGTTGGTCTTTCCCCACACCTTGTCCGCCGCCTTGTCCAACTCCTTTTAGGTGGTCTCCAGTTCCGTCTGATGCTAGTAGTACCGCCAGCGGGCGAGGCGTATCTCATGGGTGGAGTGGTAGGACTCGAGCAGCGCTGCCTGTGACGCCAGGTCTGTGTCCGGTGCGATGCCCCTACCGGCGGCGAGCTGCTCCTCCACCTGCTGGTGCTCTTGGAGGAGCTGGGGGTCGTAGGCGACGTCGGCCTGCACCTCCCGAGTCTGCTCCTCCCGCTCGTCCCACACCATTTCCATGTAATGGGCACATGCCTCAATGATGGTGGCATGGACAAGGAGGGTGGAGCCGGCTCGTCATCGACCGTGTCCTTCATTGGAATCATCCTTCGACTACTGATACGTCTCCAACATATCTATAATATTTTATTGTTCCATGCTATTATATTATCTCTTTTGGATGTTTTATATGCATTAATATGATATTTTATATTATTTTTGGGACTAACTTATTAACCCAGAGCCTAGTGCCAGTTTATGTTTTTCCTTGTTTTTGTTTTACAGAAAAGGAATATGAAACGCAGTCCAAACGGAATAAAACTTTACTATGATTTTTCTAGGACTAGAAGACACACATATGACTTGGAGAGGAAGGCAGAAGAGTCCCAAGGGCTCCACAAGCCCTCAGGGCGTGCCCTAGGGGGGCGCCCCCTAGCTTGTGGGCCCCCCGGGAGTCCTCCAACCCTAATCTTTGGCCTATAAATTCAGAAATATTCCCGAATAGACAGAAGCATCCACCAAAACACTTTTTCGCTGCCGCAACCTTCTGTTCCCGTGAGATCCCATCTTGGGGCCTTTTCCGGCATCCTGCCAGAGGGGGATTCGATCATGGAGGGCATCTACATCAACTCTATTGCCCTTCTAATAAAGCATGAGTAGTTTACCATAGACCTACGGGTCCATAGCTAGTAGCTAGATGGCTTATTCTCTCTCTTTGATCCTCAATACCATGTTCTCCTCGATGTTCTTGCAGATCTATCTGATGTAATCTTCTTTTGCGGCGTGTTTGTCGAGATCCGATGAATTGTGAATTTATGATCAGTTTATCTATGAATATTATTTGAATCTTCTCTGAATTCTTATATGCATGATTTGATATCTTTGTATTTGTCTTCGAATTATCGATTGGTTTGGCCAACTAGACTGGTTCGTCTTGCAACGGGAGAGGTGCTTAGTTTTCGGTTCAATCTTGCGGTGATCTCACCCAGTGACAAAGCAGGGGTAGCGAGACACGTATTGTATTGTTTCCATCAAGGGTAAAAAGATGGGGTTTTCATCATATTGCTTGATTTTATCCCTCTACATCATGTCAGCTTGCTTAAAGCATTACTCTGTTCTTTACGAAATTAATACTCTAGATGCATGCTGGATAGCGGTCGATGTGTGGAGTAATAGTAGTAGATGCAGGCAGGAGTCGGTCTACTTGGGATGGACGTGATACCTATATACATAATCATTGCCTTGGATATCCTAACTTTGTGCTTTTCTATCAATTGCTCGACAGTAATTTGTTCATCCACCGTTTTATTTGCCTTCAAGAGAGAAACCTCTTGAGAAACCTATGCCCCCCGGGTCTATTTTCCATCATATATTTTCAGATCTATAAACCAAAAACCCCAAAAATACCTTGCTGCAATTTATTTTTTTATACTTTATTTAACGTTTTAGTAATGTTTTACATCTATCTCTATGAGATCTCACCTTTGCAAATAACCGTGAAGGGATTGACAACCCCTTTATCGTGTTGGGTGCAAGTGTTTGATTATTTGTGCAGGTGCACAGATTGGAGACTTTCTTGTATCTCCTACTGGATTGATACCTTGGTTCTTAACTGAGGGAAATACTTATCTCTACTTTGCTGCAAAACCCTTTCCTCTTCAAGGGAAAAACCAACGCAAGTTCAAGAAGTAGTAGGAAGAATTTCTGGCGCCGTTGCTGGGGAGATCTACATCAAGCCTACCAAGTACCCTTCATAAACTCTCATCTCTTGCATTACATTATTTGCCATTTGTCTCTCCTTTTCCTCTCCCCCACTTCTAAAACGTTTTCAGAAAAATACAAGAAGATTCACCTTTTTTATTCACCCTTCTTCCATTCATCTTTTCGTTCGCTTTTTCGTTGTTCGTGTTCTATATTGCTTGTTTGCCTTTATGGATCAACCCAAAAACTTTGATCCTTACTATAGGATGTTGGAAGAAATTGAAAATAATGCTAGGAGCTTCATGTCCTTACAATTTGAACATAATAGTTTCTTTAGGAACAAACTTAAGGAGGAAAAAAATATGATGGAGTATATTAATAAAGAGCTTGATGATATGTCTAAAGAATTTTATGGTCTTAAATCTCAATTTTCTCATCTTAAAAATTTAGTAGGCAAAATTTCCGATAAACAAACCACTTTGGTAAATAAGATGGCCGCTAAACCAGAGTTTTGTGAGAATAATGATGAAGATCTTAAAGTGATTGATGTAAATCCTATTGAATCTTTGTTTTCTAATATAAATCTTGATAAAGATGGGACTGGAGATGAGTCAACTTTAGCTAGAAAGCATCCCAATGATTCGGAGTTTATAGATCTTAGTGCAAAAATTGATCAAAGTGAGATTGGAGAGGTCAAAACTTTATGTAGCGATGAACCCACTCTTTTGGATTTTAAGGATTTCAAATATGATAATTGTTCTTTGATAGATTATATTTCCTGGTTACAATCCATGTTGAATTCTCCTCATGCTTATAATCAAAATAAAGCTTTTACTAAACATATTGTTGATGCTATGATGAAATCTTTTGAAGAAAAACTTGAGTTGGAAGTTTCTATCCATAGACAGCTTTATGATGAGTGAGAACCTACAACTACGATTAAAGTTAAGGACTATGAGTGCCATGCTTTGTGTGATTTGGGTGCTAGCGTTTCCACGATTCCAAAAACTTTATGTGATGTGTTAGGTTTCTGTGAATTTGATGATTGTTCTTTAAATTTGCATCTTACGGATTCCACTATTAAAAAACCTATGGGAAGGATCAATGATGTTCTTATTGTTGCAAATAGGAATTATGTGCCCATTGATTTCATTGTGCTTAATATAGATTGCAATCTTATGTGTCCTATTATTCTTGGTAGACCTTTCCTTAGAACGATTGGTGCAATTATTGTTACGAAAGAAGGAAACATTATATTTCAATTTTCATTAAGGAAGGGCATTGAACACTTTCGAAGAAAGGTTGCCATATGAATCTATTATATCTTTTTAGAACACGGTGGTGGCTTTATTTTATAGAAATTGTTGAACTCTCATGCTTCACTTAAATTATTTTGAGAGTCTCTCTAAACAGCATGGTAATTGCTTAGCTTATTAATTTAGTCCTAATATGATGGGCAACCAAGAGAGATATAATAAAAACTTTCATATAAAGAGCATTGAATACTCTCAAATGAAATGAACACTCTCAAACGAAGTATCAGAGTTGCCACAGAGAACTCAATGTATTTACATCATTTCATGTTTAAAATTTTTCTATGTTTAATATGCGTTGCTAAAAGTCTCTTGATCAAATTGGGGACTATTCTGGTTTGATTAAGTATTTTAATACTATTAATTTATTTTACCATTAAAAAGGATAAACACTATTCGGTTCAAAATAATATACAAATGATCTCAAGAAAGGATAAAACTTGTTATGATGTCATCATATGCCCCTTATAGGGTGTAGTAAAAATGTGAGAGTCTTAGGGCATCTCCAACGACAACCCATAAATTTCCTCCCGGATCTACCTAGGGGTAGGGTGGACCAGTCCGTGGACACAGATGCAGGGCGGCCATCCAACACTTCCCGCATACATTAGGACAACAATTCGAACTAACCACACAGAATTCGTTCAAACACGGCCGGATTTCATATAAACATGTTGGATTTCATTACATTTCGGACACACTTCAACTAAAATCGGTGCTCATCCAGCTCTGGAGGTATAATTAATTTACCAAATCTATGATCATCGGCGCCCGTTCCCGGTCCGGCCATGAGCCCTGAAAATTGAAGCTTCACCTCCAGTTCTGCCTCGGCGCTCTCAAGCTATGCCTCCGCAGCATCCACCTCTAGAGCCATGGGAAGTGAAGTTGTCTGCCTCCACATCGCCACCAAGCGGCTAATCGGCCGACAATGTTGATCCCACCAAGCTGGTTTCAATGGAACGGGAGGGGCGGTGATCTTCTTGGGACCCAAGCAGCGGCGACCTACTGTGCTCTACTCTTCCTCATGGACGGTGGTGCCCGCGGACGTGTCTGCTTCATGGTCGGGGCGGCGGGGCATGGCCTTAGCGGAGCCACTGATATCCTCTACCTCTTCGTCGGTCTTTCGGTCTTTCCCCACACCTCGTCTGCCGCCTTGTCGAACTCCTAGTAGGTGGTCTCCAGTTCTGTTTGATGCTAGCAGTACAGCCAGCATGAGAGGCGGATCTCGTGGGCGGAGTGGTAGGACTCGAGCAGCGCTGCCTACTCCACCAGGTCTGTGTCCAGCGCGATGGCTTACCGACGGAGAGCTGCTCCTCCGATTGCTGGTGCTCTTGGAGGACCTAAGGGTTGTAGGCGACTGATGACCCACAAGTGTAGGGGATCTATCGTAGTCCTTCTGATAAGTAAAAGTGTCGAACTCAACGAGGAGCAGAAGGAAATGACAAGCGGTTTTCAGTACGGTATTCTCTGCAAGCACTGAAATTATCGGTAACAGATAGTTTTGTGATAAGGTAATTGTAATGGGTAACAAGTAACAAGAGTAAATAAAGTGCAGCAAGATGGCCCAATCCTTTTTGTAGCAAAGGACAAGCCTGTACAAGTTCTTATATAGAGAAAAGCGCTCCCGAGGACACATGGGAATTATCATCAAGCTAGTTTTCATCATGCTTATATGATTCGCATTCGCTACTTTGATAATTTGGTATGTGGGTGGATCGGTGCTTGGGTACTGCACTTTCTTGGACAAGCATCCCACTTATGATTAACCCCTATTGCAAGCATCTGCAACTACAAAAGAAGTACTAAGGTAAACCTAACCATAGCATGAACCATGTGGATCCAAATCAGTCCCTTACGAAGCAACTCATAAACTAGGTTTTAAGCTTCTGTCACTCTAGCAACCCATCATCTACTTATTACTTCCCAATGCCTTCCTCTAGGACCAAATAATGGTTAAGTGTCATGTAGTCGACGTTCACATAACACCACTAGAGGAGAGACAACATACATCTCATCAAAATATCGAACAAATACCAAATTCACATGACTATTTATAGCAAGACTTCTCCCATATCCCCAGGAACAAACGTAACTACTCACAAATCATATTAATGTTCATAATCAGAGTGGTATTAATATGCATATAGGATCTTAACATATGATCTTCCACCGAATAAACCAACTGGCATCAACTACGAGTAATCAACACTACTAGCAACCCACAGGTACCAATCTGAGGTTTTGGGACAAAGATTGGATACAAGAGATGAACTAGGGTTTGAGGGGAGATGGTGCTGGTGAAGATGTTGATGGAGATTGACCCCCTCCTGCTGAGAGGATCGATGGTGATGACGATGATGATGATTTCCCCCTTTCGGAGTGATGTTTCCCCGGCAGAACAGCACCGCCGGAGCCCTAGATTGGTTCCGCCAAGGTTCCACCTCGTGGTGGCGGTGTCTTGTCCCGAAAGCTTGCTTATGATTTTTCCAAGGTGAAAGACTTCATATAGCCAAAGATGGGCACTGGAGGCCTGCCAGGTGGCCCACGAGGCAGGGGGCACGCCCAGGGGGGTAGGGCGCGCCCCCACCCTCGTGGCCAGGGTGTGGGCCCCCTCTGATATTTTCTTCACTCAGTATTTTTTATTAATTCCAAAAATAACTTGATGAAGCAATTGCAATTTATCATAACATCGGAAATAGTCAATATAAGAGCTTTTCAGCAAGTCCACATACTCAACTATCATTTAGTCTTCCACAATTGCTAACACTCACGCAATACTTATGGGTATGGAGTTTTAATCACACACAGAGAAAGATAGGGGCTTATAGTGTTGCCTCCCAACCTTTTACCTCAAGGGTAATGTCAACAATAATAGTTCATGCTAAGTTACATCCAATTGGATCTATATATCAGGATCTTTCCAACACGAGGTGCTTGCCAAAGGATAAAATATAAAAAGGAAAGGTGAAGATCACCATGACTCTTGCATAAGGTATAAGATAAAAAGTAAAAGATAGGCCCTTCGCAGAGGGGAGCAGAGGTTGTCATGTGCTTTTTTGGTTGGATGCACGAAATCTTAATGCAAAAGAACGACACTTTATATTGCCACTTGTGATATGGACCTTTATTATGCAGTCTGTCGCTTTTATTGCTTCCATATCACAAGATCGTATAAAGCTTATTTTCTCCACACTAATAAGTCATACATATTTAGAGAGCAATTTTTATTGCATGCAACATGACAACTTACTTGAAGGATCTTATTCAATCCATAGGTAGATATGGTGGAATCTCATGGCAAAACTGGGTTTAAGGGTATTCAGAAGCACAAGTAGTATCTCTACTCGGTGCAAAGAATTTGGCTAGCATGAGGGGGAAGGCAAGCTCAACATGTTGGATGATCCATGACAATATACTTTATTTCGGATATAAGCAAACATAACTCATTACATTGTCTTCCTTGTCCAACATCAACTCTTTAGCATGTCATATTTTAGTGAGTGCTCACAATCATAAAAGATGTCAAAGATAGTATATTTATATGTGAGAACCTCTCTTTCTTTATTAGTTCCTATTAATTGCAACGGTGACCAAAACTATGTTTGCCAACTCTCAACAACTTTTATTCATCATACTCTTTATATGTGAAGTCATTACTCTCCATAAGATCAGTATGATCTCTTTATTTTTTTGTTCTTTCTATTTCTTTTATTCCCTCAAGATCATAGCAAGGTAGCCAAGCCCTTGACTCAACACTAATCTTTATTATATATAGCTCACGGACTCGATTACATAGAGGAATCATAAAGAAAAACTCAAAACTAGATCATACTAAAACTTTATTCTACTAGATCAAGATATTACTAAAAGGAACAAAATAAGAAAAATGGTAAAGATAGGAGTGTGATGGTGATATGATACCGGGGCACCTCCCCCAAGCTTGGCAGTTGCCAAGGGGAGTGCCCATACCCATGTGTTCATGTATCTTTCTTCGGAGGTGGTGATGATAGAGTTGTTGATGATGTAGGCTTGCCGTCCATCTTCCAACGCATAGGCTAACCATCATAGAAGGATGATCGAGTCTCCGGGATCCTCAAATCTGCAGCCAAACTCATTCTCTTGAATCTATATTCATACTCACAATTTTGGTTTTGCAGGTCATAGATCTGGGCTTGGAGGTGCTCGATTTTCTCATGAATCTTGAAGATAGTCTCCCCAATGTTCTTGGCATCCAGCTTGTGGTTGTTGGTGGACTCCGTGATCATCATGTGGTTGGAGTTGAGTCCGCGTTCCACCATCCCTTGGCACTTGAAAACTTGTTGTTCCATTGCTTCGAGTCTTGTCTCCACGCTTCCGGTCCTCCTTGGTCCCTCAACATCGCGGATGTGCAGCACCCCCTCACACATCTCAATGGTTTGAGGGTGTTGCAGCACCTCCGCGAGGTAGGGGTTGATGACCTTCTCGAAAAACTTGTCCTTGGGGGCACTTGAAGACGCCATGGTGATCTAGATCTGTCAGAAAAACAGCTCGAAACAAAGACAGAGGATATTTGCGTGATACGGTGGTCAAAACCTTTGGGAGATTATATAATGAATTTTTACCGACCAAAAGAAGTATCATGCAAGAAAACAGAGTCCGAAGAGCACACGAGGTGCCCACGAGGCAGGGGGACGCCCAGGGGGTAGGGCGCGCCCTCCACCCTCGTGGACTCCCGTGTCCTTCTCGGACTACTTCTTATTTTCCTATTTTCTTAAATATTCCAAAACAGAGAAAAATTGCTATTAGAACTGTTTTGGAGTCGGTTTACTTACCGTACCACATACCTATTCCTTTTCGGAGTCTGAAATGTTCTGGAAAGTGTCCCTTATGTATTCCTCCGGGGTCACGGTTTCAATAACATTAGTTTCAACATTTATTGGATTACCTGAGATATAATGTTTGATCCCTTGATCATTCACCACCTTCGGACTTGTGCCTTCGAAGTTTTTGTTTTTTATAGCACCGGAACGATAGACCTCCTCGATAACGTAAGGGCCTTCCCATTTAGAGAGAAGTTTTCCTTCAAAAAATCTTAAACGGGAGTTGTATAACAAAACATAATCACCTACATTAAACTCAGGCTTTTGTATCCTTTTGTCATGCCATCCTTTAACCTTTTCTTTAAATAGTTTTGCATTCTCATAGGCTTGAGTTCTCCATTCATCAAGAGAGCTAATGTCAAACAATCTCTTCTCACTGGCAAGTTTGAAATCATAATTGAGCTCTTTAATGGCCCAATATGCCTTATGTTCTAGTTTGAGAGGTAAGTGACATGTGTTGGCGTTCTGGGAACGGCGGTGCCCAGACTTGCCTGCCTGCGGCCTGCGGCATGGCTCAAGCAGTGGCCCAGTACGACCCGTCTGCATCAACCCAAGCTCAAGACCCTCGTGAGGGGCCAAGCCTCGCGGGGCGGACGACGCAAGGCTTCCTCAGGGGCGGCCTCACCAGGCAGGCTCGCAAGGAGGCAGAGAGATCAAGGCAAGGAGTACCTCGCGCGGTGCTCGTGACGCAAGCCATGATGATCGAGACCAGGCGGGCGCCAGCCGGTGCAGTGTCCTCGTTTCCTATTTGGTGCAAAGGGGGCAAGCGCAGGCATAGAGTACCGATGCATCAAGCAAAGGTTACCATATCGGTGCAACGAGACCAAGACCAGCAGAGCGGCAGGACGGAGGTCACCATGGAGCCCAAGACGGCGTCATCGCCAGTGCCTCTGGCAGTCGAAGTCCAACTTTAGTCAGGATAGCTTGTACTACCTGTCCCCCTTCAAAATGGCTGTTGTTGGCTCCCTTACCGCTTAATATTTTGGAAGAGGACTAGGGCCCCTATAAATTGGGACAGCCACAACAGTAGAAGGATCGAGATATCACTTAGAGCAAAGAGAGACGGAGTCGTTCCTCTCCAAGAACACCACCAAAAGAACACTCCTCGTGAGGCTGTTCTCCCTCTGTACTGTTCATCATCAGCCCCAGAGGCAATCCACCACACCACACACTGGATTAGGGTATTACACCACAACGGTGGCCCGAACCAGTATAAACCTTGTGTCCCTTGTGTTGTTCATCGTGTAGCTTAGATTCACGGCGAGGCATTGGAACGTGGATCAGTAGGGAGAAGATCTTCGCGCGCACCCCAGAGTTCGAACCTTAAGGGTTCTGCCGGAACCCGATATCTGACATTTGGCGCGCCAGGTAGGGGTGCGTCGGAGCTCTCCCTTCCGTCAATCAGCTCTCCATCAACACCGCGCTTCGCCCTCATGGCGGACAACACGCCGCCCGCTCCGGCGGCCGACGCTAGAGCTGGGGCCAGGGGGCTCCGAGCCTTGGTCCCCGCCTTGCCACAGGTGCAGTGGCCGCACAAGTTCAAGCCAGAGATGCCACCGCTCTACAACGGTGTGACGGATCCGCTGGCTTTCCTGCTGGCGTATGAGGAGGCCATCCTCAAAGACGAGGGCGACGACAAGGCTATGGCCAACTGGCTTCCCATGGCCCTCACCGGCGTCCCGCGCATGTGGCTCCTCCACCTGCCAACGGCTTCTGTGGCCTCCTAGGAGGAGCTGCGCTGCCTCTTCCTCGCCCACTATGCTGCACCGGTGCCCCCGGTCATCGCAGCTCTCCTGGGCGGCTCACAGGCGCCACCCTCAGGCCGCCACATCAAGCCGTTTGTCCTCCAGATTGGTGCCGCCCTCACGTGGCACGGAGCTTCCCCGGGCCGGGCGGCACCCGAGGCCGACCTGACCTTCAGCTACGACGATCACCCCGTCAACACTGCCTGCTCGGGTGCGCTCCCAATGCTTTGCACGCCCACCATCTGCCAGGTGGCCGTCACCAGGACCCTCATCGATGGCGGTGTTGGCCTCAACGTTCTCTCAGTAGAGGCCTTCAGTCTCCTCCATGTGCCACTGGAATGGCTTCGACCCAGCAAGTCCTTCTCAAGCGTCGGGGGCGGTTCCTCCGGCTCCCTCGGGCATATCTGCCTTCCGGTGACCTTCGGCACGCACGAAAACTTCCGCACGGAGCTGGTAAACTTGGACATCACCTGCATCAACCTCCCATACAACGCCATCCTCGGCTACCCAACCTTGGCCCAATTCATGGCAGTGACCCATCCGGCCTACAACCTCATGAAGATGCCTGGGAGCAGCAGCACCCTCACCGTGGCTGGAGATACCAAAGATGCTCTGCAGGCGCTCAAGCTCGCTCTCAAGACAGCTGCTGCAGCACAACCCGCCAGCACTGACGCCTCCAAGGCCAAGGGGGTTGCACCAACCAAGAAGAAGCAGTTGTTCACCCAAGACAAGGCAGAAACCAAGCAGGTACCGGCTGATGAGGATGGGTCGTCTGGCGTCACCTTCACCATAGGTGCCAATCTCGACCCTGACCAGGAGGAGGCACTGGTGAAGTTCCTGCGCGCGAACAAGGAGGTGTTCACGTGGGAACCCAAACAGCTAGCGGGGGTCCCAAGACATGTGATTGAGCATCACCTGAATGTGTGCCCTAATGTACACCCCGTGAAGCAGAAAGCTAGCCGACAGTCCACTGAGAAGCAAGCCTTCATAATCCAAGAAACCCGCAAGCTGGAAGCTGCGGGTGTCATTCGCGAGGTCTGCTACCCCGAATGGCTGGCAAACCCTGTGATTGTGCCAAAGAAGGGAGGAAAGGAGCGCATGTGTGTCGATTTCACCAACCTCAAGAAGGCCTACCCTCAAGATCCATTCCCGCTCCCTCGCATCGACCAAATTGTCGACTCCACTGCCGAGTGCGACCTGCTGTGCTTCCTGGATGCCTTTTCGGGCTATCATCAAATCAAGATGGCGATAGAAGACGTGGAGAGGACTGCCTTCCTGACACCATGCGGGGTGTAATGCTACACCTGCATGCCGTTCGGGTTGCACAATGCGGGCGCAACTTTCCAGCGACTGATGCACATCGCCCTGGGCCGGCAGCTCGGGAGAAACGCCGAGGCCTACGTCAACGACATTGTGGTGAAGTCTCGAGAGGCGAAGACCTTGAGACAGGACCTAGAAGAAACCTTTGCGAGCCTACGTGAAGTGGACCTGTGGCTCAACCCATAGAAGTGCGTGTTTGGTGTTCCCTCTGGCAAGCTTCTGGGCTTCCTCGTGTCCCACAGGGGGATCGAGACCAACCCAGAGAAGGTCAAGGCAATCAAATACATGAGTCCATCGCAAACCCTCAGGGAAATGAAGAAGCTCGCCGGACGCGTAACTGCGTTAGGGCGCTTCATCTCCAAGCTGGGGGAACGCACCCTGCCCTTCTTCAAGCTGATGAAGAAGAAGGGCCCGTTAGAATGGACGCAAGAGGCTGACAAAGCGTTTCAAGATCTCAAGAGTACCTGACCAGCCCTCCGGTGATGGTGGTGCCACGCCCTCAGGAGCCCCTGGTGCTTTACTTTGCCGCCACGCCCTACTCCCCCAGCGCAGCTCTAGTAGCGGTTTGGGAAGAGCGCCAGGCCAAGGCCGCATCACGGATGAACGCGGCCCCAACCGCAACAACACCAGACCAAGAAAGCCTCGCGAAGACCACAACCTTGGCAGATGTAGGCCAGCCTCAACAGGAAGACGTCCCCAAGGCTGAGGGGGCCTCACCCGGCAGCCAGGTGCCGGAGGCCCTGATGCCTCAGGAGGCGCCTAGCTCTCCAAGGGATAAGACCCTCATCAGCATGCCCATCCTCGTCGAGCATCCAGTGTACTTCGTCAGCACAGTGCTGCGGGATGCTCGGGCGTGATACCCCATGCCTCAGAAGCTCTTGCTCGCGCTGTTGGTGGCCTCGCGCAAGCTGCGGCATTACTTCCAAGGCCACCCCATCAAGGTAATCTCGGCCTACCCATTGGAAAGGGTACTCAGGAGCCCCAACTCTACTGGAAGGGTCTCCGAATGGAACATCGAGCTGCAAGCATTTCAGTTGGAATTCAGCACAACCAGGGTCGTCAAGGGAGCCACGCTCGCAAATTTTGTGGCAGAATGGACAGAGGCGCTGGGGCTCGAAGCAGGCGAAGATCGGTCACTCTTCCCAAGAAGCGAGGCACCAGATGGCTGGGTCATGCACTTCGATGGAGCATTCTCGCGACACGGCGCGGGGGCTGGCGCAGTGCTTATATCCCCCACTCAGGACAAGCTCCACTACGTTGTACAACTCTGTTTCTAGCACGACGAGAAGGTCTCCAACAACATAGCAGAATACGAAGACCTCATAGGGGGCTTAAAGGCTGCATCAGCGCTAGGGGTGAAGCACCTCGTCATCAAGGGCGACTCACAGCTCCTCGTCAACTTCTCCAACAAAGTGTACGAGCCAAAGGACGAGCACATGGAGGCGTATCTCATAGAAGTACGCAGGATGTAAAAGCAGTTTTGGGGGCTGGAGTTGCAGCATGTGCCCCACGACACCAACCAAGAGGCTGATGACATCGCCAGAAGGGCGTCCAGGCGGTTGCCTCAGCAGCCTGGCGTTTTCGAGGAATGGCTCTTCAAACCCTCGGCAGCACCATCACTATCAAGAACAGCGCAGCCTTGGGAAGAGCTCCCTCAACCACCTGCCACAGGAGCCCCGGCCTGTGGCCCAGCCTCGGGAGAGCGCTTGCTCCTGGCTCTAGAACCTTAGGAGGGATGCTGGACTATGGAGTTCAAGGATTACCTGATGCAAGGGACTCTACCAGAGAAGGAGGAGGATGCAGAATGCATGGCCCGGCAGGCCACGGCCTACTGCATCCAAGACGGAGAACTCTACCGGAAGCAGCCGAACAACGTTTCCCTGCGTTGCTTCACCAGGGAACAAGGAAAGGAGTTGCTAGATGACATCCACGGTGGAGATTGTGGACACCACTCGTCATCACAGACCCTCGTCGGCAAGTCGTTCCGCAACGGGTTTTACTGGACTACAGCGCTCAACGATGCAATCGAGATGGTGAAGGCCTGCGAAGCCTGCCAGTTCCATGCCAAGAAGATTCATCAGCCGGCTCAGGGCCTGCAGACCATCCCACTCTCGTGGCCGTTCGTGGTCTGGGGGCTAGATATCCTAGGCCCGTTTCCTCGAGTGCCTGGGGGCTACCGCTACCTCTACGTCACCATCGACAAATTCACCAAGTGGGCGGAGGTGGAAGCCGTCCGCACCATCCCAGCTTGCTCCACAGTCAAGTTCATCAAGGGCCTCGTGAGCCGATTCGGGGTCCCCAATCGCATCATCACCAATAACGGTTCGTAGTTCACCAGCAATCTCTTCAAAACACATTGTGCTAACCTTGGAACGCAGATATGCTACGCTTCGGTGGCTCACCCCCGGAGTAACGGCCAGGCCGAATGCGCCAACGCGGAGGTCCTGAAAGGCCTCAAAACCAGGACCTTCAAGAAGAAGTTGGAGGCCTATGGCAGGGGCTGGTAAGATGAGCTCCAGTCCATGTTGTGGTCCATCCGCACTACCGCCACCAAGTCAACTGGCGAGACCCCGTTCTTCCTCGTCTACGGAGCAGATGCGGTCCTCCCTCATAAGGTCAGGCATCACTCTGCACGGTTCCTAGCGTTTGATGAAGCGCAACAGGACGCCATGCGGGGGATGGACCTCGTGCTGGGGGAGGAACACCATCGGGAGGCTGCGCTACGAGCGGCAAGATACCAGCAGGCGCTACGGCGGTACCACTGCCGCAACATCCACCCCAGGACTCTTGAGGTAGGTGACCTCGTGCTCAGGCGGGTGCTCTCCAGGGAAGGGCTGCACAAGCTCTCGCCCATGTGGGAGGGCACGCAAGGTTGTTCATGTTTCCAGACCTCGCGCCGCGTGCTTGGAGACCCAGGAAGGGGTGCCCATTCCGAACGCGTGGAACATTTAGCACCTCCGGAGGTTCTACCCTTGAAGTAAGGCCCAGTGCCTGTAAAGAAGGCCCGGTGCCTGTGAAGTAAGGCCCAGTGCCTGTAAAGAAGGCCCAGTGCCTATGAAGTAAGGCCCAGTGGCTGTAAAGAAGGCCCAGTGCCTGTGAAGTAAGGCCCAGTGCCTGTAAAGAAGGCCCACTGCCTGTAAAGTAAGGCCTAGTGCCTGTAAATAAGGCCCGGTGCTTGTGAAGTAAGGCCCAGTGCCTGTAAAGAAGGCCCGGTGCCTGTGAAGAAGGCCGAGTGCCTGTGAAGCTCGCTGCCTGTGACACTCTCGCGTAATAATGAGTTGGGGCTGTACACGCCCAAAGTCTTCGGAGTGCCGCCCTTGGGCCTCGGTGGCTCCTGCCCACGCCCAGTGGCAGCACTTAGCTTCGCGTTGGTGAGAAGACGTCGAAGACTAGACTAGGTGCTGGATGCGGATTTTCATTTGCTTGCCGCAGTTGGCTTGTTCTCCTTTGTTTGAAACTTTATTGGAGTTGCTTTTAGTGTTATTTGTCGTCCCCTGCCCTTGTTCTCTGTCTTTGGTTTTTGTCCGGCTTGTTCTCTCTATCGCAATCCCTTTCTCGCCTGATTTCGTGAGGCTCCCTCACTCAAGTTCACAGCGGGAGCACCCCTCCCGGTCCATGCCCCACAGGCATCATGACACAAAACACTGGACCTAAGATGGTCACCCTCACGACAAAGGTTCGCAAGCTATCCTCCTGACTGATCTTTGTAGACCTTAAGACGCCCGGCAAGGCCTCAGGCAAGTACCTCTCGAGGCGGAAACTGCGGCGAACCTCCCGAGCTAAGTTGTTCCTACGCGCAAGCACATAGCCGCAGCACCATAACACAGCACGGAAATGATAAAAATAGCATGATAATTAGGGATGATAGTCTTGCGCGCCCCCCACGGAGGTCCATACTTCTCTCTGTCTCAATGCAGGAAAAGGAGAAAAACAAAATGAAAGTGGCGCACCCCGCGATGGCTTGCGAGGAAGGATCCGTACCGCCCTCCCAAGCTCAATCTGACTCCGCCTCGTGCTTCACCGGGGCGCGGCGGCGGGACGACCCGCTACCACCCTCAAAGCGGGTGCGGCGACGTGGTGGCTGATCGCGGCCACCGCTAGAGGAAATGTCACTGGGGGAGGATCCGCTGAAGCTCGGCGAACTACGGACACCGCCAGGAGCGGGTTCGCCTTCGCCCTCATCAAGGTCGTTGCCAAGGCCAAGCACCTCATCGCTGTCGTCGTCTTCGGGGCAGCACCCAGCGCGGCGACCATCTTCCCCGAACACCCTCACGTAGAGGGTCGTGTCACCGTCGAACTTGAAGTGTAGGGTGCACCGTCGGCCCAGGCTACGCGTGCGGGCAAACGTCTGCCAGCCGCGGGGCAGGGCCATGTTCCCGGCGACGGAGATCTCCACCGCGACCCAGGAAGCCTTGCTACATCAACCGTCTACCTGCAGCCAGAGCCCACCAGGGCCATCGGCCGACAGTTCGCCTGCAAAGAAGCGGGGGAGCTAGAGCCAGTTGCCGGCCGGATCTGCCGACCACACGACAAACTCTGGGAGCACCTCGTCCGAGTGAAAGCGTGGCCGGGGAGGCCATGCAGCCACGACGCGCCTTCCCCCGCCAACCGGGCGGCCATCACCGCGCGAAGGACCACCGCCGCGACCATGAGGAGCCGTTGCAGGAGTCGCATGGTGCTTGCGGGGACGACCTTGGCCGCGCTTGGGCGGAGGGGAGCTAGGCCCTTCCTAGCGAGCTTTCCCCTTCTCCGCGGTCGAGAACCTCTTCGTGGGCACCATGGGACACGACAAGCGACTGAAGCAAGGAGGAAGAAGAAGCAGGAGAGGAAAGGGAGATGTGCAGCGGGGGGCCTGCGCCCCTCCACCTTTATAGCCCAAGGGAATCCAACCGTCGGCCTCCACGATCGCAGGTAATCATGACTCTTTTAGCATGCAGCAGGGACTCGTCAAATCGGGCAGTTCCCGAGGCAGCGTGGGGGAGCGAAGACGCCCACGTCTAATCAACCGCCACGCAACGAGCAAGGCCGTAGGCTGTTGGGGCCCGCGGCGCTCCGCACTTGCCCTTTGGCTTCCCTGTTAAGCCAAGTCCGAGCACGCCTTGGGCCCGGGGGCTACTGTCGGTGTTCTGGGAACGGGGGTCCCCAGACTTGCCTGCCTGTGGCCTGCGGCATGGCTCAAGAAGTGGCCCAGTACGACCCGTCGACATCAACCCAAGCTCAATACCCTTGCGAGGGGCCAAGCCTCGTGAGGCGGACGATGCAAGGCTTCCTGAGGGGCAGCCTCACCAGGCAGGCTCGCGAGGAGGTGGAGATATCAAGGCAAGGAGTACCTCGCGAGGTTCTCGTGACGCTAGCCATGACGATCGAGACCAGGCGGGCGCCAGGCGGGCGCCAGCCGGTGCAGTGTCCTCGTTTCCTCTTTGGTCCAAAGGGGGCAAGTGCAGGTGCGGAGTACCGAGCCATCAAGCAAAGGTTACCATATCGGTACAACGAGACCAAGACCAGCAGAGCGGTAGGACGGAGGTCACCATGGAGCCCAAGACGGCGTCATCGCCAGTGCCTTTGGCAGTCGAAGACCAACTTTAGTCAGGATAGCTTGTACTAGCCGCCCTCCTTCAAAATGGCCGTTGTTGGCTCCCTTCCCGCTCAATATCTGGGAAGAGGACCAGGGCCCCTATAAATAGGGACAGCCACCATAGTAGAAGGATTGAGATCTCACTTAGAGCTAAGAGAGACGGAGCCGTTCCTTTCCAAGCACACCACCACAAGAACACTCCTCGCAAGGCTGTTCTCCCTCTGTACTGTTCATCATCAGCCCTAGAGGCAATCCACCACACCACACACCAGATTAGGGTATTGCACCACAACGGTGGCCCGAACCAGTATAAACCTTGTGTCCCTTGTGTTGTTCATCGTGTAGCTTAGATTCATGGCGAGGCTTTGGAACGTGGATCAGTAGGGAGAAGAACTTCGCGCGCACCCCAGAGTTCGAACCTTAAGGGTTTTGCCGGAACCCGATATCCGACGACATGCTTTTCCATAAACCATTTTATATGGAGACATACCCATAGGATTTTTATATGCAGTTCTATAAGCCCATAACGCATCATCAAGTTTCTTGGACCAGTTCTTTCTAGATCTGTTAACAGTCTTTTGCAAAATCAATTTAAGCTCTCTATTACTCAGTTCTACTTAACCAATAGACTGTGGGTGATATGTAGATGAAATTCTAGGATTAACATCATATTTAGCAAGCATTTTATAGAAAGCACCATGAATAAAATGTGAACCACCATCAGTCATCAGGTATCTAGGGACTCCAAACCTTGGAAAAATTACTTCTTTAAGCATCTTAATAGAGGTGTTATGATCAGCACTACTAGTTGGAATAGCTTCTACCTACTTAGTAACGTAATCTACAGCAACTAAAATATGTGTATACCCATTAGAGGAAGGAAACAATCCCATATAATCAAATCCCCAAACATCAAATGGTTCAATAACAAGTGAATAATTCATAGGCATTTCTTGACGTCTACTAATATTACCAATTCTTTGACATTCATCACAAGACAAGACAAACTTACGGGCATCCTTAAAGAGAGTAGGCCAATAAAAACCAGATTGCAATACCTTATCCGTAGTTCTAATTCCAGCGTGGTGTCCTCCATAAGCCTCAGAGTGACACTTGCGAAGGATCTATTCCTGTTCATGCTCAGGCACACAACGCCTAATTACACCATCAACTCCTTTATAAAGGTGTGGGTCATCCCAGAAGTAATGTCTTAAATCATAGAAAAACTTTTTCTTTTGCTAGTATGTGAAACTAGGTGGTATAAATTTGGCAACAATGTAATTAGCATAATCATCATACCATGGAGCAGTACGAGAAGCATTTATGACGGCTAGTTGTTCATCAGGGAAGCTATCCTCAATAGGTAGTGGGTCATCAATAACATTCTCTAACCTAGACAAGTTGTTTGCAACAGGGTTCTCAGCTCCCTTTCTATAATAATATGCAAATAAAATACTTGTAGTAGGAGAACCCATCTAATAAGTCTAGGTTTAGCATCTTTTTTTCCATAAGACATTTAATAGCAGCATGATCAGTGTGAACAGATACTTTAGAATCAACAATATAAGGTCTAAACTTATCACAAGCAAATACAACTGCTAAAAATTCTTTTTCAGTAGTAGCATAATTTCTCTCGGCACTGTCTAGAGTTTTACTATCATATTGAATAACCTTTAATTTCTTATCAACTCTTTGTCCTAGAACAGCACCTACGGCATAATCACTAGCATCACACATAATTTCAAAGGGTAAATTCCAATCAGGTGGCTGAACAATAGTTGCAGAAATCAAAGCTTTCTTAAGTATTTCAAATGCTTCCACACAATCATCATCGAAGACAAAAGGAATATCTTTTTGTAAGAGATTAATCAGGGGCGTAGAAACTTTAGAGAAGTCTTTAATGAACCTCCTATAAAAACTGGCATGACCAAGGAAACTTCTTATACCTTTAATGTCCTTGGGACACGACATCTTTTCAGTAGCATCAACTTTAGCTTTATCAACTTCAATACCTCTTTCAAAAATTTTATGCCCCAAGACAATACCTTCATTAACCATAAAGTGGCACTTTTCCCAATTCAAGACAAGACTAGTGTCCTCACATCTCTGCAAAACTCGATCATGGTTGCTCAGGCAATCATCAAAAGAAGATCCATACACGGAGAAATCATCCATGAAAACCTCAACAATATTTTCACAAAAGTCATAGAATATAGCCATCATGCATCTTTGAAAGGTAGCAGGTGCATTACATAAACCAAAAGGCATACGTATATAAGCAAAGGTACCGAAAGGGAAAGTAAAAGTGGTCTTTTCTTGATCCTCTTTTGACGCAAGTATTTCAGAGAAACCAGAGTAACCATCTAGAAAGCAAAAATGTGTATGTTTGGATGATCTTTCTAGCATTTGATCAATAAAAGGTAAGGCGTAATGATCCTTTTTAGTAGCTTTATTTAATTTGGGAAATCAATTACCATCCTATAACCTGTAACAATTCTTTGTGGGATCGATTCATCTTTTTCATTAGGAACAATAGTAATACCTCCCTTCTTAGGGACACAATGCTCGGGACTTACCCACTGACTATCAGCAACGGGATAAATTATACCTGCCTCCAGAAGCTTTAGTATTTCTTTTCTTACCACTTCTTTCATCTTAGGTTTTAACCGTCGTTGGTGATCAACAACTGGTTTAGTGTCTTTCTCCAATTTTATCTTGTGCTGGCATAGAGTGGGACTAATTACCTTAAGATCATCAAGAGTATAAACAATAGCACCACGGTGCTTCTTCAGAGTTTTCAATAATTTCTCCTCTTCGTGCTCTGAAAGGTTAGCACTAATAATAACAGGATATATCTTCTTTTCATCAAGATAAGCATATTTAAGAGTATCTGGCAGTGGTTTAAGCTCAAACACTGGATCACCCTTGGGTGGTGGAGGATCCCCTATAATTTCAACAGGCAAGTTGTGTTTCAAAATAGGTCCCTGTTTAAAGAATACTTCATCTATCTACCTTCTTTCATTCATAAACATATCATTTTCATGGTCTAGCAAATATTGTTCTAAAGGATCATTAGGAGGCACGAGAATAGAAGCAAGACCAATAATTTCATCCTTACTAGGCAGTTCTTTATCATGGGGTTGTCTATGAAATTTAGCAAAATTAAACTCATGAGACATATCACCCAAACCAATCGTAACAATATCATTTTTGCAATCTATCCTAGCATTAACAGTATTCAAGAAGGGTCTACCAAATATGATGGGACAAAAGCTATCTTGTGGGGAACCAAGAACAAGAAAATCAGTAGGATATTTAACTTTCCCACACAAGACTTCAACATCTCTAACAATCCCAACTAGTGAAATAGTATCTCTATTGGCAAGCTTAATTGTAACATCAATTTCTTCTATCTCAGCAGGTGCAATATCATGCATAATTTCTTTGTATAAGGTATGAGGTATTGCACTTGCACTAGAACCCATATCACATAAGCCATGATAACAATGATCTCCTATTTTAACAGAAATAACAAACATGCCTACAACAGGTCTATGTTTATTATTAGTATCTGGTCTAGCAATTCTAGCAGCTTCATCACAGAAGTAAATAACATGCCCATCAATATTATCAGCCAAGAGATCTTTAACCATAGCAATACTAGGTTCAACTTTAATTTGCTCAGGTGGTGTAGGTGTTCTAGTATTACTCTTACGAACCATAGTTGAAGCTTTAGCATGATCCTTTATCCTTACAGGGAAAGGTGGTTTCTCAATATATGTAGTAGGAACAATAGGATCATTATAAGTGATAGTATTTTCTTCAACTTTAATAGGTTCAACTACTTTGACTTCAGTGGGAGGATTATATTTAAACCACTTCTCCTCAGGGAGGTCAACATGAGTAGCAAATGATTCATAGAAAGAAGCTACTATCTCAGAGTCAAGTCCATATTTAGTGCTAAATTCACGAGTAACATCGGTATCCATAAAAGATTTAACACAATCAAACTTAGGTTTTATACCTGACTCCTTACCTTCGTCGAGATCCCAATCTTCAGAGTTGCGTTTAATTCTTTCCAATAAGTCCCATCTAGTCTTCATCATAAAATATCCAGTACAAGAAGTATCGAGCATGGAGCGATTGTTGAGAGAAAGCCGAGCATAAAATGTTAGAATACTAATTTCTCTTGAGAGCTCATGATTGGGGCATGAATATAACATTGACTTAAGCCTCCACTACTAGGAAAATGCCTATAGATAGAAGTTCACCAGTAGCGTTCGTTTGCAACCCAACGCTACTAGTAGTTAGTAGTAGCGGTGGCTTCAAACAACGCTACTGGTATCAGTTACCAGTAGCGCTTGTTACCTAGGCCCACGCTACTACTAAGTGTAACACACCACACCCCCTGGTCAAAACATAGCAGCAGCGCCTATCCTCCAACCTGCACTACTGCTAGTTTAGGATCTATATCGCCTATTTGCCTAAGCGCGCTACTGCTAATATTTCTATGTATAACATTTTACCAGTAGTGTGTGTTTCTGACCGGCGCTATAAGTAGTGCAACCCTAGCCATAGCTATCTTGCAAGCTGCCATAGCAGTAGCGCGTGTGGGTGACCCGCGCTACTGCTATGCCCGCCAGCCACCTACCACCTTTCCCCTTCTTCCTCCCCTCTATTCTTCCCCCTTCCTTTCTCCCCCTTTCCTTGCACCTTGCTTGTTCCTTTCAATCCTCCCCCACCACCACCCCTCCATTAGATCCCTCCCCCCTCTTCTTTGCCTCTCCATCACCCCTCCATAATTAGAGCCCCC
>NC_041385.1:705143469-705163698 GCF_002162155.2 Triticum dicoccoides | reverse complement strand
TGCCCTCCCTCCCCCTCTTCTTTTCCCTCCTCCCACTTCCATTAATGCCTTCCCTCTTCTCTCCCTCTCCTCTCCCACTATCTCCCTAGCTAGCTAGCTCTCTCTCTCTCTCTCTCTCTACCTAGCTAGGTAGCTAGCTAGTTAGAGCTATATATCTAGAGCTACTAGGTAATTAAGAAGAAAGGTGCTCGATATCGCTCTCGACACATAGGTGAGCAAAAAAAGGTGTTTGTGTGGATAGGACCGAAACTATATATATATGGGCGATATGAGAATATATATACCGAATTGTGTGTGGCATAATTTGAGTTGCCTACATTGTGTATTTGATGAAATAATGTGGGTGACATGAGTTGCCTATGTTTTGCTGAATTGTCGATTCAATTCCGTCTCGGTGAATTTTGGGCATGCAAGCTCAATATGTCCTATGTTTAGGGAAGGTCATGCCGAATTTTTGTATGAATTTGATCCATGCATGCATATATACGTGGTTATAATATTTGCTCCGCCCGCAGGTGATCATGAAGGTCAATGGAAGGATGGTGGAAAGATACTGGCAATCAGCTGTGGATGACAAGTATGGAAAAAGACTGAGGGATGTTTTATGTCCATGTCGAAAATGCAAAGGAAGAGTCAGGCTCGACCCCTTTAAGGGTGGTAAATTCAAGGCGCACCTGCTCATGCATGGTTTCATGCATGGCCATACTCGGTGGATAAGTGAAGATGATGATGATGATGAGGACGTCGACAGCATAGGAAATAACGACATGGGGCCACTGAAAGTGCAACTATCCCTAGGTGGTTTTGGTAATTCATAACAACATATAGCTCATTGAGCTAATGCTATTCCAAGACTATTATTTAAGGAAAACTCAATGAATGGCATGGCATGGATGATGAAAGTGGATCCCTCAAAATATCAAGGACAAAGGATTGGCTCAAGCTCAAAAGCTCAAGACTCATCATTTTACATTTTAGTGATCCAAGATCACATTGAGTCTATAGGAAAAGCCAATACTATTAAGGAGGGATGAGGTGTTGCTTAATGAGCCTCTTGCTTCAAGTGCTTAGTGATATGCTCCAAATACCCTCAACTACTTTCTCACATCCTCATATGACCTAAACCTAAAGCCAAAATCGGTCACACCGATTCTTTCTATCCGGCGCCACCGAGTTCAGATGTCATAGCCACTGCCACAAACCGTAGGCAAATCGGTCTCACCGATAGGGATCTCGGTCTCATCGAGATGGAATTGTAATCTCTCTGTTTCCCTTCGTAACGTTTCGGTCTAAACAAAGTGAGCGATCGGTCCCACCGAGATTGCAATTAAACTCTCTGTTTCCCTTTTGTAACATTTCGGTCTCACCGAAAAGAGCAAATCGGTCCCACCGAGTTTACCTGACCAACTCTTTGGTTAGCTAATTACCAAAATCGGTCTCACCGAGTTTGTGTAATCGGTCTCACCGAGATTACGTTATGCCCTAACCCTAACCACATCGGTCCTACCGAGTTGCATGTCGGTCCCACCGAAAATCCTAATGGTTACTAGGTTTACTAAATCGGTCTGACCGAGTTTGTTGATTCGGTCCCACCGAGATTGGTAAATTGTGTGTAACGGTTAGATTTTGTGTGGAGGCTATATATACCCCTCCACCTCCTCTTCATTCGTGGAGAGAGCCATCAGAACAAACCTACACTTCCAACTTACCAGTTCTGAGAGAGAACCACCTACTCATGTGTTGAGGCCAAGATATTCCATTCCTACAATATGAATCTTGATCTCTAGCCTTCCCCAAGTTGCTTTCCACTCAAATCTTATTTCCACCAGATCCAAATCCTATGAGAGAGAGTTGAGTGTTGGGGAGACTATCATTTGAAGCACAAGAGCAAGGAGTTCATCATCAATGCACCATTTGTTACTTCTTGGAGAGTGGTGTCTCCTAGATTGGCTAGGTGTCACTTGGGAGCCTCCGACAAGATTGTGGAGTTGAACCAAGGAGTTTGTAAGGGCAAGGAGATCGCCTACTTCGTGAAGATCTACCGCTAGTGAGGCAAGTCCTTCGTGGGAGACGGCCATGGTAGGATAGACAAGGTTGCTTCTTCGTGGACCCTTCTTGGGTGGAGCCCTCCGTGGACTCGCGCAGCCGTTACCCTTCGTGGGTTGAAGTCTCCGTCAACGTGGATGTATGATAGCACCACCTATCGGAACCACGCCAAAAACATCCGTGTCTCCAACTGTGATTGAATCCTCCAAACCCTTCCCTTTACTTTCTTGCAAGTTGCATGCTTTAATTTCTGCTGCCTATATACTCTTTGCATGCTTGCTTGATTTGAGTGATGATTGCTTGACTTGTCCAAAGATTGCTAAAATTTTCCAAACTCTAAAATTGGGAAAAGGTTAAGTTTTTAATTGGTCAAGTAGTCTAATCACCCCCCCTCTAGACATACTTCAAGGTCCTACAAGTGGTATCAGAGCCTTGGTCTCCATTTGCGTTGATTCCCATAGCTTTTGGTGGTCATAGCCTTGGTTTCACAACCTCGGAGATTATGGCGTCTAGCGAGGGAAATTATCACCGTAGAGGTCCTTACTTTGATGGCACTAATTTTGCTAGTTCGAAACATAAGATGAAAATGCATATTCTCGGACATAACCCCGCCATTTGGGATATTATTTGTATTGGCTTGCAAGGTGAATTCTTTGATGGGAGAGAGCCAAACCGTGAAGCTAATGCGGAAGAATTGAAGATGCTGCAATACAACGCTCAAGCTTGTGATATCATCTTCAACGGATTGTGCCCCGAAGAATTCAACAAAATCAGCCGTCTTGAGAATGCAAAGGAAATTTGGGACACTTTGATTGATATGCATGAAGGTACCGACTCCGTCAAGGAATCCAAGTTGGATGTGCTCCAAAGTCAGCTTGACAAGTTCAAAATGAAGGATGGTGAAGGTGTCGCTGAAATGTACTCTAGGCTTGCTCTTATCACAAATGAGATTGCCGGCTTAGGGAGTGAAGAGATGACCGACAGATTCATCATCAAGAAGATCCTAAGAGCATTGGATGGAATGTATGATACCGTGTGCACATTGATCCAAATGATGCCAAACTACAAAGATATCAAGCCAACGGAAGTCATTGGAAGAATTGTTGCTCATGAGATGTCACTTAAGGATAAGGAAGAACTTCACAACAAGTCAAGTGGTGCTTACAAAGCCTCATGTGAAGCCCCCACATCATCAAGTGAGAAACAAACCTTCAATGAAGAATTGAGCTTAATGGTGAAGAACTTCAACAAACTCTACAAGAGTAGAAGCAAAGAAAGAAGCTCCAAGTCAAGGTCATACAATGACAAAAGATCTTCTAGTCGAGAGCACAATTACTACAATTGTGGAAGACCCGGACACTATTCCAAAGAGCGTACGACACCCCACAAAAGGAGAGAAGATTCTCCTAAAAGAAGAAGTAGAAGAGAAGAATCACCACCAAGAGAGAAAAGGAGTAGATATGATCGTTATAAACAAATACCCTCATGGAGAAGCAAGGATTCGGAAAGGAAGGACAAGTCATCAAGGAGCTACACAAAATGAAGACATCAAGCTCATGTTGGTGAATGGGTATCCGGCTCCGACTCCGACCATCACTCCGAGAGAAGCTATCACTCCGACTCCGAATATACTCAACATGAAGGTGTTGCCGGTCTAGCACTTGTCAACCAACTCCTACAACATATTTGACTCACCAAATGAAGGAATTGGAAGATGCATCATGGCCAAAGGACCAAAGGTAACACATCCCGAGTATGTTGATTTCAATAGTGATGAAGATGACTTGCTAGGTGATGATGATTTACTTGTTGACAACTCTAGTGATGAATACTATGATGGAATGTCAATTAATCATGCTAAACAAGATAAAACGAATGACAATGATAAGGAGAAGATTGAGCTTCTAACTAAAGAACTAAACACTCTTAAGTTAGCTCATGAAACTATCTTCGAGAATCATCGAGAACTTTTAAGGGCTCATGAGAAGTTATGCTTTGAAAAGCTCAATCTTGAGCAAGAGCATGAGTTCTTAAAGGCAATCAATGATGATCTTCGCAAGAAAAGTTCTTCTTATATTGCCAAGCGTTTACTCTTATCCACTTACATGCCTCAAGTCAAGTCTAGTAACAAGAACAAGAAAGATTCTTCCTCTAGTAGTAACAATGAGTATGCTAAATTAAATATTGTTGCTTCTAGTAGTTCCCTTGATTCCACTAATGATTCTCTTAGCCAAGTTACACTTGAGCAAGAAAATAGCTTATTGAAGGGAATTATAGAGAAAGGTGTATACAAGAGTCTTGCCGGGAGTAAGCAATTCGAGGAAATTGTACGCAAGCAAGGAAGGCACCGGAAGAATCAAGGTGTTGGTTTTGAACGAAAGTTCAATGCCAATGAAGTTGAGTGGGAAGAAGATCAATACCCCAAGACGAAGTTTTTTCCTCAACAAGAGAAGTATGATCCTACTTCCTTCAAGGGAACACAAACGCAAGATGATCTTCCACCACAAGACCAC
Source organism: Triticum dicoccoides (assembly GCF_002162155.2). Classification (NCBI taxonomy): domain Eukaryota; kingdom Viridiplantae; phylum Streptophyta; class Magnoliopsida; order Poales; family Poaceae; genus Triticum; species Triticum dicoccoides. Next base: position 705,159,139 of record NC_041385.1, on the reverse strand, counting down.
AAGAACAAAGGCAAGGACAAGCTTCAAGAGGAGATTGATGCATTTGAAGAAGCACCCAAGGCCTTGGTCAAGTGGGTTCCCAAGACTACGTCAAGTTCTACTTCATCGAGTACAACTACAACTCCAAGGATTCCCATCAAGATGATGTGGATCCCTAAGAAGAAGAACTAGAGAGTTCTTGAGGGTGACTCCGCCAACATTCTTCACTCATATCATTATGGCAAGAACAAGTGCAATCAACTTCCACATCTTGCACTAGTTCAAGGAGTCACAAACCCTCATGTTGGTAAGGCAAGGGACAAGGTAACCTAATGATTTCATGGACATCATCTTGTGTGTGCATCACTCTATGTCTATGGATATTCTTGTTTTGTTCCTTGTGGGACTAACCCATGTAGGTATGTTGAAAGTGAAAATCACACCAAAGGATTGCTCCAAATGATCTACATCAACATTGAGCATTCACATCTTCAACACATACATGAAGTCATCATCGACAAAACCCGAGGTTAGTTCATTCCTCTAAAAGGGGATCTCACATCTAGGGGGAGCTTAACTCTAAGAATTGAGGCAAAGCAACTCTAATGGTGTGAACACATCAATGCATTATGTAAAAGTGGTAACCCCACTTGAGCTTAAACGATGAGTATGACCTATGATCAAATGTTCTCATTTGACTCCTAAGTCAATATACTCATATATAGATGACCTAGTCATCGCCAATTGTTTGATAGATGCTAGATTTGGTTGTGCATGCTTTGCCACATATTTCATTTGTCATTTTATTGTGTGAGCATGTTGGTTGCATATTTTAATCATTCGAGGACATCCACTTGTTGTTTTGATTGATTGGTTTCTATTTCTTTGGCCAAGTGGATGGACAAGAATGCCTAAGAACCTTCTCTAGCTATCTATGCTTTTCTCATCTCAAACTCTATCATGCTACATTACAAAATTTGATCAAGTCAGATTCGAACCACTCTGTGTGAGGAGCACTTGGAGTGCCTGATTCGTCAGATACTTAAACTTCCAAAACTTCTTTGTGATTCTCAGTCTGACCGATTCCTCCATTTCGGTCCCACCGAGATCACTAAGTCGATCTAGGTTTTCAATCTCGGTGCAACTGATTTGAAGTTTTCGGTCCCACCGAGTTGCAGTAACTGTATACAATTATGCATCTCGGTGTCACTGAGTTGTTCCACTCGGTCACACCGACAGGGTCGGGCTATATATAGTCACGGGCAAAAATTTGGAAATTCCTCCAAACCCCTTCGCCCGCGCATTGCTCACTCTGCCTCCAGGGTCTCCGGATCGTCTCCTCATCGCCAGCCGCCTCCTGTCGCTGGTCTCCGCCGCCGTCAACGGATTTCACCCCCGCTGTTGCCGCCGTAGCGAGTTCATCGCCGAGCTAGGGTATGGACTTGATCATAGTGCTATCTTTGTCTGATTCCTAGCACATTGTGTTCATCATGTATCTTGCCACGATTGAAACACTCCTATCTAGTCAATATGATCCTTAGAATAGATGCGATTTAAGAATTTAGGGTTAGGTTTCCGCCGAAACCATCTCGAACCTACCAAGTTGAAAAACTCGGTCCCACCGATTTGGCTAACGCCATTGCACTTGTAACTCCCAGTCTGACCGAGAATTACAAATCGGTGTGACCGATTTTAGAACTTTGCGAAACCCTAGCAGTCTCGGTGCCACCGAACTGTGACTCGGTCTGACCGAGTTCACTAGTTTAGGTTCCAAAACTGCTTCGGTATCACCGAGTTTGAAAGTCGGTAGATCCGAAATGCTTTCTGTGGAAACTAAAACTAAGTTTTTGAATAATTCTTTTTCAAAAATCTCTGCATTTTGTGATGCTCATCCATCTATCTCATCTATAACTATTCACAGGGTCAGCAGTCAGTGATTTGCAGCATGTCAGACCAAAGTGATAGTCAGAACAAGTCAGCAGAGCAGATTCACATGAGTGAGGGCACTAGTCCCTCTAGCAGCTCAGATGAAGGGAGCAGAAGCACTCCAAGCAACTTGCCCAAAGCATCCACAAGAGCAAGAAGGAAGAGAACCTCAGACTCTGAGGATGAGGATTATGTGGCTGTTGAAGATGAGGCTACTTCCAAGAAGGTAGAGCTCAAAAAGGTGCACAGCTCAACTGCAGTAAAGCCAGGCATGAAGATCAAAAGGCCAGCAGAAGACAACCAATGTCCAAAGCCAGGGCATCAACTCAAGTACCTGAAAAGCATGATCCCAAAGAGCCAGCTGCAGAAGGAAAGAAAAGGAAGGAAAGGGTCAAGAAGACCATGGCCAGAGTTGTTGGTCAACCTTCCATGATGGAAGAGGAAGAAGAGGTTGCTGCACCAGCACCCAAGACACAGAAGCTTATGGGTGATGCTATAAGATCAGGGGCTGCAACATCAAAGCCCAAAGAAGCACCCAAAGCTGCCCCAAGCCCAAGAATGCACCAAAGAGGAATACCAGGAGTATTCCAGCTGCTGAGAAGAACAAGGCCCCAGTGCCTGAAGTTGCTGATGATGAAGAGGATGAAGGACAAGTCTTGAGGAAGCTAAAGCCCAAGATTCCAGACCACAATGATGCTCATCCTGTGGCTGAGGACATGAATATCAGGAGAGACTCAGGGTTGAGGCTATGGAGGATGACAGATCCATATGCCACCAGGAGAAGGACTGCTGTTGATTACAGGTTCCATACAAAGGAACATCAAGACTTCTATGAGACAATATTGTTGGACAAGAAGCCCATAGTGTGTGATATGAGATGGGTCGACTGGACCCACATGAAGGAGAATGAGGAACACTATAATGGAGTGAATGACAGTTTTGAAGCTTGTGGAGTTGCAGATTTTGTTGGGCAGAAGCTCACCAACTAGAATGATGAACTCATTATGCAATTCTACTCCACAACACACTTCTATCCAGATGGCAGGATAGTGTGGATGTCAGAAGGTACGAGGTACCACTCAACCATAGAAGAATGGGCTAGCCTGATCAATGCCCCCAAGGAAAGTGAAGATGACTTGGATGTCTATGCCAAGAAGAAAATGGGACACAATACTATGTCACATATGTACAAGGAGATCCCAGTCAAAACTCTTGAGGCTTTCTCATGATCAGTCCACTTTCTTTTGTCAGGGCTGCCTACGATCAACTGGATCCTAAGGCACACTCTTTTGCCCAAGTCAGCTGACCACAACATGATTAGAGGGCATGCTATCAACTTGCTGCATATATTTGATGTGCCACAGAAATTCAAAGTCATGAGCCTTATGCTTGAGACCATTAAGAGGACTGCAGCAGACCGGAAGAGAAGTTGTGGATATGCCCCACAGATTCAGGAGTTGATAAACTCAAAGATGGGCACAGCAAATATCTGTTGGATAAGGAACATTTTGCTCTTTATCCAGACTTTGAGGACAATCAAGTTGTCATGACTGAGAATGAACCATCATCAGTGCAAGCTCAAGAGAAGAAGGAGAAGGCAAGGAAAGAGAAGGCTGCCAAGATGCCAACTCAAGAGGAGGCATCTGAGTATTTCTTGAAGAACAAACAGGAGCAGCTTGGTTACTTGATAGCATCAACACTGAGGATTGAGAAGGGGTTGGCCACCCTAACTCAAAACCAGGAGAGCCTGGAAAGTATCATGGAACAAAAATTCTATGATCTTGATGTCAAAGTAACTGAGATTCAGTCAGTTGTGGAGCAGCTTCAGGAAGACATGCAGGAGAGGAAGGGCAAGACAACCACTGATGCATTTGCCAGAGTGCCTAGAGCTCAGAGGTCAGCTGCCGTGCCTGTGAAAGAAACTAGAGCCACATCATCTGCACCAGCAACAGCTTCTACAGCTCCAGGACAACCAGCTCCAGCACCAACTCCTCCAGCTCCCTCTACAGCAACTGAAGCCTTCATTCTTGGAGTTATCCGGACACCACCACCACCTAAAGACCAACCCTGAGAGTCGATCTAGCATTATGCATTTTTTATGAACTTTTTGGTAACTTGTTGCCAAAGGGGGAGAAAAATGTATAGATCATAGGTTTCGAGAGAGAGAGTGTTGGTTCTTTTGTTCTCTCTTGTCTTCTTGGTTAAACTTTGTTTGCTTTTGATTGCTTGAGATACTATGTAACTACCTGTGAGACATTGATGATCATGTGTTTGATCATAAGCTACACTTATGCCTGTTTTATGATATTATCTTACCTATCCTTATATGATCATTCACTTTGCTTGGTGATGAATGCATGTATTCAATCTTTATTATTTTGAGTGCTCCACCAAGATGTATGTGACATGGAAGAGTAACCCATGAGCCTAATTCCTTGTGCATTTGCAGTCCAAAGCAAATCTTAAACTATGCACAAACTTAGGGGGAGCTCTTGCTTATCACATACTTATCAAAGCAACGATGTTTTACAATCTTATTATGTTTTGTCGAAGCTTTGATCTATATGTTGTCATCAATTACCAAAAAGGGGGAGATTGAAAGTGCAACTATCCCTAGGTGGTTTTGGTAATTCATAACAACATATAGCTCATTGAGCTAATGCTATTCCAAGACTATTATTTCAGGAAAGCTCAATCAATGGCATGGCATGGATGATGAAAGTGGACCCCTCAAAATATCAAGGACAAAGGATTGGCTCAAGCTCAAAAGCTCAAGACTCTTCATTTTACATTTTAGTGATCCAAGATCACATTGAGTCTATAGGAAAAGCCAATACTATCAAGAAGGGACGAGGTGTTGCTTAATGAGCCTCTTGCTTCAAGTGCTTAGTGATATGCTCCAAATACCCTCAACTACTTTCTCACATCCTCATATGACCTAAACCTAAAGCCAAAATCGGTCACACGGATTCTTTCTATCCGGCACCACCGAGTTCAGATGTCATAGCCACTGCCACAAACCCTACGCAAATCGGTCTCACCGATAGAGATCTCGGTCTCACCGAGATGTGATTGTAATCTCTCTGTTTCCCTTCATAACGTTTCGGTCTAACCGAAGTGAGCGATCGGTCCCACCGAGATTGTAATGTAAACTCTCTGTTTCCCTTTTGTAACATTTCGGTCTCACCGAAAAGAGCAAATCGGTCCCACCGAGTTTACCTGACCAACTCTCTGGTTAGCTAATTACCAAAATCGGTCTCACCGAGTTTGTGTAATCGGTCTCACCAAGATTACGTTATGCCCTAACCCTAACCATATCGGTCCTACTGAGTTGCATGTCGGTCCCACCAAAAATCCTAACGGTCACTAGGTTAACTAAATCGGTCTGACCGAGTTTGTTGATTCGGTCCCACCGAGATTGGTAAATTATGTGTAACGGTTAGATTTTGTGTGGAGGCTATATATACCCCTCCACCTCCTCTTCATTAGTGGAGAGAGCCATCAGAACAAACCTACACTTCCAACTTACCAGTTCTGAGAGAGAACCACCTACTCATGTGTTGAGGCCAAGATATTCCATTCCTACTATATGAATCTTGATCTCTAGCCTTCCCCAAGTTGCTTTCCACTCAAATCTTATTTCCACCAGATCCAAATCCTATGAGAGAGAGTTGAGTGTTGGGGAGACTATCATTTGAAGCACAAGAGCAAGGAGTTCATCATCAACGCACCATTTGTTACTTCTTGGAGAGTGGTGTCTCCTAGATTGGCTAGGTGTCACTTGGGAGCCTCTGACAAGATTGTGGAGTTGAACCAAGGAGTTTGTAAGGGCAAGGAGATCCCCTACTTCGTGAAGATCTACCGCTAGTGAGGCAAGTCCTTCGTGGGCGATGGCCATGGTGGGATAGACAAGGTTGCTTCTTCGTGGACCCTTCTTGGGTGGAGCCCTCCGTGGACTCGCGCTGCCGTTACCCTTCGTGAGTTGAAGTCTCCATCAACGTGGATGTACGATAGCACCACCTATCAGAACCACGCCAAAAACATCCTTGTCTCCAACTGCGGTTGAATCCTCCAAACCCTTCCCTTTAATTTCTTGCAAGTTGCATGCTTTAATTTCCGCTGCCTATATACTCTTTGCATGCTTGCTTGATTTGAGTGATGATTGCTTGACTTGTCCAAAGATTGCTAAAATCTGCCAAACTCTAAAATTGGGAAAAGGTTAAGTTTTTAATTGGTCAAGTAGTCTAATCACCCCCCTCTAGACATACTTCAAGGTCCTATAGCCACCAGACGAAGAGATGACCGATTATGTGCCCGAAGAGGAAGACGGCCTCGGAAATGTCGATGGCAAAGAGGCAGTTCAAGGCGGAGAAGACGCGGACATTCCATTGTCTTCGTCGCTACTAAGTTCAGCCATGCGGGACCCGCATGTTCGAGACCTGCTTCGCAAGAAGACGACTAGCGACAGAGCTGCTTCTAGAGAGGAGGCTAAACTGGCGCAATTGGAGGTAGACTCGATGACTCCTTTGTATGATGGTTGCAATAATCCCGTGGTGACCCGCTTGAATTTCACACTAGAACTTCTAAAGATGAAGGCAAAAAACAAATGGATAGATACAAGCCTGGATGAGCTTCTGAAGTACCTAAAGAAGGTTCTTTCCGCGGGAAGCCTGTGTCCTACTAGTGTCGAGGAGGCAAAGAAAATCGTGTGCCCTCTTGATCTGCCACATATTAGATATCACACATGCATCAATGATTGCATCATATATTGGAACGAGTACGCGGAAAAAACCATCTGTCCAAAGTGCAATGCTTCACGATATAAAAAGGCTGGAAAGAAAGCTCCACAGAAAGTTGTATGGTACTTTCCGATCACTCCGTGTCTACACGGTATTTCATAGATCCTAAGGAAGCAAAGCTTATGCGCTGGCATGCGGAGAGGGTGAAGCCAGATGACGGAGATGAACCGAAGCTGAGACACCTCGCAGATGCTAGCCAGTGGAGAGCATTAAATGCTGAATTTGAATTTTTCGCAAATGATCCAAGGAACATCGTGCTTGGCGCTAGTAGTGATGGCATGAATCCATTTGGCAACCAGAACACCAATCATAGTACATGGCATGTGTTTGTATGGATGTACAACCTCCCCCTGGTTATGCATGAAGGAAAAATACATACACATGGCTATGGTTATTCAAGGGCTGAGACAACCGGGAAATGATATAAATTTGTATCTCGGGTTACTGAAGAGGAGTTACATACCTTATGGACAACGCCGGCCAAGACATGGGATGCAAGCAAAGGAGAGTATTTCTACATGAGAGTCGCGCTGATCACGACGGTGCAGGACTATCTCGATTACGGCTATCTCTCCGGCCAGGTGTGCCACGGATATTGCGGATGCACGAGGTGCATGGAAGATACAACTTCTCTACAGCTATCGAAAGATGGCGGGTCTTCAAAAATCGTGTACATGGGGCATAGAAGATGGCTCAAGAAGGATGACCCATGGAGAAAGCGTGGAGATCTATTCAATGGTAAGGCTGAGCATCGAGGTCCTCCACGTAAGCGTAGCGATGTAGAAATATATGAGTTATTGAAGAACTGGGAAGAGTGCCCCTTGCCGGGAAAGACAAAGAAAAAGGCGCCAGAGCCCCTGCTGAAGATATGGAAGATGAGATCTGTTTTCTGGGACTTGGAATACTGGCCCATACTCGACATGCCTCATAGCCTTGATGAAATGCATATCACAAAAAATATCCTTGAGAGTTTGCTTGGAACATTGATGAACATGCCGGAGAGGACCAAGGATGGGCCGAAGGCAAGAAAAGACTTGGAATTTTTGAAAATCAAGAAAGATCTCCAAATGCCCGGTAAAAGGTCGTCAGAGGAGACCAAGACGGAGACGGAGACGGAAGATAGGGGCAAAAAAGTAAAAAAGAAGGAAGAACAATATTGCCCCCCCTCTTTCTTCACCTTAGATCCGAAGGAGGTCGATCAATTGTTCAAGTGCCTTGCCGGAATCAAAGTTAGTTCTGGATACTATGGGAAGATAAGCAGATATCTGGACACTAAGAAAAAAAAGGTTCAGTGGTATGAAGTCTCACGACTGTCATGTGAAGATGACGGAGTTACTCCCGGTTGCATTTAGAGGGATTATGGACACACATGTGCGTGAGACGCTTACTGACCTATGCCACTTTTTTAATGCTATCTCTCGAAAGTCGATCAGTGTAAAGCAACTCCATAGGCTACAGGAAGAGATCGTTGTCATACTGAATGAGCTAGAGATGTACTTCCCGCCCGCGTTCTTTGATGTCATGGTGCATCTATGTGTCCACATCGTGGATGACATCATCGACCTAGGGCCGACATTCCTGCATATCATGATGCCGTTCGAGATGATGAATGGGGTCATCAAAGGATTCATCCATAACATGTCCCGTCCAGATGGAAGCATAGCCTAGGGATATCTGACCAAAGAGTGCATCTCTTTCCATGAGAGTTATCTGACCAAAGACCCGGTTGTTGGTTTGCCGACACTGATGCCACCAACGACACCGGCACTGAGACTGGCACTGATGATGTTCCTAACTATAGCACGGAAGGTGGGACCTCCCAAGCCAGTGAGGGAAAGAAGGAAAAGAGGACACGACGCCGAAATGAGCTCAGCACCGGAATAATGGTGGTCACGGCGGTGCACCCTGGCGAGTTCGAGCCAATAGAGCCGCGAGAAGTGGCAGCATGTTACGACAACCAACTAGCATGCATCCTACGGGATACCGCTAACATCAACACCACAAAAATACAGAAGAATGATCAGTTGAAGAAGCTGCTTCTAACTAGGTTGCACGCAAGATTCATGTTCCCCGGTCGTAATGACAAAGTCGACCCATGGGATGATGATGCCATGAAAAAAAACAACAAGAAAGCCCTAGGGAAGTTCAGCAATGCATTGAGCGCTTGGAAAACTAGGGTGAAAAAGGCGATTCAAGTAGACCATGAAACCTATGCCAAGATTGTTGCAGACAATCCAAAAATTATGATAGAGGACTTTGAAAAGTTCAAGGATACTTGCAATGAAGAAGATGCCAAGGCCAGGTCGGAGAGAGGCAAGCAGCTGCAGGCAAAGAACATGGGGAACCACCGCCTTGGAAGTCGTGGTTACACAGTAAAGAGGCCCGTGTGGGGTAAGGAGGACGCAGAACGTGAATGTCAGGGGATCCCAGACCCATTGGCTGAGTTCACCGACTAGCAGGAGCACGACTTCATCAGGGCCTGATTCTCGTGGGACCCCAAGAAAAAGATTTTTTTCACCGACGGGCCGACTAGGAAATTCATGAGATTACTGGTAATTATCCTTTTACCACATTACATATTAGGTTCTAATAAACGAAGTCTACTACATTCTAGTCGCATTCGTAAATGATTCACGGACCATTTTGCAGAGAGAGCAACACAAGCTTGCGGCCGAGAGCGACTCGTCGACTCAGTCGACTCAGTCGTCGGCGAAGTACAAGTGGGACACTCCTTTCATCCGGGCCATGAACATAATGATGGGACACCCGCTTGGCCAGCGGCCACAATATGGACGTGTGCATGGCGCCGTGGATGGGGCCACTTGGAAGAACTATTATAGCAAGGACCCCGAGGCCAAAAGATAGAGAAAGAAGTTCAGTCAAGTGACTATCAATGAGAAGGTGGCGCGGGCGATGGAGAAAGCAAAAGCTGAGACCAAAGCTGAGATAATCGCTGCCTGTAGATCTGATTTCGTGGATGCCTTTACAAGCTTGATTCCAACAGTGGTAACATGAGTACAACAAAATCCAAATGCGCCACCAAGTGATTTTCCCATGCCCAGCTTCACCGGGAGCAACTCAATGAACATCGCACCCATACCCGTACCTAGTATGGCAACCGCACCCGCACCTCCTCCAGCACTTGCTCCTTCGCCCAACTCTCACAACAGCTCTAGCTCCGTCTCTGACTTGAATGTCGGGCCGTCGACATTGGCTGAGCTCGACGCCCTCACGGTAAATACGCATTGTTGCACCTTCATCAACTCAACTAATTAATTAATCTTCAGTTGCCGTTCTTTTTGGATCTCTGACGCCGCACGTATATGTCTTTGTAGGCCGACTCCACTCCGTGCACCCTCCTTTACAACATGAAGGGCGGGTTGGTGGATGTGGGGAAGGGTACTATAGTGAAGCCTAAGGGTCTCCATGGCGAGTGTGAAAGCAGGCTACGAGGGTCTCCCTCGTCCGATACAAATCGATGGAGAGGATGACAAGACCCCCACGCAGCTTGGCCAATGCAAAAATTGGTCGATCCTGTAGCCGAAAAATCTTCTTCGTGTCGAGGTGGCCGGGAGCACACCAACGGGACCTCAGGAAGGTATCACCACAACACCACCTACACAAGTACAACCATCGTCTGTGCTGCTTGCTGAGATCGCGAGACATGAGGAAGGAGGGCCAACCGTTCCGCCGACAAGTGATGCCATCTGCCTGATGGAAGAGGATAGGGATCATGACATGGAGCCGACGATGACCCTAACCAGTATTTCAATACTGCCTTTGACAACAAAGTAACAATGAGTCAACCATATGAATATGAGATGCATGTACCAGAGCCGGAACGTCCTCGGGAGTGCAAGAAGTCTTTGTTCATGCAATCCTCGTAGGACACGCCTCCAGATGCCGGCTCCACCCAAGCTCAACTACTTAGCCAGAGTCGTCCAATGCTAAGCCCGGCAACACTAGGGGTGGTGCTCAGGGAGGGTTTGACAGACCCACCAGCACCTCAGCCCACCAAGAAGAAGCAGAGGAAGAGACCGGCGGCGAGAAAATCCAATAAAGCTAGCAATGTTGGTTCTAGCAGCCAGCCGCCTTCGACCAGGTTGACCATGTACCGATGAAACATGGGCCATTAATCCATGTCGCCGGATAGCCAATGGTACCGGCGAATGCACAGCTAGAATAGAAGGGTATCTCAGGAGACTCCATTGACCATGTGCTTTCGACAGAGAGAAGCCTCCTCGCCTCAGATGATCCAGGATACCCACTTTATACAGTTCATGTGCCGAGCAGTTGCAAGATGTATGTCCACACATGCCCCGCGGACCTCTTCTTCTTGAGGTTTGATTACATCTTCCAGATGTTTCAAATGAGGACACTCGATTTTACGTTCGTCCGCCTGTATGCGCTGCACATGAACTACATCGTCAGGAGAGAGCAAGTCACCGGTCTTGCGGTCGCGGACCCATACTACATGCATGAGGGCTTCTTGTCAATCAACGATGCCAACCGTCAATATGCGAGTCAGTACATCGAAGAATTCTTGGTTAGCAATAAGGACAAAGAAATGATTCTCCTACCTTATCATCCCAGGTAAGTCATCCGCGGATAGCACTATAACACATACATCCTTTCGTGCATTTCAATAGTTACTTTGCACGCATGGAGGCTAAACTTGATCGTGTATTTTGCGCAGCGGGGGGTGTCATGCCGTTCTCATTATTCTTTACCCGCGTTACTCCTGCGCTCTATATTTGGACCCGTCGAAGAACATACAGAAGAAAGATTACACAGACATAAAGTATGTTCTGGACAGAGCTATGCTGGGCTTCAGCATGTGGGGTGGCTACATCCAACACAAAAAAACAAATAAGGCCGAGCTTTGTTTCAGCCACAAGACTGACTTTTGTTGCATCCAGCAACCGGCAAGAAGTGAGAATGATGGATTCTACGTCATCCATCTAATGATGGAGTACAGAAGGGATGTGCAATCACTTTGCATGAAATCTTCATCCAATACCCATATCCAGAGATGGGCCGAAGCCTTTGGAGCCGTGCTGGATAATCGACTTCGAAATGATCTCTACCGGATCCAACAGGAAATTGCGTCCATCATCATCAAAGATGTCCTCAAAGAGAATGGGATGTTCTACGCCGGCCCAATATCGTGAGCTGACGTCTGAACCCGCATTGCCCTACAGTGTCAGGATATGACGCCTTTCACTAAGCTTGGGTGCACCCTTCCGGATATGTACAGATGGGAAGAGTGCACTTCTTAAAAACAATGTGTCTGTTTAATTACTTGTTACTTTCTGTACGACGAAACTTCGAATCTCTCAGTACGACGAAACTATTAGATGTATGGTGCCGTGCTCTAGTTAATTACTTTCGGCACGATAAAATTTATTAACTATGTTTACTATATATGTTGCTTCTATTTCATAACTGTTTTGTTGAATTCGCTTCATGGTATATATATGTGCATCTCTGACAGGTATATAGATCAACGATGGCGAGGAAGTGGTATGCCATGTATGTAGGGCATGTTCCGGGTGTGTATGATGAGTGGCCAGAGTGTCAGGCCCATGTCTCTGGCTTCTCCGGCGGAAGCCAGAAAGGGTTTGATAGTAGAGCGTAAGCCGAAGCTAGTTACTTGAGATTCATAGCACAACAGGGGATTCAGAACCAGCGCCGCTGCAAAAACTATTACATAATACCGCTTTTGATCATCGTGATCGCTCTTATCTTCTATGCGGTCATATCATAGTCTACATTGATGATGAAACATGAGTATGTGACCATGTAGTTGCATGTATTGAGAACTTGTAATGACTTGTAACGCTATTTCGAGACATGTATTCGACCATGATTGATGATGATGAGATATCTGAGACATGTCGAGACTTCTAATAACTTTGGCTCATCGATGACTCACTTGCTTTTCAATGAATATGCATGTTATTGTATAAACGGTGGATCTGTTTAATTGTGTACAGAGCCAAAACGCAATTTTTTTTACAAAAGATAGAAGTGGCGTGGGGGTAAAGATTACCAGTAGCACTCAAGTAACAGTAGCGCTGGCTAGTTCCACGCGCTGTAGATAATTATCAATAGTGCTAGGTGAAAACGCGCTACAGCTAGCTTTAGATACCAGTAGCGCTGGGCCAAACAAGCGCTACTGCTAAAAAATAGCTGTAGCACCGTAGTAGTAGCGTGCCAGCCCGCGCTACTAATAGCAAGAAACCCAACGCTACTAGTAAGGGTTTTCCTAGTAGTGCTCCCCCAAGCTTGAGCGATGCTTTCTCTTCACGAGGCCAAAAATTATATATATGATTATGATCACGATGAACAAGATGCATAGGATAAAACATCTGATGAAATTCCAATTTCAATCGGTTGTAGTTCCATGATCCCATATCACCACATAGCCTAAACCATGTCAATGCCTTTCCCTTCAAAGATAAAGGGAAGATCTTCTTCTTGATAACATTCTCGGGCATATCTGCGAGCTTAAATAATCCACAAACTTCATCCACATAGATTAGGTGCAAATCGGGATGCAATGTTCCATCTCTTGTAAAAGGATTAGCTAGCAGTTTCTCTACCATACCCAAAGGAATTTCAAAGTAAACATTTTCAGTAGGTTCAGTAGGTTGAGGAGCAACTCTTTCCTCTACTGGTCAGGGTGAAGATACCCCGAACAAGCCCCTCAAAGGATTATGTTCCATAGTAACAAGTGATAGTAAATTTCAGCACACTATATAAATTTTTCCTTACCAAGTTCCACTTACCAAAGGCGCTTCACTCCCCGGCAACGGCGCCAGAAAAGAGTCTTGATGACCCACAAGTGTAGGGGATCTATCATAGTCCTTTCGATAAGTAAAAGTGTCGAACCCAACGAGGAGCAGAAGGAAATGACAAGTGGTTTTTAGTAAGGTATTCTCTGCAAGCACTGAAATTATCGGTATCAGATAGTTTTGTGATAAGGTAATTTGTAACGGGTAACAAGTAACAAGAGTAAATAAAGTGCACAAAGGTGGCCCAATCCTTTTTGTAGTAAAGGACAATCCTGGACAAGTTCATATATAGAGAAAAGCGCTCCCGAGGACACATGAGAATTATCGTCAAGCTAGTTTTCATCACGCTCATATGATTCGCATTCATTACTTTTATAATTTGGTATGTGGGTGGACCGGTGCTTGGGTACTGCACTTTCTTAGACAAGCATCTCACTTATGATTAACCACTATTGCAAGCTTCTGCAACTACAAAAGAAGTATTAAGGTAAACCTAACCATAGCATTAAACATGTGGATCCAAATCAGCCCCTTACGAAGCAACTCATAAACTAGGGTTTAACATTGTGTCACTCTAGCAACCCATCATCTACTTATTACTTCCCAATGCCTTCCTCTAGGCCCAAATAATGGTGAAGTGTCATGTAGTCGACGTTCACATAACACCACTAGAGGAGAGACACCATACATCTCATCAAAATATTGAACGAATACCGAATTCACATGACTACTTATAGTAAGACTTCTCCCATGTCCTCAGGAACAAACGTAACTACTCACAAATCATATTCATGTTCATAATCAGAGGGGTATTAATATGCATATAGGATCTGAACATATGATCTTCCACCGAATAAACCAACTGGCATCAACTACGAGTAATCAACACTACTAGCAACCCACAGGTACCAATCTGAGGTTTTAGGACAAAGATTGGATACAAGAGATGAACTAGGGTTTGAGAGGAGGTGGTGCTGGTGAAGATGTTGATGGAGATTGACCCCCTCCTGCTGAGAGGATCGGTGGTGATGACGCTGATGATGATTTCCCCCTCCCGGAGGGATGTTTCCCCGGCAGAACAGCTCCGCCGGAGCCTTAGATTGTTTCCGCCAAGGTGCCGCCTCGTGGCGGCGGTGTCTCGTCCCAAAAGCTTTCTTATGATTTTTTCCAAGGTGAAAGACTTCATATAGCCAAAGATGGACACTAGAGGCCTGCCAGGTGGCCCACGAGGCAGGGGCACGCCCACGGGGGTAGGGCGCGCCCCCACCCTCGTGAACAGGGTGTGGGCCCCCTCTGATATTTTCTTCACTCAATATTTTTTATTAATTCCAAAAATAACTTCCGTGGAGTTTCAGGACTTTTGGAGTTGTGCAGAATAGATCTCTAATATTTTCTCCTTTTTCAGCCCAGAATTCCCGCTGCCGGCATTCGCCCTCTTCATGAAACTTGTAAAATAAGAGAGAATATGCATGAGTATTGTGACACAACGTCTAATAACAAACCATAATGCAATAAATATCGATATAAAAGCACGATGCAAAATGGACGTATCAGCGACGTCAGCCTGCACCTCCCAGAACTACTCCTCCCACTCATTCCGCACCATGTCCGTGTAATTGACACATGCCTCGACGATGGTGGCATGGACGAGGAGGATGGCGTCGGCTCGTCATCGACCGTGTCCTTCATTGGGATCGTCCTCCTGCTACCTGCCAACCAGCCAGCCGACAGCTCCTTTTTCTGCTTCGGCGTCAGCCCGTCCAAGAGAGCTTTGGAGCATGAGGAAGCAATGGTGGTAGTGGTGCAGAGAGGAAAAAGGGATCGGAGGTTGATGACTGCGGCTATGACCGAGGCATTAGTTTATATAGCAATGGTGGGCGTAAGAGGACAGACAGGTGGTGTCGGAGTAGCCACCTCGTCAACCGCGTGTCATTATGTTGGCGGTAAATGGACGGACGGATGGTCGTCGTGTCGTTTGAACGCGGAACAATTGCATGCACTGAGAAGAGGCGCGAATGGCATTGTCTCGGTCGGCGTGTCGCCTCAACGCCGACGCTAGTGAGAGGACGTGTCTGCTCTGGCCAGGCATGAATTCCGCACTGATGCTCTGCAGCGGCGCTGACCGTTCTGGGTGGGAAGCGCGTGTGGGCGAGGGAGGGGGTTTGGGTG
>NC_041385.1:705091622-705143212 GCF_002162155.2 Triticum dicoccoides | reverse complement strand
GCGGGAGAGAACACGGACGGACCGCTCGCCAGACAGTTACTGGCCCGTGTCGGATGGCAGAACAAGTTTGGATAGCGCGGTCTAGACGTATGCAGACGTTTTGAAAATCGGTGTTGGAGATGCCCTTACGAAGAAAAATTGATGCACCTTCTATACAAACTAAACACTTTAAGACGAACTATCAGGGTTAAGAACAGAAGCCTTGGACTTCATATAGAGCTCAATTTTTTTTACATCATTCGCATTCAAACTTTTTTTATGTTTATTATACATAGTGAAAAGTCTCATGATCAAATTTGGGACTATTCTGGGTTGATTTGCTATTTTTAAAGCTTTAATTGATTTTCTAACCATTAAAACGGAAAAACACTCCTTGGTTCAAAATAACATGCAGTTGATCTTAGAAAATGATGAAACTTGGCATGGTGTCATGATCTGACCCCGATAGGATGTGTTAAAAATTTGAGAGTATTACGAGAAAAACCGAATGCACTTCGTGTACAAACCGAGCACTCTCTGACGGACTATCAGGATTTCGAACGGTAAGTGTGGAATTGATATAGAACTCAATTTTTTACATCATTTACTCTTCAAACTTTTTTTTATATTTAACACACACCACTCGAAATCAAAGGAGACTTTCCACACAAATAATTAGTCAAAAATGCGCACATGCTTCCTTTTCCCACCTTATACAAAATCTTAAAAGACTTTCCGCGGAATGGCTAGTAGTATTCTAAACCAAAAGCGTTGCTTGTTGAAGACTTCCCGTGCATACAAATAGAAGCAAAAGGTCTCTCATTGTATAAAGAAAATAAAAAAGTGGGGGAAGGATAGAAGAAATGTAAGGATTACACGGTGTGGCTGATCCGGTCTTAGTTTATCGGCCCATTCCTGGCAAGTGGCAACTACATACAAAGTCGTCCACATATCACATGTTGAATAAGGAAAATTAAACTCTGCCCGATCGCAAATCAGATATAATAAGGTCTTATATTATGGAATGGAGGGAGTACAACACAATATTTTGTATATTTCGTGAGAAGGACCTCTTCTCTTAGATCAGAACGACCTCTTCCAATTTGTTGGCGCTAATCATATACAGTAGTAAAATAATATGAGCAGCCTCGTGCAGCAAAGGAAAGCTGCGGTAGGCCATAGGCGACGTACGGCAGCGTTAATACTCAGGTTGACAACGGCATATGGAACATGTCAAACACGCTTCCACGAAATCCTACCAAGAAGTTCAACATCAAGCAAAATGGCGAGACTATATATAGCTTCCATACCGTTCTGGTTTCCCTCACATCCATCGCTGTGATATTCCTTCATTCCCTTCTAGCAGCTAGCTTGCAAATTAATTCTAGCCTTCTCCTTCTGAACGTGCAGTAGTGCACATGGCTGCTTCCTCTTGCTTCCCGTTAGCTGCTCGCTGCAGCCTCTTGCTCACGGCAGCGCTGGTACTAGCGCTGACCCTTGGAGCCCACGGTCATGCAGGTGCCGATGCCGGTGCCGGGTTAAGCTCGTCCTTCTACGAGGACTCGTGCCCCGGTGCGGGCGACATTGTCCGGCGCGTCATCCAGAAAGCCCGCGTCGCCGACGCGCGCATCCCAGCCAGCCTCATCCGCCTTCACTTCCATGATTGCTTTGTTCAGGGCTGTGATGGCTCGCTTTTGTTGGACAACGACCTCCCGGCGATCATGACCGAGAAGGAGGTCCCTGCCAACGATAGGTCAGCACGCGGGTTCAAGGTGGTTGACGACATCAAGCGTGCACTAGAGAATGCATGCCCCGGCATCGTGTCCTGCGCCGACATCCTTGCCCTCGCCTCCGAGATCTCTGTCGAGCTAGCTGGAGGGCCGCGCTGGAGTGTGCCGCTGGGCCGCCGAGATGGCACGAGCACCAACATCGAGAGCGCCAACAATCTCCCGGGCCCTTTCGACTCTCTTGAGATGCTCCAGGAGAAGTTCAAAAACTTGGGGCTCGACGACACTGACCTTGTCGCCCTCCAAGGAGCACACACCTTTGGGCGGGCGCAATGCCAGTTCACGCAGCGGAACTGCAGCGCCGGGAAGGATGAGGAGACGCTCGTGAATCTCGACACAATCACCCCTGACGTCTTTGACAAGAAGTATTACGGCAACCTCTTGCGTGGCCGCGCCCCTCTCCCTTCGGACCAAGTAATGTTGTCTGATCCTGTTGCCGCCGCGACCACTGCACGGATCGTTCGCAGGTTCTCCGGAAGCCAGAAGCACTTCTTCAAGAATTTCGCAGCGTCGATGGTCAAAATGGGGAACATAAGCCCGTTGACCGGAAGGGCCGGGGAGATTAGGAACAACTGTAGGAGGGTGAACAGAAAACCCTATTGACGAATGAGATTGATGTTATGAGTTGTGAACTCATTGTCTTTGTGCAAATCATTCTTTTAATTCATTCCAACTGTAAAGTGTCCCCTTATTATTTTGTTTTGGATACAAATGTAAATGTTTAGCATGTGATTTTTGCAAACTAATAGTTGCATATCAAATGACTTGTCTTCAATAAACATATGCATATCGCTTTACCACTGCTACAAAATGGGATGTCATGGGACTATATATCTATGTATTTTGAAGTTTATGACATTGCCTTATCAAAACTTTCATGGTTTTATATCTATTTGGACTAACCTATTAACAAATTGATAGGAAGGAGGCAAGTTTTTGTGTCTCCAATTTCAAGATTTTCCGGACTCCGAAAAATAAATGAAAATTGCATTAATGAATAACGTTGGAGACAACACAACTGCCAAAGTAGGACCCTAGAGGAGCCACGTGGGCCCACACCCCCTCCTTCTGGCCCGTGGTGTGTGTGCATGGGCCCATGCACCGCCTCCCTATCATCCTTCTAAATGTGTAGTAGTCCACATTGGCCGCTGTCGTGGATTTAACAGGGCAGATGCCCTAGCGAAAGGACTTAGGTGTGGAGCCATCATAGCGAGGTTAGCTTAAAGGGGTTAAGCGGGACAAATGACACGGAGAGTATTTACCCAGGTTCGGCCCCTCTCAATGAGGTAAAAGCCTACTCCTACTTTCGATTGTATTGCTTGTGTTTCGATTACCAGGGAGCGAATACGCTTGACCTAGTGCTCGATCAATTATTTCTTGAGTTAACCCACCGCCCGGTCTCACCTTTATATACACAGGTTGAGGCCTCGCAGCTTACGAAGTCCGGCCGGTTCACACAACGTGACTGACTCGGTTTCTAACAACACTTGCCTTACAGAACAAGTTAAACATATGGCGGCTCATCCCTTTGGGCCTCAAGTCACCTCCGGGTCTTGGGCCTTCAATAAGCTTGCTTTATGAACCGCCATCTTCATATCTTCTTGGGCTTCTTCATCTTAAGTCACCCGTAACATGACCCAGCCCCTCCTGGGCGGGTCATACCCACTAGTTATATCCCCAATATTAGGCCCCAGGTTGATATGAACTTGTTCACATCAATCTTCATCACTTGACTTAGCAGAATCTCCCATCACAGATTCCTTACCATTTCATTATAACCCCCATGACGTCACATCTCAGAATTGTGTTAACCCACCATGACGTCATCTCGCATTAACTGCGCACAAGGCCCAGGATATCTCAACGGATCTTTATCCTAATAGATCTCCCAAAAATCGAGGCGTCCACATAGCCACATAATCATTTTTTCGGTCTCCTTGATTCCCGCGCATGCCATCTATCCATTCCCTTATAAATTGGGGCAGGGGTCCTCTTTTCCACTTTCCACCCCTGCCCTTGCGTATTCCTCTTCCTTCTCGCACCATTCCAGTGCCGCCCGAGCTCCGTCGCCGCCGTCTCCAGCTTCATTAACTCCGGCCGCTACATCACCCTGAACGCGTCCATAGATCGCAACGCTCCTCCGCAGTTCAACAGCATCAGTAACTACTTATCCTCCCTTGTAACAGATCTCCATTAGGGTTTGCCCAGTTCGTAGGAGTTCTTCATTGTCCTTCATCTTCCTCCTCTAGATTGTTGTAGTTTGATCTGAATATGATATTGAGGTCACACGGTAGCAGTTTAGCGTCCCTTTTCAATCACAAAAAACTCCTTCTCTATATAAGATTCCATCCGAGCACATGAGTTCTTCCACTGCCGCAACTTTAGGTTTACAATTTATTTTCCTTTTCTGAACTATTGTAGATCCAAAGCAATAGAACTGATCTGTAAAACCTGTTTGTTCAGCACTTAGCAAAAATGTTACTCATAGGCTCATAACTATTTGTGAACTATAACTGTACGAGCAACTTTATGAAATAGACCATAACCCATCGGACACCATTAGCCCTCCATGGCGGCTTAAGTAGCAATCTGTAACCCACTAGATGTGCACCGGCTTAAATCTAAATCTTTTTAAACCGCCAACATTCATCAATGCAACCAAGACCCGGCCACACCTACTTAAAAATGCTTTTAACTCTTCATAACAATTCTTCATCTTAATTGGGCAGTTTATCATTCGTCGTTATTTTCTTTCTAGGCCAAAAATGACTAAGACTGTCACCTCCTGCAACTGGGTTCCTTCCATCGTGACAGAGCAAATGCTTACGGAGTATGTTGAGACTGGCATCATGGCTGCCAAAGAGATCATCCACTGGAGGGTCCCAGAGCCGGACGAAGTGAAACCTCAACCCAAGGAAAATGAAGTCATTGTATTTGCTGATCATATAAACCGGGGCTTCTCCCCGCCCGGGTCAAAGTTCTTCCGCGGTGTGCTTCATTTCTTTCAGCTCCATCCTTAGGACATTGGACCCAATTCCGTGTCTAATATCTGCAACTTCCATGTTTTTTGCGAAGTATACCTTTAAGAAGAACCCATCGTTGAACTCTTCAGAGAATATTTTTATTTGAACCACCAAAATGAGTTCACACATGGAACCAACCTAGAACTTGGCGGAATCTCTATTCAACATCGAAGGGATGCAGTTTTTCCTACAGCCACACTTCTCAGTCATCCCAAAGACTAGAACCAAACTTGGTTTTATTGCTAAGACACTTCTCCATCTGATGAGAACCCTTTGTCGGGTTTCCATGAGGACCAGCTTAGCCCCATGCATCCCCTTCAAGGGCGACTCACTACCGCCGGACGGGCCAAGTACAGAGCCACTTTTTCAAAAAAATAAGGGTTTTTCTTGCCAATGGACTGACCAGTGTCGACCTAGTCTGATGTTGGGTCGCATGGAAGATTATACCCCTAAGTCGTCGGCCCGGTCTAATGTGCACATACACATGTGATACCAAGGATCCATTACGCCATAGCTCAATGCATTTGGATAACAAAGGCATCAATGATATGACCAAGAGCTTGCTTGGAGAATCCTTAGAGAGCTGCAGTAAAACAGGGTTGAACCCTTTCTGCATTCTTAACCCGCCTCCTCCTGTAAGTGATCAATACACACCTTACTTTTATGTTCACATGAATTTCATATCCCTTATTTTCACTTTGACTTACATAGGCCCACTCTGCCTTCTAGAAGAAGAAATGCCAGGAAAACGAGAAGGCGGCTAAAAAGCCCAGGACCAAAACCAAGGCCTCTAAAAAGCGCAAGGAGAAAACTAATGTCTCAGAACTCTTTGATCTTGATGATGATAATGAGTCAGAGGTAGAACTTGACTCCCTTGGCTCATTCTTTATGCATCTTATTGATGCTGACCTCTCTCAGGATGATACGAAGGCTAGCCAACCGGGTGTTGACGAGGTAACTATCATTTCCTCCGACTTAGAGCCTTTGACAAGACAGAAAAATCGACGTGTGACCCATAAGGTAAGATTTTCACACCCTTTAGCTTACTTGGATCCAAATTTTATTTTGAAGCAACAGCAGCATGAGACCCAGTGCCAGACCAGGAATAGTGGGGGCGGAGAGTTATCCTCCGGCTTACCTAACACCCCAGTTCGTAAGCGCCGGAAAGAGGTGCCTCAAACTTCAAACTCTTCTTATCCCAAGGTAGGTCTTATTCACCGCTGACTTAATCCTTCCGACTCAAACTACCAAGGAACCTCATATTCCTCTTCTAGCGACTCAACTGGAACTCAGTTGTTGGCTTTCAAGACTGCCCCTGGATAATGATTTTAGCCTTCATTGTTTCAACTTTGTGAACCCTTCATATTGACCTTTTTTTATTTCCTTCAGTGGCAAGGCTAAACCAAGAAAGAAAGCCAAGACAATCAAGCCAACTAAAGACCCCCAGGCTCATGACCCGGAGAAACAACCGTCAGAATCTAAAGCTTCAATTCAAAATGTTGAAAATATCATCGACGAGGTGCCACCAGAGATACCAGAGATTCCGGTGGACCCTATGACCATTGACTCCTCAGGAGCTAAACCGTCGAGCCCTGCCAAGCCGACTGAAGAAACTGAAGATTTCTTGTCACTAGCACCAACTACACAGAGTCGGGGAATCCCATAGTCTTGCCAAGCCACTGCCAAGGAGGAACTTGTCGAGAGGCGGAAGGTCAAGTTTGATCTGTCCAATTACTCTCAGCTGGGCGTCAGTGAACTCCTCTCTGGCTATCTTAGCCAAGTTCATGCTGACCGCGAGCTTGAGATGGGGATCGTCAAACGGATGCACCAAAAATATGAGGTACAAAGTTCTACTTCCTTTATTAATATATTCCTCCAGCCCCCAATTCTTAGCCATAGGATAGATTTAGCAGAGTATGGCAAAGACTTCAATTAGCATAGACTAAAAGCTTCAACCCGTAGCCCCCATGAGCCGGCTTATCTTGACAAAGTTGAGCTGGCTCATTCTCATTAATAGAACAAAAACATCTAGGTCCTAGCCCTCATGGGCCGGCTGAGCTTGACAAAGTTGATCCGGCTTATTCTCAATATGTGAAATAATTCCAAAAACAAGCCCTCAGGGGGCGGTTTAGCTTGGCAAAACTGAGTCGGTTCATAAAATGCATAAAAAAGCTTCTGCACACATTAGCCCCCCAAGTGCCAAGTGCTATTGCTTGCAAAGGGATTGGGACTTGTGCATATTAACATGCCTGCTTATGATTACTTGAACCTTGCATGTGCAAGAAACGTCCATTGAATCTGAAACTCGGCTAGCTGACTTGAAGAAAAGGCTTAAACAGCAAGAATCAGAGACCCGGAAGGACAAAGCCAAATTCAAGTTCAGCCTTGATGAATCAGAGAAGATGAAATACCGGTTTGCTGCAGACAAAAAAGCCTGGGACAAAGAAAAAGTTGCTTTAGTGCAAAGGGCGGAATCTGCTGAGGCTTCTTTGAAAGAGGTTGCTGCCGAACTGTCCGGTTTAAAGAGTCATATTTCATAGATGACCAGTGCCATCTTTGGAAAGAAATTTGAAGTATGTCAATAAATTCCAATGCACAATGCTAACCTTGCCTGGCGACTTAACTACATATTCTTTTACGTTACAGGTCCCAGAGGCGCCAATCTTGGGAAAGACATCCTTGTGAAGTTGAAGGCGGCTTACACCTTAGTGGAGCAGTTATATTTAGGCATCCAACACACAATTGATGCGATTACTCACACCAAGGAGCCACATTCACTCCTTAAAGATGTACTGAGCCAATTGCCTGTCTTGCCACGAAGGATTGCAGAAATCAAATGATCATCCGCCAGAGTCGGCGCCATTACTTCTTTGAGCCGAGCGGAAGCATGTCAACCTGAGCTAGACCCGGCAGAGCTAGCTCGTGGCTGCCCGAGCTATAAGGAGGACGAGACTCCCTTTACTGCAGAGGACTTTGATGTATGCGCGAGGGAGGTGCGCCCGTTAGCCACCAAACAGGTCGAAGAAACTAACCTTTCGCGATATCAAGCCGCTTATACAGTAGAGAACTCAAGAGAAAAGGCTCCGGTTTATGAATCCGTCGACCTCATCCCGCCAGCACGTAAGCATACATTTGCCCCTAAAGTTGACCCGTCTAAACTCATAGGTGATGAAGCCGAATTCCAAGCTTTAACGGGCATCAACTGGAAAGCGCCTGATTTTCAGACAACGGATGGAGGCAAAGAACCGACGGAGGCTAACCCGGAATCCTCCACTCAGCATGAGCACTACTGACCTGAAGGGCGGCTCTCGTACCATGGCACCGTATTTTCTTGAAAAACTTTGAACCATTTTGAGCCTGATGATAGACTTGTAATAGGCTAGTTAAAAACAATGATCTGCCATGCCATCGTGCATGTTTTGTCGTTCGAATATGTTGGAACTGCCGTTCTAATGATTGAAGATCCACAAGTTGTACTTCATCACATTTATCCATCAGACGGGTCACAAAAAAAATCTTTGTGTGCCCTGCACATAAGTGGACAACATGTGCCCTAGCGGCTTACACCAGGGCGAGTCATAATATTCAAAATATCATATTCTGGCGACTTAAAGTCTATAACCAGGGCGAGTGATCAAGCCTCATATTTTCACAAAACAAGTAAAACTATATATGTGACTGTAGTGCATACTACCGGTTTACACCACCATAAGTAGTGAGAATAATTTGAATTGCACAACCACAGCATGCTGGCGAATTAAAGTCCAAAACCAGGCTTGGCTATATTGCTCAACACAATATGGGATGATAATTTGTCAATCTTATAATCAGGGCGGGTTATCAAAACCTCAGATATTAATATTCAACAAATAAAACATACATGTGAAATAAATTCATACTGCCAGCTTAAATCGCCATATCCAATAAGGATGACAGTTCCATAACTTAGAGCATACAACTCCAAGTGCATAACTCAAAGATGTTGGCGACTTATC
Source organism: Triticum dicoccoides (assembly GCF_002162155.2). Classification (NCBI taxonomy): domain Eukaryota; kingdom Viridiplantae; phylum Streptophyta; class Magnoliopsida; order Poales; family Poaceae; genus Triticum; species Triticum dicoccoides. The sequence continues at coordinate 705,134,428 of NC_041385.1, read as the reverse complement.
ATCCAAAGCTAGAACATGTTATCAAAACCTCAGATATACTCATAGCATGAGCCATAATGATTAAGGCTACATGGCCTAAATCATGTTAAACCATATGTCAATATGGTACAAAAATATCAACTTGAAATAGTGTTCAGAAAACAAGAAATCAGAAAAAACAAGGCGTTCGTAGGCTGCCAAGCCTCAATATCAAGTGCTTTTCATGGAATGCACAACCACTAGGTTAATCCTTACCTGTAAGCCGGGTACAAGCTGGATCAAGAGGGTAGTCACAACTATGCTCAATGAGCAGGAAGCCCGCAAGTGATCTTATGGATTAACAATAAAGACTCAGATACTCAGAAATGAAATGATAGAGGCCCTGAATTATCAGGGATGTCGGCTTTATTATACTTGATCATAATATATACATGGATGAAAATATGTACAACACAAGAGCCAATGGCTCGGGTGTAATAAGGCCGAAGATGAGCAATGTTCCAAAGCCGCAGGGACCCCTCCTTCGATGTGCGTGAGTCCTTGTGCTCTCGAACATCAATGAGGTAGTAGGATCCGTTTTTCATGTTTTTGCTGACAAAAAAGGGTCCTTCCCAAGGTGGGGAGAGTTTGTGCATATCTGTCTGGTCTTGGATAAGCCGGAGCACCAAGTCACCTTCTTGAAAGGTCAGTGTTTTAACCCATCGGCTATGATAATGGCGCAGATCATGTTGGTATATTGCCTAATGAGCCGCTGCAAGGTCGCGTTCTTCATCCAACAAGTCAAGAGCATCTTGATGTGCCTTTTCATTATCAATTTCAACATAAGCCGCCACACGGGGCAAATCGTGACGGATGTCACTAGGGAGAACTGCCTTTGCTCCATAAACCATGAAGAAAGGCGTGTAACTCATGGATCTATTTGGGGTAGTATTAATAAACCAAGGGTAACTCCTCAACCCAACAACCCGGCATCCTCTGCAAAGGGACCATAAGCCGTGGTTTTATACCTCTCAAGATTTCTTGATTGGCCCTTTCAGCTTGACCATTGGATTGGGGGTGAGCCATAGACGAGACATCAAGACGAATATGCTCTTGTCGACAAAATTCTTTCATAGCACCTTTCGACAGGTTAGTGCCATTATCAGTTATGATGCTATGAGGATAACCAAAGCGAAAATTCACCTTTTTGATGAATTGAATTGATGTTGCTGCATCACATTTACTGACCGGCTCAGCCTCAACCCACTTTGTGAACTTGTAAACCGCCACAAAAAGGTGGATCTTCTTGTCCTTGGATCTTTTGAAAGGTCCAATCATATCCAGCCCCGAGACTGCAAACGGCCAACTAATTGGAATCATCCTCAATTCTTGAGCCGGCACATGAGCTCGTTTTGAAAATTTCTGAAAGCCATCACATTTGCTAACCAGATCGTCTGCATCAGCATGGGCTGTCAGCCAATAAAACCCATGATGAAAAGCCTTAGCAACGAGAGATTTAGAGCCAACATGATGGCCACAATATCCTTCATGAATCTCCCTTAGAATTTCAAAGCCCTCCTCAGGAGAGATGCATCGTTGAAACACCCATATAACACTGCATCGGTGTAACTCGTCATTGACAATGGTCATTGACTTAGATCTATGGGTTATTTGCCTGGCCAAAGTTTCATCATCAGGTAACTCACCCCGGGTCATATAAGCCAAATATGGAATAGTCCAATCATGAATAGCATGGAGAGCCACCACCAGCTGTGCCTCTGTGTCAGGGATAGCATGATCCTCTTTTTTAGGCAATTTAACTGAAGGATTATTCAGAACATCAAGAAAAATATTAGGTGGTACCGGTTGACGCTGGGACCCCAGCCGGCTTAAAGCATCAGCCGCCTCATTTTTCCTGCGATCAATATGTTCCACCTGATAGCCCTTGAAATGGCCAGCAATCTCATCAATCGCCCGGTGATAAGCCGCCATGAGCGGGTTTTTGGAATCCCAAGTTCTTGAGACATGCTGGGCCACCAGATCTGAATCGCCAAAACACCTGACCCGGCTTAAGTTCATCTCCTTAGACATCCGTAGACCATGGAGAAAGGCCTCATATTCATCTACATTGTTAGTACAAGGAAACATCAGCCTCAAAACATAACAAAACTTATCACCTCGTGGGGAGGTCAAAATGACTCAAGCCCCCAATCCTTCCAATTGCCTGGATCCATCAAAATGAATAGTCCAATATGTATTATTCGGTTTATCCTCAAGCATCTGCAACTCTGTCCAATCATTGATGAAATCAATAAGGGCTTGAGACTTAATGGCCGTTTGAGGCACATACTTCAAACCATGGGGTCCAAGTTCAATTGACCACTTAGCCACCCGGCCTGTAGCTTCTTTGTTTTGAATAATACCCCCCAGAGGAGCAGAACTGACTACAGTGATGGGATGACCAAAGAAAAAATGCTTCAACTTGCGACTAGCCATAAACACCCCATAAACTAACTTCTACCAATGTTGGTATCTCTATTTAGATTCAATTAATACCTCACTGACATAATAAGCCGACCTTTGTACCGGATATTCCTTGCATGATTCCTTCCTTTCCACCACAACTGCCACACTCACGGCTCTGTTGTTAGCAGCCACATATAGAAGCAAGGGATCCTTGTCAAAAGGAGCTGCAAGAACCGGCGGCTCAGCCAGCTGTCTCTTAAGCGCCTCATCGGCAGCATCACTCTAGACAAAGTGATCTGTCTTCTTCATCATCTCATAGAGAGGAATAGCCTTTTCACCCAAGCGGCTTATAAACCGGCATAGGGCCGCAATACGACCCGCCAAATGTTGAACATCATTAATACACGTCGGCTTAGCCAAGGAAGTGATAGCCTTCATCTTCTCTGGGTTAGCTTCAATACCTCTCTCAGAGACCAGGAAACTCAAGAGCTTGCCTGCTGGCTGATAACCCACAAGTATAGGGAATCGTTTGTAGCCTTCTTCGATAAATAATAGTGTCGAACCCAGTGAGTAGCTAAAGGCAGAACAAATATTCCCTCAAGTTCTATCGACCACCAATACAACTCCATGCACACTTGACATTTTCTTTACCTAGAACAAGTATGAAACCATTTTGCAAGAATAAAACTACGAGTACTTTGTGAGAATAAAATTATGGATAATTGCAAGGCAATAAAAGTGGATAGCTTTTGTCAACAAGAAAGTCATTTTCCCCTATGCAATCAATAACAAGTACCGGTAATCATTCTTGTAATTTTATATGGGGGAGAGGCATGAGCTAACATACTTTCTCTACTTGGATCATATGCACTTATGATTGAAACTCTAGCAAAGCAACTACTAAAGATCATTAAGGTCGTGAAACCCAACCATAGCATTACGTATCAAGTCCTCTTTACTCCCATACGCCATACCCCACTTACTCGGGTTTAAGCTTCTGTCACTCTCGCAACCCACCATAAGCGAACCATGAACATATTGCAACACCCTACAGTGGGGGCCCCTCACGTTTGCACGAGAATGGAGGGCACCGTAGGATAGCACCATAAATAAAATATACAATCATACCAACCAAGATCACGATTAACCCATAGGACAAAATGGATCTACTCAAACATCATAGGATAACCATAGATCATTGGGAAATAAAATATGAAGTTGAGCACGATGTTTAAGTAGAGATTACAGCAGGGATAAGGGGATTTACACCGCTGCATAGAGGGGGAGAGAGTTGGTGTTGACGGTAGGAAGATTGTTGATGTAGATCGCCGTCATGATCCTAGCCCCGGTGGCACTCCAGCACCACCGGGAGAGAGGGGGAGAGAGCCCCCTCCTTATTCTTCCTTGGCCTCCCCCCTAGATGGGAGGAGGGTTCCCCCTCTGGTCCATGGCCTCCATGGCGGCGAAGGGGAAGGAGCCCCTCCGAGATTGGATCTCCCTCTCTATTCTCTTCTATTTCGCGCTCCCTAGATCTGGCCCTTCACGGTTTCTTATATTCCCGGAGATCCATAACTCCGATTGTGTTGATCTTTTCACACGATTTTTTTCCTGATATAAGCTTCCTTGCACCCGACGTACGAGGTGAGCACAGCCCACCACCACGTGCCAGGGGCCTGGGTCGCGCCCTGGTGTCTCGTGGGTTGTGTGGGACTCCGTTTGGGGTGATTCCACCTCCTAATATTCACAAATAGTCCAAAATAATTCTTCGTGGAGTTTTATCACGTTTGGACTTCGTTAGATATGGATTTTCTATGATACAAAAACATGCAGCAAACAAGAACTTGCACTGGGCACTGGATAAGTAAGTTAGTCTAAATAAATCATATAAAAGTTGCAAAAGGTATGTAAAGTTGAATAATATCGGCATGAAATAATCAAAAATTATAGATACGACGAAGACTTATCACTGGCACACCAAAAACACATTTATCCGGGTTAAGCATTTTTCTTGTAGACCCGTAGATTGTCAAAGTCTCCTTCAGATCATCTATTAAGGTCTCCTTCTTCCTAGACTTCACAACGATGTCATCCACATAAGCATGAAATTGATCCCAATCTAGCTATGGAGACAGTTCTGCACACAATGCTAATAAGTCGGTTGGGCACTCTTGAGCCCAAAAGGCATAAGATACGTAGCAAAAGGCTCCAAAGGGAGTAATGAAAGTTGTTTTCTCCTGATCCTTAACATCCATCTTGATCTGATGATAACCAGAATAAGCATCTAGAAAACTCAAACGCTCACAACCCTCCGTAGCATCAATGATCTGATCAATACAAGGGAGAGCAAAAGGATCGGCCCGATAAGCCTTATTAAGGTCCGTGTAATCCACGCACATACGCCAAGTGTCGTTCTTTTTAAGCACTAACACCGGGTTAGCCAACCATTCAGGATGAAAAACTTCAACAATCAACCCAGCTGCCAAGAGCCGGGCCACTTTTTCACCAATGGCCTTACGCCTTTCTTCACTAAAATGATGAAGGAATTGCTTTACCGGTTTAAACTTTGGATTAATATAAAGAGTGTGCTCTGATGTCACTTGAAGCTACGTCGGTATTTCCCCAAAGAGGAAGGGATGATGCAGCACAGCGGCGGTAGGTATTTCCCTCAGATATGAAACCAAGGTTATCGAACCAGTAGGAGAACCAAGAAATACAACGTAAATAGCCCCTGCACACAAATAACAACACCTCGCAACCCAACGCGTTAAAGGGTTTGTCAATCCGTTTCGGGGTACGGCGCCTCAAGATGGGCAAGGGACGTGAGGTAAATTTGTAGTAGATTGATAGATCGAACGCCAAATAAAATAAATAAGAATAAAGTGCAGCAAGGTATTTTTGTATTTTTGGTTTAATAGATCTGAAAATAAACGCAAGGAAAAAGTAGATCGCAAGGAAAATATATGAGAAAGAAGACCCAGGGGCCGTAGGTTTCACTAGTGGCTTCTCTCGAAAAAGATAGCAAACAGTGGGTAAACAAATTACTGTTGGGCAATTGATAGAACTTCAAATAATTATGACGATATCCAGGCAATGATCATTACATAGACATCACATCCAAGATTAGTAGACTGACTCTTGCCTGCATCTACTACTATTACTCCACACATCGGCCGCTATCCAGCATGCATCTAGTGTGTTAAGTTCATGGAAAAATGGAGTAATGCAATAAGAACGATGACATGATGTAGACAAGATCCGTTTATCTATTGCGTATATATATATATATATATATATATATATATATATATATATATATATATATATATATCCCATCTTTTTATTCTTAGTAGCAACGATACATACGTGTCGGTTCCCTTTCTATCACCGGGATCAAGCACCATAAGATCTAACCCACTACCGGGCACCTCTTCCCATTGCAAGATAAATAGATCAAGTTGGCCAAACAAAACCCAAATATCAGAGAAGAAATACGAGGCTATAAGAGATCAAAGAAACTCAAATAACTTTCATGGATATAAAAAGATATAACTAATCATAAACTCAAAGTTCATCGGATCCCAACAAACACACCGCAAAAAGAGTTACATCATATGGATCTCCAAGAGACCATTGTATTGAGAATTCAGCGAGAGAGAGAGAGAAAGCCATCTAGCTACTAACTACAGACCCGAAGGTCTACAAAGAACTACTCACGCATCATCGGAGAGACACCAATGGAAGTGGTGAACCCCTCTGTGATGGTGTGTCACATCCCTAGCTTCTGGTAATGCACTAGGCTAGACCTCTTGCTGCATCATGTTTAAATTCAAATGAAATTTGAATTGAGGAATTTTCAAAGCCTCAGAAACCTCTAAAAATAACCAACAATTAAATCTTCTCAAATGTGTCCAAGAAAATGTTCCTGATATCCTCTGGAAATATTGGCAAGAGGTAAAATCCAAACCAATATTTTTGGTGTCTCAGAAACATTTAATTTGGGCATTTGAATTAAATCAATAATTATTTGAATTGGATTTATATCTACTATTAAATAAATATAGGTCCAATAATTCTGAAATATTTTGTGGAGCATTGTTTTAATTCTTTTAGCTCCTAAAAATATTGTCAGAAGCAAAATAAATTGAATTGGTTTCAAAACCAAATTCAAAACAAACCTGCAAAATAGAAAACTGAAATAATTAGAAAAAGACAGAGAGAGAAGAGAAACCTTACCTGGCGCCACCACCGGCCCAGCTCCCCCAGCCGGCCCAGCCCACCTCCTCCTCCTTTGTCCTCTTCCTCCTCTGCCAGGAGGACGAACAGAGGCGAGGCGTGGCGCTCGCCGACGCTGCCTCGGCCACCTCCTGCTTCCCCCCTAGCCACCTCCTGCTTCCTCTTGTTGCCCTGGACCCCGTCCGCGACGCCACGCACCCCCCCAGGCCTCTCACTCTCTCCCCGAGCTCCTCTCCTCCTCTGGCTCTCTCGCGTGCAGCCACCGAACACACCCGCCGCCGCTGACGAGCTCTCTCGTGGCCACCGGCCACCCCTAGCCTCTCCGACACACCCACGAGCTTCGCCTCGACCCCCTCCTTCCTCCCCACCGACCCATGGCCCTCCGGAAGCCCTGCAACGCCGCCACCATCGCCGTTCCGTCGCCGGCCACCGAAGCTCCCCTCCGTCGATTCGCCGGACCCCGTGCCTCCCCTGCCTCGCCAGCAGCACCAGAAGAACCGCGGTGAGCCGCTGCATCGTTTTCCCCATGCCTCGTTGACTAATTCGCCCCCTGGCCGCTCCCTCCACCGGAGCCGAAACACTCCGCCGCACGGGCTCGTCGCCGGCGAAGCCCCGGTGACCAAATGGCCCCGCGCGTGCGTCCGTTGCACTCGCAACGACCCGTGGAGCAACGCTAGCGTGGCAGCTAGCTTGTTTGCAAGCCGCAGCGCTAATCCCGCACCCACCCGAGCTCCGGCAGCCGCAAAAGAGCTCGCCGCCGGCAGCTCCGGCCACCCCAGCCTCCGCCACCGCCACCGTTGGATGCGCCACTCCACCCTCTCCCCGTAGCTGCTCCCTGCGCGCCAAAAGAGCCCTTGTAGTTGGTTTCCGACGCGCACCACCGCGTCTGGCCTCGCCGGCGTCAAGCCGCCGGTGGGTCTGACCACGTTGACCACGGCGGGACCCCCCCCTCTCTGGGTCGATGACAGGTGGGGCCAGCCCCCCCCTGTTAATTAGTTTAACTATTTTATCTTAACTACCCCCTATGCTGACACTGACAGGTGGGCCCCCGCCATCAGGTGATTAGCTTAAGCTAATCACCACCTAATCTAACCCCAGAGCCACTGACATGTGGGCCCTAGTGCCCTAATCTTTAATTAAATTAAACTAACCCCCCTGTCTAACCTGTGTCACTGACGTGTGGCCCCCACACGTCAGGTTTGACCCTGACCGACCCCTGTTGACTTGCTGACGTCATGCCAACGTCATGCTGACGCAATATTCATTTACTGGAATTTAGTTAATTTATAAATAATCAGGAAATTCCAGAAAATAGTTAAAACTTCAATAAATCATAGAAAATTAACCGTAACTCCAAATTAAATGTTTTATATATGAAAAATTATCAGAAAAATTCAAGGAATCCATCTGTACCATTTTCATGCATGTTAGAACAACTTATAGCTGCTGTTTAGCAAAAATAAATTAAATGGCATTTGAATAATCACATATGGAATTTGAATTTGAATTTTATATTCAAACCAACTTCATTTAATCTGTTGCTAGTTGCATTAGCTCAAAACACATTCATATTGCCATGTCATGAGCATGCATCATATTGTGCATTGCATTGATTGTATTTCTTCCTTGTTGCCGGTATTTGTCCCCTCTCGATAGACGTGATACCGATGATGTGATCGTTGACACTGATGAAGACTCAATGTTATCTTCAGAAGTGCCAGGCAAGCAAAACCCCCTTGTTCATTCCGATACAATCCTACTCTCTCGCTCCTGCTCTCTTTTACTGCATTAGGACAACACCGATTCATCTGTTACTTGCTGCGGTAGCTGAACCCCTTTATCCTTTGCATGACCTGTCATTGCCACAGTAAATAGATGAAACTCACTAGCATGAGTAGGAGTTGTTTGAGCCCTGCTGTGCCTACTCATTCATGCTTGTTTGTTATGCCTGCTACTGCTTAGAGTTGAGTCAGGTATGATTCATCGGGGATGAATCAGAGGCGTGTGAACATGTCCTAAGTGTGTGAACACGATTTGGTAGAGGTAGCGGTGAGAGGCCATGTAGGAGTACATGGTGGGTTGTCTCATTGCAGCCGTCCTCAGGAACTGAGTTCTGTGTTTGTGATCCATGATTCAGCTACTACCACGCATTGGGCCCGAAACCAATGGACCCTCTCGGCTTCTTGATCACCCTTGTCCTCTGTCCAGGAGTTGTAAGTAGTTTCTGGTGTTTGTAGTATGCTGGAGGCCGTGCGCAGCGCTGACCGTAGGGGTGGGCTGTGATGCGGTAGGCACGTGGCCGGGTGTACCGGGCGCCCGTTTGGTGTCTCGGGAACTCTGTTCACATCGTTTGGGGCTGTGAGCGAAACTCCGGCCGGATCTCCTCATGGATGGAACCCGAATAGGCGATAAACCTGGACTAGAGACTCGAGTGTTTAGGCAGGCCGTGGCCGACACCCACGTTGGGCTTCCGCTTGAAGGTTGCCGAGTACATGTCGTGTAAACGGCGGTAAGTGGTGAGAGCGTGTGTGAAGAAGTACACCCCTGCAGGGTTAACATCATCTATTCGAATAGCCGTGTCCGCGGAAAAGGACTTCTGGGTTGCTTATATCAGTTCATAGACAAGTGAAAGTGGATACTCTAAAATACGCAAGATAAGCGTGAGTGCTATGGATGGCGTTCTCGTAGGGAGACGGGAGCGGATCCATAGTGGTGTATTGATATGGTGAATATGTGGACTTGTGTGCGCCACCTCAAAAGAGTTACTTGCAGTCGTAGTTCAGGATAGCCACCGAGTCAAAGCTGGCTTGCTGCAGTCAAACTCCACCATCCCCTTTGTTGATAATGATGCATGTGTAGATAGATCTGATGTAAGTCTTGCTGGGTACATTTGTACTCGCGTTTGCCTATTTTATGTTTTGCAGAGAGACTTCAGTCTCACTAGTAGTTCCGCTTGGACTTCGACGTTTAGCTTGATACCTCAGCTACGATCTTGTGCCCTCGGCAGGATCTGATAGATAGTCAGGCTTTTCAGCCTTTTCCATTTATAGACGTCTGTACTCAGACATGATAGCTTCCGCTTGTGCTTTGACTTGTATGCTCTGAGTGTTGGGTCATGAGACCCATGTTTGTAATATCTCGCTCCTCGGAGCCTAATGAATAAAGTACTTGTGTCGTAGAGTCATGTTGTGATGCTTCGTTGTATTTGCACATATCGAGCATATTGTGTGTATGATTGAAATGCTTGGTATGTGTGGGATCTGACTATCTAGTTGTTTATCTTTAGTAGCCTCTCTTACCGGGAAATGTCTCCTAGTGTTACCGCTGAGCCATGGTAGCTTGCTACTGCTCTGGAACACTTAGGCTGGCCGGCATGTGTCCTTCTTCGTTCCTGTGTCTGTCCCTTCGGGGAAATGTCACGCTTTGTGTACCGGAGTCCTGTTAGCCCGCTACAGCCCGGTTTACCGGAGTCCTGCTAGCCCAGTGCTACAGCCCAGACCCATTTGCTGATGACCGACACGTTCGAAGCTGGGTCATGGATGCCTGTCCCTGTAAGTCTGTGCCACTTTGGGTTTACGACTAGTCATGTCAGCCCGGGCTCTTTATCATATGGATGCTAGCGACACTATCATATACGTGAGCCAAAAGGCGCAAACGGTCCCGGGCAAAGGTAAGGCGACACCCGTGGGGATACCGTGCGTGAGGCCGCAAAGTGATATGAGGTGTTACCGGCTAGATCGATGTGACATCGAGTCAGGGTCCTGACAGCGTTGGTATCAGAGCTTGACTGCCTGTAGGATTACCAAGCCAAACTGGTCGAAGTTGAGTCTAGAAATTCCTTAGTTATATAAGGGAATTGATTGTGGGATGGAACGTAAGGCTCTTTTACTCCTTATACCTCATGGCCTTCTGATCTGAGTCATCATCTTCTCTTCTACGGGGATTAAGAACTAGGCTATCTCTTCTTTCTATCAGGATCACGTGTTACTAATCCGTAGACTTATAAGATTGTTGGACTTAAGTCTCAGTTCAGTTCCTACTACTTCCGTATGTTAATTGCTGATCTTGAAAACTTGATTTTGTGCTTCTGAGTGGTTATGCCACCATTTTTGTGAATGTCTCAAATCTTTTCTGAGCATTTACAGCCGTTATGTTGTCCGAGTCATCCCAGGTTTCTAAGTAGTCTGATGCAATTGCAAATCCTTTCTTCCCGTTTCAATGTTCCCATGGGCCAGATTAACCACACTAATCAGTGAGTTGAGGTACTTCGTTACCTTGACATATATGTTGGAGATATTATTGTGACCCTAGGTGTCTTAGGGGATCATCTAGTAATTAGCCAGGATTTGTGTTCCTAGTGTGATGATTCTGGCCATCATTCTCGAAAGCATCCCGTGATGCTACTTAGTAGTAGGTATTCTGCTCCTGGGTTCTTGAACCCGAGATTCACTCTACCTACTTCATGTTGTTAGTAATTGCTAGCTCCTTTAGGATATTAGTAACCTTGTGATAGTCCTCGAGGTCCGTGGTATTTTCTTCTTCCAATTACCATGAACCACTCTTGGCAGGAGTTCTTCTGGATTAAAAGATCACAATTAGAGTACTCTTGAGGAGATCTCCATTCATAAATCGTGACTCTGCCAGTTCTACCTTTCTGCATGGGTTATCCGGAAGAAATATGTTGAACTTGGTTCGACATACTAATCTATGCATCCACAACTCAGAAAGTTATATGTTCCTTTGAGTTGTTCTCTTTAGTTGCATTCTGACCCTCGTCTATCAATTGATAGTCAAGAGTATGCGTGCGTTCGTTCATCGATGCCTATGACTCTTGTGGTCTGTCAAGCCATTCTATTCCGGAATGACTAGGAGAAACAAACTCCAGTACCTCTTCCATATCTAGGATTGGGTCAAAGTAGTTGTATTCCGCAGATCAAATGCCAATCCAGCTTTTGGTTCTGCTCTTCCTTGGAGTATTACATATTTTATATCGAGATTGTTATAGGAATTGCACACCATCCCATGAACTCTTGGTACAGTGATACTTCTTGCCATCACTGTTCATTCCTCGGCCCTCGTGTTGATGCAACCGGAATACCGACAAATGAATTGTGATGTGTGAAATCAATACTGCTAGCAACTCTGTTGCTTGGTAGTTAAAGGATAATAATTTCATTCTTAGTATGTTGGTTTTCGAATCATCCTTCTAAGACTGATCGTGCTACCTAGTCCTTATTTCGGTGCACCCTTCGATTGATGAGTTAGGATCTTGTCAAGTCCTCACTCATTTGATCATATCGTCTTGCCCTCAAAAGCAAGATTGTTCTCGAGCTTAGTAACATACCGGTGGTTCGTGACTTTCCAAATATCTTCTTGGAGGTGTTACCGGGTTGTCACCTGACCGCTATGTTGAGTTCGTGATCAAGTTGGTTTCTTGTGAACCACCTTCTCTCCAAGAATCGGTGTTAGATATCCCTGAGCTAGTTGGTTAAGCTAGACAACATCTTGGAGAGTTGGAAGATAAAAGCTTGTCTGACTTAGTTCGTTCCAAAGGGATATTCTTGTGTAGTGTGTGTTGAAGAAAGATGATATCTTCATCGATTGGTCCTTGTGATCAGTTGCTGGACCTATTGTCTTATCAATCCTTTGATTTGAGTGTGGGCTATCGTCAAATCAAATCAGTACCAACGATGCTCGTAATGTTGTCTTATTCGTGGTTGATCCCTCGAGCATACACCATTACATCTTTGGTCTGACCAATACTATCACCTTGATCACATAGTTATGGAATTCCATCTCCATGGGAATCTGGATGAATTGTTGCTGAGCCCATTGGCAACATCCTTATCTCCTCCATGATGTTGTTGAACATTAAGCTAGTGTTGGAAACTTTTGAAAGCATTTTCTTCATGCTAGCTCATGAAGTATTTGTTTGATGAAAGGAGTGACTTTCTCTTATACACGTGCATTTGGTGAAAGTTGCCGCCGTGAATTGAGAAAGTTAGTTCTGCTTCCTCTGGAATCATCCCAAGTCAGTCATACACATGTGCGAAGTATTCTGTGGTCTGGAGACTTGCAACCTTCATTCTATATGTATCCCTAGCACACCAAGCCACTGATTGATTTGTTCAAGGTAAAGGAGTTGCTGTGCAAATACTAGTTCCTGCACAAGATTCCTATATCCTCAATGATGGTTCCCAACCAGAACTCGGTAGTGTTTTATTGTAAGACTACCATGTGGGCATGCTTGTCTGGGACAACGTGTTTCACATGTTTGTAGCAGAACCAGCTCATGTTTTGGAGCTTGCTATCGTAGTTCATTTCCTGAGAATCTCGCAACGTCATCTCGTCGATTTGTGTTGCAAACTTTCATTTTTCTTCCTAGACTCGATGAGTCTGGAATATCCTGACACCAACCAGATCTGAGTCTCAGGCAGATATGATGTTTGGAATATTTCCCAAGAACTATAATATTGGTTCCTCGATAACTGGTAAAGTGGATGTCGTGGCCAACACACCCAGCCGGAAGACTTATTATTGTAGTATCTTGTTTGAGGAAGTTGGCCACCTCCCCATAAGGATTTCGTAGGATTTACCTCTGTAACTGTTCCTTATGGATTCTATTGCTCCCGAAGTCCGACCTTTACTTGATGTTCTAGTTATCAAACCATATCTATGAATAGGTTACACTAGCACGTCAAGGAGAACATTAGAAGCGGAGTGCTAAATGTCTCTCGGTCGATCATCCAGATTTTGTTTCCTTGGCCTCGCTAGGGTGAAACCTGAGTTGATGTTATCTTCCTATGCATATGCGTCGTCCATCGTTGTTCATCATGGTGGTATGTTGTGTTGCCAGGATCCTTCACACGGATGTTGGTAAAACCTTGATGATTGTGGAAATGCTCAAGTTCTTGAGAGCACGCACAAGCGCTACGTCTTATCATCGGCACTAGCTGGGATTGCCCCAGATTTCCTCGGTTATGCTATAACCACTCCAACAGTGAATTCACTCTTTATTGTTGGGTTCTTCCCCAGTTACCAGAATCATTCCCATCATTTGCATTTTGTTCCCAGCTTGCACCGCCAATGTGCCATTCTACCATGGGTCTCTTCCATTTCCGGTGGTAAGCAAATTCATCCATTACGTTGTCTTCAACAAGGTAATCCACATCATCCAAGTTTGAGTATGCCATTCTACCGACCCCCTCCAAACGATCGCTCGAGAATTGTCTTAGGCTGGTTTAAAGAGTTTCAATGATCTCTGAATCAAAAGTAATTCTTTTTGCCACTTAAGGAAATATCTCTATGAGTCACCTTCCCTAAGGTGTATCGTTATGGTATTAAGGCAACTCAACTCCTCGCTACGTGGACAATCGTTCACCACCTTCTTAGGTGTGGAATTGTTGTCTACCTAGTGAACCTTCGTCGTCTGCCTCACTCCATTCTTATGGATGTGTGCTTTGTCCCTCAGCTCGAGAGATGTTGCTATGTCTCATTCCGTGAGTTAATCCTGAGTTGTTCGACCTCCGAGAAGAACGATTCTTTTAGGGTCTTTCCTTTCCTCTCGTTGTCATGTTAGTTGGAGTTCTCAGAGCAAGACTTCGAGAAAATGATGGTGAACAAATCAACGTTCAGTTGAAGTGCAACCTGGATCGTGAAGATTATACTAGTTGCGTTTACCTTTCACCTTACCCTACGCTTGAATCTCGAGACGAGATTCTTGTTTAGTGGGGGTGAGTTGTCACATCCCTAGCTTCTGGTAATGCACTAGGCTAGACCTCTTGCTGCATCATGTTTAAATTCAAATGAAATTTGAATTGAGGAATTTTCAAAGCCTCAGAAACCTCTAAAAATAACCAACAATTAAATCTTCTCAAATGTGTCCAAGAAAATGTTCCTGATATCCTCTGGAAATATTGGCAAGAGGTAAAATCCAAACCAATATTTTTGGTGTCTCAGAAACATTTAATTTGGGCATTTGAATTAAATCAATAATTATTTGAATTGGATTTATATCTACTATTAAATAAATATAGGTCCAATAATTCTGAAATATTTTGTGGAGCATTGTTTTAATTCTTTTAGCTCCTAAAAATATTGTCAGAAGCAAAATAAATTGAATTGGTTTCAAAACCAAATTCAAAACAAACCTGCAAAATAGAAAACTGAAATAATTAGAAAAAGACTGAGAGAGAAGAGAAACCTTACCTGGCGCCACCACCGGCCCAGCTCCCCCAGCCGGCCCAGCCCACCTCCTCCTCCTTTGTCCTCTTCCTCCTCTGCCAGGAGGACGAACAGAGGCGAGGCGTGGCGCTCGCCGACGCTGCCTCGGCCACCTCCTGCTTCCCCCCTAGCCACCTCCTGCTTCCTCTCGTTGCCCTGGACCCCGTCCGCGACGCCACGCACCCCCCCCAGGCCCCTCACTCTCTCCCCGAGCTCCTCTCCTCCTCTGGCTCTCTCGCGCGCAGCCACCGAACACACCCGCCGCCGCTGACGAGCTCTCTCGTGGCCACCGGCCACCCCTAGCCTCTCCGACACACCCACGAGCTCCGCCTCGACCCCCTCCTTCCTCCCCACCGACCCATGGCCCTCCGGAAGCCCTGCAACGCCGCCACCATCGCCGTTCCGTCGCCGGCCACCGAAGCTCCCCTCCGTCGATTCGCCGGACCCCGTGCCTCCCCTGCCTCGCCAGCAGCACCAGAAGAACCGCGGTGAGCCGCTGCATCGTTTTCCCCATGCCTCGTTGACTAATTCGCCCCCTGGCCGCTCCCTCCACCGGAGCCGAAACGCTCCGCCACACGGGCTCGTCGCCGGCGAAGCCCCGGTGACCAAATGGCCCCGCGCGTGCGTCCGTTGCACTCGCAACGACCCGTGGAGCAACACTAGCGTGGCAGCTAGCTTGTTTGCAAGCCGCAGCGCTAATCCCGCACCCACCCGAGCTCCGGCAGCCGCAAAAGAGCTCGCCGCCGGCAGCTCCGGCCACCCCAGCCTCCGCCACCGCCACCGTTGGATGCGCCACTCCACCCTCTCCCCGTAGCTGCTCCCTGCGCGCCAAAAGAGCCCCTGTAGTTGGTTTCCGACGCGCACTACCGCGTCTGGCCTCGCCGGCGTCAAGCCGCCGGTGGGTCTGACCACGTTGACCACGGCGGGACCCCCCCCCTCTCTGGGTCGATGACAGGTGGGGCCAGCCCCCCCTGTTAATTAGTTTAACTATTTTATCTTAACTACCCCCTATGCTGACACTGACAGGTGGGCCCCCGCCATTAGGTGATTAGCTTAAGCTAATCACCACCTAATCTAACCCCAGAGCCACTGACATGTGGGCCCTAGTGCCCTAATCTTTAATTAAATTAAACTAACCCCCCTGTCTAACCTGTGTCACTGACGTGTGGCCCCCACACGTCAGGTTTGACCCTGACCGACCCCTGTTGACTTGCTGACGTCATGCCAACGTCATGCTGACGCAATATTCATTTACTGGAATTTAGTTAATTTATAAATAATCAGGAAATTCCAGAAAATAGTTAAAACTTTAATAAATCATAGAAAATTAACCGTAACTCCAAATTAAATGTTTTATATATGAAAAATTATCAGAAAAATTCAAGGAATCCATCTGTACCATTTTCATGCATGTTAGAACAACTTATAGCTGCTGTTTAGCACAAATCAATTAAATGGCATTTGAATAATCACATATGGAGTTTGAATTTGAATTTTATATTCAAACCAACTTCATTTAATCTGTTGCTAGTTGCATTAGCTCAAAACACATTCATATTGCCATGTCATGAGCATGCATCATATTGTGCATTGCATTGATTGTATTTCTTCCTTGTTGCCGGTATTTGTCCCCTCTCGATAGACGTGATACCGATGATGTGATCGTTGACACTGATGAAGACTCAATGTTATCTTCAGAAGTGCCAGGCAAGCAAAACCCCCTTGTTCATTCCGATACAATCCTACTCTCTCGCTCCTGCTCTCTTTTACTGCATTAGGACAACACCGATTCATCTGTTACTTGCTGCGGTAGCTGAACCCCTTTATCCTTTGCATGACCTGTCATTGCCACAGTAAATAGATGAAACTCACTAGCATGAGTAGGAGTTGTTTGAGCCCTGCTGTGCCTACTCATTCATGCTTGTTTGTTATGCCTGCTACTGCTTAGAGTTGAGTCAGGTCTGATTCATCGGGGATGAATCAGAGGCGTGTGAACATGTCCTAAGTGTGTGAACACGATTTGGTAGAGGTAGCGGTGAGAGGCCATGTAGGAGTACATGGTGGGTTGTCTCATTGCAGTCGTCCTCAGGAACTGAGTTCTGTGTTTGTGATCCATGATTCAGCTACTACCACGCATTGGGCCCGAAACCAATGGACCCTCTCGGCTTCTTGATCACCCTTGTCCTCTGTCCAGGAGTTGCAAGTAGTTTCTGGTGTTTGTAGTATGCTGGAGGCCGTGCGCAGCGCTGACCGTAGGGGTGGGCTGTGATGCGGTAGGCACGTGGCCGGGTGTACCGGGCGCCCGTTTGGTGTCTCGGGAACTCTGTTCACATCGTTTGGGGCTGTGAGCGAAACTCCGGCCGGATCTCCTCATGGATGGAACCCGAATAGGCGATAAACCTGGACTAGAGACTCGAGTGTTTAGGCAGGCCGTGGCCGACACCCATGTTGGGCTTCCGCTTGAAGGTTGCCGAGTACATGTCGTGTAAACGGCGGTAAGTGGTGAGAGCGTGTGTGAAGAAGTACACCCCTGCAGGGTTAACATCATCTATTCGAATAGCCGTGTCCGCGGAAAAGGACTTCTGGGTTGCTTATATCAGTTCATAGACAAGTGAAAGTGGATACTCTAAAATACGCAAGATAAGCGTGAGTGCTATGGATGGCGTTCTCATAGGGAGACGGGAGCGGATCCATAGTGGTGTATTGATATGGTGAATATGTGGACTCGTGTGCGCCACCTCAAAAGAGTTACTTGCAGTCGTAGTTCAGGATAGCCACCGAGTCAAAGCTGGCTTGCTGCAGTCAAACTCCACCATCCCCTTTGTTGATAATGATGCATGTGTAGATAGATCTGATGTAAGTCTTGCTGGGTACATTTGTACTCACGTTTGCCTATTTTATGTTTTGCAGAGAGACTTCAGTCTCACTAGTAGTTCCGCTTGGACTTCGACGTTTAGCTTGATACCTCAGCTACGATCTTGTGCCCTCGGCAGGATCTGATAGATAGTCAGGCTTTTCAGCCTTTTCCATTTATAGACGTCTGTACTCAGACATGATAGCTTCCGCTTGTGCTTTGACTTGTATGCTCTGAGTGTTGGGTCATGAGACCCATGTTTGTAATATCTCGCTCCTCGGAGCCTAATGAATAAAGTACTTGTGTCGTAGAGTCATGTTGTGATGCTTCGTTGTATTTGCACATATCGAGCATATTGTGTGTATGATTGAAATGCTTGGTATGTGTGGGATCTGACTATCTAGTTGTTTATCTTTAGTAGCCTCTCTTACCGGGAAATGTCTCCTAGTGTTACCGCTGAGCCATGGTAGCTTGCTACTGCTCTGGAACACTTAGGCTGGCCGGCATGTGTCCTTCTTCGTTCCTGTGTCTGTCCCTTCGGGGAAATGTCACGCTTTGAGTACAGGAGTCCTGTTAGCCCGCTACAGCCCGGTTTACCGGAGTCCTGCTAGCCCAGTGCTACAGCCCGGACCCACTTGCTGATGACCGACACGTTCGAAGCTGGGTCATGGATGCCTGTCCCTGTAAGTCTGTGCCACTTTGGGTTTACGACTAGTCATGTCAGCCCGGGCTCCTTATCATATGGATGCTAGCGACACTATCATATACGTGAGCCAAAAGGCGCAAACGGTCCCGGGCAAAGGTAAGGCGACACCCGTGGGGATACCGTGCGTGAGGCCGCAAAGTGATATGAGGTGTTACCGGCTAGATCGATGTGACATCGAGTCGGGGTCCTGACAGTGTTGGTATAGAGGCCATGTAGGAGTACATGGTGGGTTGTCTCATTGAAGCCGTCCTCAGGAACTGAGTTCTGTGTTTGTGATCCATGATTCAGCTACTACCATACATTGGGCCCTGAAATATGACCCCGCTCGACTTCTTATTCACCCTAGTCCTCTGTCCAGGAGTTGCAAGTAGTTTCTGGTGTTTGTAGCTTACTGGAGGCCGTGGACAGCGCTGACCGTAGGGGTGGGCTGTGATGCGGTAGGTACGTGGCACGGTGTACCGGATGCCCGTTTGGTATCTCGGGAACCCTGTTCACATCGTTTGGGGCTGTGAGCGAAACTCCGGCCGGATCTCCTCATGGATGGAACCCGAATAGGCGATAAACCTGGACTAGAGACTTGAGTGTTTAGGTAGGTCGTGGTCTACACCCACGTCGGCTTTCGCTTGAAGTCTGCCGAGCACATGTCGTGTGCAGACGCTAAGTGGTGGAAACATGTATGAAGAAGTACACCCCTGCAGGGTTAACATCATCTATTCGAATAGCCGGATTCCTCGGATATGGAAACGTGGACCCCTTATATCAGTTCATAGACAAGTGAAAGTGGATACTCTAAAATACGCAAGATAAGCGTGAGTGCTATGGATGGCGTTCTCGTAGGGAGACGGGAGCGGATCCATAGTGGTGTATTGGTTGGTGAATATGTGGACTCGTGTGCGCCACCTCAAAAGAGTTACTTGCAGTCGTAGTTCAGGATAGCCACCGAGTCAAAGCTGGCTTGCTGCAGTTAAACTCCACCACCCCCTTGTTGATAATGATGCATATGTAGATAGATCTGATGTAAGTCTTGCTGGGTACATTTGTACTCACGTTTGCCTATTTTATGTTTTTGCAGAGAGACTTCAGTCTCACTAGTAGTTCCGCTTGGTCTTCGACGTTTAGCTTGTTACCTCAGCTACGATCTTGTGCCCTCGGCAGGATCTGATAGATAGTCAGGCTTCTCAGCCTTTTTCAGTTATAGATGTCTGTACTCAGACATGATAGCTTCCGCTTGTGTTTTGACTTGTATGCTCTGATTGTTGGGTCATGAGACCCATGTTTGTAATGTCTCGCTCCTCGGAGCCTATTGAATAAACTACTTGAGTCGTAGAGTCATTTTGTGATGCCATGTTGTATTGCACATATCGAGCATATTGTGTGTATGTTATTGAAATGCTTGGTATGTGTGGGATCTGACTATCTAGTTGTTTATCTTTAGTAGCCTCTCTTACCGGGAAATGTCTCCTAGTGTTACCACTGAGCCATGGTAGCTTGCTACTGCTCTGGAACACTTAGGCTGGCCGGCATGTGTCCTTCTTCGTTCCTGTGTCTGTCCCTTCGGGGAAATGTCACGCTTTGAGTACCGGAGTCCTGTTAGCCCGCTACAGCCCGGTTTACCGGAGTCCTGCTAGCCCAGTGCTACAGCCCGGACCCATTTGCTGATGACCGACACGTTCGAAGCTGGGTCATGGATGCCTGTCCCTGTAAGTCTGTGCCACTTTGGGTTTACGACTAGTCATGTCAGCCCGGGCTCTTTATCATATGGATGCTAGCGACACTATCATATACGTGAGCCAAAAGGCGCAAACGGTCCCGGGCAAAGGTAAGGCGACACCCGTGGGGATACCGTGCGTGAGGCCGCAAAGTGATATGAGGTGTTACCGGCTAGATCGATGTGACATCGAGTCAGGGTCCTGACATGGTGTCTAGATTGGATCTGGTGGTTCTGGACTCTGCGGTGGCTGGATGAATATTTCGTCGACTCCCCTAGGGTTTCTGGAATATTGGGGTATTTATAGAGCAAAGAGGTGGTCTGGGGGGCACCCGAGGTAGGCACAACCCACCAGGGCGTGCTTGGGCCTCCTGGCGCGCCCTGGTGGGTTGTCCCCTCCTCGGGACTCCCCCAGGTGCAACCAGGGCCCAACTTCTTCCTTTTGGTCCATAAAAAATCATCGTAAAGTTATGTTGCATTTGGACTCCGTCTGGTATTGATTTCCTGCAATGTAAAAAACATGCAGAAAATAGCAACTGGCACTTGGCACTATGTCAATAGGTTAGTACCAAAAAATGATGTAAAATGACTATAAAATGATTATAAAACATCCAAGATTGATAATAAAATAGCATGGAATAATAAAAAATTATAGATACATTGGAGACATATCATATGCTCAGCGAGTTGTCGGTGCACCTGGCATGTCAGAAGGCTTCCATGGAAAGATGTCCACATTCTCTTGGATGAACTCGATGAGTGCACTTTCCTATTTCGGATCCATATTGGCACTGATGATAAACTGCTTGGACGAGTCACCAGGACAAAGTCAACTGTCTTAGTATCATCTGCCGATTTAAACTTCAACAGCGGGTCCTGCTCTGTGGTTGGCTTCTTCAAGGGGGTCATGTCTACCGGGTCAACATATCTTTATAGAACTTCAGTTCCTCTATTGCACAAGCTGACTCAGCATAGGCAGCATCGCCCTCCTCGCAAGATATCTTTCTATTTCCATGCACCGTGATGGTTCCCTTATAACCCAACATCTTGAGCTGCAGATAAACGTAACAAGGTCGTGCCATAAATTTAGCATAAGCCGGCCGTCCAAACAGGGCATGATAAGGGCTCTTGATCTTGTCCACTTCAAAAGTCAATTTTTGAGCCCTATAGTCATACTCATTGCCAAAAACCACCTCCAAGGTTATCATGCACAATGGATACGTTGACTTACCGGGCACCAGCCCATGAAAAATTGTAGAAGATTGCTTAAGATCCTTATGAGTCAAATTCATACGGCGAAAAGTATCATAATAGAGGATAGTGATGCTGCTGCCTCCATCCATGAGCACTTTAGTGAACTTATATTCTCCAACTTGTGGTTCCACTACCAAAGCCAGCTGACCCAGATTATCAACCCGGGGCGGGTGATCTTCGTGGCTCCAAACAATGGGCTGCTCTGACCATCGTAAGTATCGGGGAACCGCCGGCTCAACTGCGTTCACCACCCTCTTGTGAATCTTCTGATCCCGCTTGCACAAACTCGTGGTAAACACATGATATTGACCACTATTCATCTGCTTCATATGACTCTGATGGCCAGACTGCTATTGTTGCTGCTGACTGCCCTGATTAGATTGCTGGTTAAAACCACCTTGACTACCTTGACCATGGAATCCAGAGATTGAGCTGCCACCTCCAAAGACGGATCCGTGAGAGCCGGATCCTCACCCGCTGTGCGGGCCCTAGTTACCCTGATAAAAACCGGAATTTCTATACTCCCTCATGATGAAGCGATCTTTCCAGAGATGAGTGGCCGGCTTATATTGAGTACCATGATTTGGGCAAGGCTGATTCATCATCGCTTCAAGGTTGAACTTTCGCCCACCGAACCGGGGTGCTGAAGACTTCCCCTTAAGTTTACCATTATTGCTCTATGTGTTAGCCACAAAATCTGAACCATGGTCAACTTGCTTGCACTTACCATTATTTCCTTGACCCTCCATGTTATGCTACTGTCCCTCTGCATTGCCATTCTTCTTCCCCTTACCAGCTTTCTCCTCATCAGACTCGGGGTCTTTAGTGTTGTCAGAATTAGCATATTTGATGAGAGCCGCCTTGAGCTCCCCCATGTCATTGCAATGGCACTTAAGCCATCCCAACTTGTGCTTAAGGGAAAGAAAACAACAATTTTTCTCCAAAATTAGGACAGCCGAGCCGGCATTGATGTTGTCCGATGAGTGAATAATGGCCGAGATCCAACACACCCAATGGGCGGTCGACTCACCCTCACTCTGAACACAAGTGTCTAAATCAAGAATTGACATAGGATGCTTGCATGTATCCTTAAAATTCTGAATAAAGCGCGCCTTCAATTCATCCCATGACCTAACAGAGTTAGGAGGCAATCCCTTCAACCAGGTATAAGCCGGCCCATCCAACATTATGGTGAAATACTTAGCGCACACAGCGTCATTAACGTCCAACATCTCCATGGCCATCTCATAGCTCTCAATCCAAGCCTCAGGGTTTGATCCACTGTGTAATTGGGTACCTTTCGAGGGCCTTTGAATTACTTGGGTAACCGCTCATTGCATAGAGTCGGCACTAAACATGGCACACCCACCATCCTGGAAGTCACCCCATCTTCTATGGATGTCATAGGGTGTGATTGAGCCTCCTGAGCCACCAATTGAACCGCCCGTTCCGCCTCACGGCGAGCCCGTTCTTAATCTACCACCAACTGAGCATGGTTATCAACCCGTGGCGGGTCATGCCCACGGGGCTGGTTGTGATTTCGCTCACTGCTTCAAACCGCCGGTGACTCCTTGTGTTGGCTATAGCTTCAATTTGGACGCAGAGTTTCGATCATGGCTGTAGGAGTAAGCCATCTGCTGGGCCACCGCCGTTTGAAGAAGTTCCATAGCCTTTCGAGCCTCGACTACCTCAGGGCTCTCTCCTGTCACCGCGAGAGCCGCCAATCATGATGTCACGGCAATCATGTTATCCAACGAATTAGAGAAGTGACCCGGAGGTGTGGAAACTCACTGCGGTGGGGTTAAATTAACACGAGCCGGATCCGCCACATGGGGTTGAACCACCGCTCCGGTCTTAGGTGCTTCAGGGCCCCGGGTCACACCGGGTGGGATACTTGGTCCTGCCCCTGAAGGAAATATGCCCTAGAGGCAATTATGAAGTTGTTATTTATATTTCCTTATATCATGATAAATGTTTATTATTCATGCTAGAATTGTATTAACCGGAAACTTAGTACATGTGTGAATACATAAACAATACATAGTGTCCCTAGTATGCTCCTACTTGACTAGCTCGTTAATCAAAGATGGTTATGTTTCCTAACCATAGACACGTGTTGTCATTTGATGAACGGGATCACATCATTAGGGAATGATTTGAGGGACAAGACCCATCCGTTAGCTTATCTTGGCATTATGATTGTTACAGTTTTATTGCTACTACTTTCTTCATGACTTATACATGTTCCTCTGATTATGAGATTATGCAACTCCCGAATACAGGAGGAACACCTTGTGTGCTATCAAACGTCACAATGTAACTAGGTGATTATAAAGATGCTCTATAAGTGTCTCCTAAGGTGTTTGTTGGGTTGGCATAGATCAAGATTAGGATTTGTCACTCTATGTATCAGAGAGGTATCTTTGGGCCCTCTTGGTAATCCTCATCACTATAGGCCTTGCAAGCAATGTGACTAATGAGTTAGTTACAAGATGAAGCATTATGGAATGAGTAAACAGACTTGCCGGTAATGAGATTGAACTAGTTATGATGATACCGACGATCGAATCTCGGGCAAGTAACATACCGATGACAAAGGGAACACCGTATGTTGTTGTGCGGCTTGACCGATAAAGATCATTGTAGAATATGTAGGAGCCAATATGAGCGTCCAGGTTACGCTATTGGTTATTAATCGGAGATGTGTCTCGATCATGTCTACATAGTTCTGGAACCCGTAGGGTCCGCATGCTTAACGTTCGATGACGATTTGTATTATGAGTTATGTGTTTTTGATGACCGAAGTTTGTTCAGAGTCCTGGATGAGATCACGGACATGACGAGGAGTCTCAAAATGGTCGACACATAAATAATGATATATTGGACAATGTTATTCGGACACCGGAACAGTTCCAAGAGGTACCGGGTAAAAATGGAGTGCTAGAGGGGTTTCCAGAACCCCCCGGGGAAGCAATGGGCCATCATGGGCCATAGGGGAGAGAGGAAAACCCACAACGGGATGGAACCCCCCCATGGGGAGTCCGGATAGGACTAGGGGAGGGGGCATGGCCCCACTTTCCCTCTCCCTCTCCCTCCCCCTTCTTCCCCCTTCCACCAAAGGGAATCCTACTAGGACTTGGAGTCCTAGTAGGACTCCTCTCTCTTGGCGCGCCCTATAGGGCCGGCCGGCCTCCCACTCTCCTCCTTTATTTACGGGGGCGGGGGGCACCCCAAATACACACCAATATTTCTCTTAGCCGTGTGCGGTGCCCCCTTCGACAGTTTACTCCTCCGGTCATAGCGTCGTAGTGCTTAGGCGAAGCCCTAGGCGGATCACATCATCAACACCGTCACCACACAGTCCTGCTGACGGAACTCTCCCTCGACCCTCTACTGAATCAAGAGTTCGAGGGACATCATCAAGCTGAACGTGTGCTAAACGCGGAGGTGCCGTATGTTTGGTACTTGGATCGGTTGGATCGTGAAGACGTTCGACTACATCAACTGCGTTAACTAATGCTTCTGCTTTCCGTCTAGGAGGGTACATGGACACACTCTCCCCCTCTTGTTGCTATGCATCTCCTAGAAATATCTTGCATGATCGTAGGAATTTTTTTGAAATTGCATGCTACGTTCCCCAACATTGGTATCAGAGCCAGGTCTATGCGTAGATGATATGCACGAGTAGGACACAAAGAGTTGTGGGCGATAACAGTCATACTGCTTACCACCAACATCTTACTTTATTCGGCGGTATTATTGGATGAAACGGCCCAAACCGACATTACATGACCGCGTTCATGAGACTGGTTCTACCGACGTGCTTTGCACACAGGTGGCTGGCGGGTGTCTGTTTCTCCAACTTTTGTTGAATTGAGTTTGACTATGGCCGGTCCTTGTTCAAGGTTAAAATAGCACACTTGACGAAAAATCATTGTGGTTTTTATGCATAGGTAAGAACGGTTCTTGCTAGAAGCCCATAGTAGCCACGTAAAACTTGCAACAACAAAGTAGATGACGTCTAACATCGATTTGCAAGGCTTGTTCTGATGTCATATGGTCAAGACATGATGTGATATAAACTGTTGTATGAGATGATCATGTTTTGTAATAGAGTTATCGGCAACTGGCAGGAGCCATATGGTTGTTGCTTTATTGAATGAAATGCAATCGCCATGTAATTTCTTTACTTTATCACTAAGTAGTAGCGATAGTCATAGAAGCAATAGTTGGCGAGACGACAACGATGCTACGACGGAGATCAAGGTGTCAAGCCGGTGATGATGGAGATCATGATGGTGCTTTGGAGATGGAGATCAAAGGCACAAGATGATGATGACCATATCATGTCAGATATTTTGATTGCATGTGATGTTTATCTTTTATGCAACTTATTTTGCTTAGTATGGCGGTGGCATTATAAGATGATCCCTCACTAAATTTCAAGGTATAAGTGTTCTCCCTGAGTATGCACCGTTGCTATAGTTCGTCGTGCCGAGACACCACGTGATGATCGGGTGTGATAAGCTCTACGTTCACATACAACGGGAGCAAGCCAGTTTTGCACGTGCAGAATACTCGGGTTAAACTTGATGAGCCTAGCATATGCAGATATGGCCCGGAACACTGAGACCGAAAGGTCGAACATGAATCATATAGTAGATATGATCAACTTAGAGATGTTCACCATTGAAAACTACTCCATCTCACGTGATGATCGTACATGGTTTAGTTGATATGGATCACATGATCATTTAGATGACTAGAGGGATGTCTATCTAAGTGGGAGTTCTTTAGTAATATGATTAAGTGAACTTTAATTTATCATGAACTTAGTCTTGATAATTTTTTGCATATTTATGTTGTTGTAGATCAATGGCCCGTGCTACCATTCCTTTGAATTTTAATGCGTTCCTAGAGAAAGCTAAGTTGAAAAATGATCATAGAAATTACACGGACTGGGTCCATAACTTGAGGATTATGCTCATTCCTGCACAAAAGAATTATGTCCTGGAAGCACTGCTAGGTGCAAGGCCTGCTGCAGGAGCAGATGCTGACGTTATGAATGTCTGGCCGACTCGATCTGATGACTACTCGATAGTTCAGTGCGCCATGCTTTACGGACTTCAAAGACATTTTGAACGCCATGGAGCATATGAGATGTTCCAAGACTTGAAGTTAATATTTCAAGCAAATGCCCGAGTTGAGAGATATGAAGTCTCCAACAAGTTCTATAGCTGCAAAATGGAGGAGAATAGTTCTGTTAGTGAACACAGACTCAGAATGTCTGGGTACCATAACCACTTGACTCAGCTAGGAGTTCATCTTCCTGATGATAGTGTCATTGACAGAGTTCTTCAATCACTACCACCAAGCTATAAAGGCTTCGTGATGAACTATAATATGCAAGGGATGGAACAGACTATTCCTGAGCTCTTCGCAATGCTAAAGGTTGCGGAGGTAGAAATCAAGAAGGAGCATCAAGTGTTGATGGTTAACAAGACCACTAGTTTCAAGAAAAAGGGCAAAGGGAAGAAGGGGAACTTCAAGAATAATAGCAAGGAAGTTGCTACTCCCAGGAAGGAGCCCAAGTCTGGAACTATGCCTGAAACTGAGTGCTTCTGCTGCAAAGAGACTGGACACTGGAAGCGGAACTGTCCCAAGTATTTGGCGGATAAGAAGGATGGCAAAGTGAAAGGTATATTTGATATACATGTTATTGATGTGTACCTTACTAATGCTCGTAGTAGCGCCTGGGTATTTGATACTGGTTCTGTTGCTCATATTGCAACTCGAAACAGGGGCTACGGATTAAACAAAGATTGGCTAAGGATGAGGTGACGATGCGCGTCGGAAATGGTTCCAAGGTTGATGTGATCGCCGTCGGCACGCTACCTCTACATCTACCTTCGGGAATAGTTTTAGACCTAAATAATTGTTATTTGGTGCCAGCGTTCAGCATGAACATTATATCTGCATCTTGTTTGATGCGAGATGGTTATTCATTTAAATCAAAGAATAATGGTTGTTCTATTTATATGAGTAATATCTTTTATGGTCATGCACCCTTGATGGGTGGTCTATTTTTGTTGAGTCTCGATCATAGTGATACACATGTTCATAATATTGAAGCCAAAAGATGCAAAGTTGATAATGATAGTGCAACTTATTTGTGGCACTGCCGTTTGGATCATACTGCTGTAAAGTGCATGAAGAAACTCCATGTTGATGGACTTTTGGAATCACTTTATTATGAATTACTTGGTGCTTGCGAACCATGCCTCATGGGCTAGATGACTAAAACTCCATTCTCTGGAACAATGGAATGAGCTATAGACTTATTGGAAATAATACATAGCGATGTATGCGGTCCAATGAGTGTGGAGGCTCGTGGCGGATATCGTTATTTTCTAACCTTCACAGATGATTTGAGCAGATATGGGTATATCTACTTAATGAAACATTAATCTGGAACGTTTGATAAGTTCAAAGAATTTCAGAGTGAAGTGGAAAATCATCATAACAAGAAAATAAAGTTTCTACGATCTGATTGTGGAGGGGAATATTTGAGCTATGAGTTTGGTCTTCATTTGAAACAATGTGTAATAGTTTCACAACTCACGCCACCCGAAACACCACAACGTAATGGTGTGACCGAACATCGTAACCGTACTTTATTAGATATGGTATGATTTATGATGTCTTTTACTGATTTACCGCTATCATTTTGGGGTTATGCTTTAGAGACGGCTGTATTCACATTAAATAGGGCACCATCAATATCCGTTGAGACGACACCAACTGTGGTTTGGCAAGAAACCCAAACTACCGTTTCTTAAAGTTTGGGGCTGCGATACTTATGTAAAAACCCTTCAACCTGATAAGCTCAAACCCAAATAGGAGAAGTGCGTCTTCATAGGTTACCCAAAGGAAACTGTTGGGTACATCTTCTATCATAGCTCCGAAGGCAAGATATTCGTTGCTAAGAGTGGATCCTTTCTACAGAAGGAGTTTCTCTCAAAAGAAGTGAGTGGGAGGAAAGTAGAACTTGATGAGGTAATTGTACCTTCTCCTGAATTGGAAAGTAGTTCATCATAGAAATTAGTTCCAGTGATTCCTACACCAATTAGTGAGGAAGCTAATGATGATGATCATGAAACTTCATATCAAGTTACTACCGAACCGCGTAGGTCAAACAAAGTATGATCCGCACCAGAGTGGTATGGTAATCCTATTCTAGAAGCCATGTTACTAGACCATGATGAACCTATGAACTATGAGGAAGCGATGATGAGCCCAGATTCCACAAAATGGCTTGAGGCCATGAAATCTGATATGGTATCCATGTATGAGAACAAAGTGTGGACTTTGGTGGACTTGCCCGATGATCGGCAAGCCATAGAAAATAAATGGATCTTCAAGAAGAAGACTGACGCTGACGGTAATGTTACTATCTACAAAGCTCGACTTGTTGTGAAAGGTTTTCGACAAGTTCAAGGAGTTGACTATGATGAGACCTTCTCACCCGTGGTGATGCTTAAGTCTGTCCGAATCATGTTAGCAATTGCCGCATTTCATGATTATGAAATTTGGCAAATGGATTTCAAAAACGCATTCCTTAATGGATTTCTTAAAGAAGAGTTGTATATGATGCAACTAGAAAGTTTTGTCGATCCAAAAGGTGCTAAAAAAGTGTGCAAGCTCCAGCGATCCATTTATGGACTGGTGCAAGCCTCTCGGAGTTGGAATATACACTTTGACAATGTGATCAAAGCATATGGTTTTATACAGACTTTTGGAGAAGACTGTATTTACAAGAAAGTGAGTGGGATCTCTGTAGTATTTCTAATATTATATGTGGATGACATATTGTTGATTGGAAATAATACAGAATTTCTGGATAGCATAAAATGGTACTTGAATAAGAATTTTTTAATGAAAGACCTTGGTGAAGCTGCTTACATATTGGGCATCAAGATCTATAGAGATAGATCAAGATGCTTAATTGGACTTTCACAAAGCACATACCTTGATAAAGATTTGAAGAAGTTCAAAATGGATCAGTCAAAGAAAGGGTTCTTGCCTGTGTTACAATGTGTGAAGTTCAGTCAGACTCAATGCCCGACCACTTCAAAAGATAGAGAGAAAATGAAAGTCATTCCCTATACTTCAGCCATAGGTTCTATCATGTATGCAATGTTGTGTACCAGACCTGATGAGTGCCTTTCTATAAGTATAGCAGGGAGGTACCAAAGTAATCTAGGAGTGGATCACTGTACATCAGTCAAGAACATCCTTAAATACCTGAAAAGGACTAAGGATATGTTTCTCGTTTATGAAGGTGACAAAGAGCTTGTCGTAAATGGTTACGTCGATGCAAGCTTTGACACTGATCCGGATGACTCTAAGTTGCAAACCGGATACGTATTTATATTAAATGGTGGAGCTGTCACTTGGTGCCGTTCCAAGCAGAGCGTCGTGGCGGGATTAACGTGTGAAGCAGACTACATAGCTGCTTCGGAAGTAGCAAATGAAGGAGTCTGGATGAAGGAGTTCATATCCGGTCTAGGTGTAATACCTAGTGCATTGGGTCTAATGAAATTATTTTGTGACAATACTGGTGTAATACCTAGACACACCAAGAGATGCTTCAATTCCATCCGCCATCAAGTCAAGGAAGGAGACATTGAGATTTGCAAGATACATATGGATCTGAATGTTCAAGACCTGTTGACTAAGCCTCTTCCATGAGCAAACCATGATCAGGACCAAGAGTCCATGGGTTTTGAATCATTAATTTGTAATCTAGATTATTAACTCTAGTGCAAGTGGGAGACTGAAGGAAATATGCCCTAGAGGCAATAATAAAGTTGTTATTTATATTTGCTTATATCATGATAAATGATTATTTTTCATGCTAGAATTGTATTAACCGGAAACTTAGTACATGTGTGAATACATAGACAATACATATTGTCCGTAGTATGCCTCTACTTGACTAGCTCGTTAATCAAACATGGTTATGTTTCCTAACCATAGACATGTGTTTTCATTTGATGAACGGGATCACATCATTAGAGAATGATGTGATGGACAAGACCTGTCGTGGTGGGCACACGACAGATGCCAAGGGATTGCTAAAGGGAGGAGGAGGCTCGAGGGCGCTGGTGGGCTCCAGAGGCGAGGTTGGCATGCGTGGACGCGGGACGCCGGACATACCGAGGTTCGGGGCTCTCCGGAGAGATAACACCCCTAGTCCTGCCAAGTTTAGTTGGATGATCAATAGTACAATGTCACTCCTGGAGCTGTATGGAGGAGGAAGGAAGCTGGCCAAGGCTTGGGCTGCTCCTTCTCCCCGGTGTTGCCGTTGGGTGGCTAGTCCTATGCTTGCTTGTGTTTCTCTCGTATTGTCTGCTGTCTTCTCTGCGTGCCCTGTAGGCGTGGGTTCCTGGGGGGTTTTATAGATCAACCCACCCAGGGTTACAATGGTAATATGTCGAGTCGGTGGGTCCGTATTGTCGGTGTCTGGGATACCGGGCTGGGTCCCGCTTGTGGGCTTGTGGTTCGCCAGGTTCCCCTAGGTGTGGGCCCCACGTGCCTAGGGGACTGTGCGCCGCCTTGTTGATTGTCAGGGTGTGGCCGAGTCGAGTCGTGTACAGTGCTCTCCGTCAGGCTGCCTCTTGCCGTCGTCAGCGGTGAGGGCGGGAGCACTGTTGCCACGCCAGCCCTGGTCAGCGGGTAGGTAAGGGGCACTGTGGCCACGCTCTGGCTGACCATAGGCATGGGTGGAAACACTGTTGTCTTGGTCATCGGTGGTTGATGTCTCGTCCCATCGTACGACCTGGATGGGACGGGAGCTGACCCGTGGCTGGGTCGTCGTGGACGCCACGGGTGGGGTTGGCTTTCTGGGGAAGCCTTGGTTGCGCCTGGTTGAGTTGTCTTGCGCCAGTTGCTGCGGCCGGGTCGACGTACCTTGCCAGGTCGTAGAGTTTGGCCGGGTTGCGGGCCTTGCCGGGTCGAGCGACTCGGCCAGGCGTGAGTCAGTTTGCGGGGCGATGCGGGCCCCGCTGTTTTTGAAAAGGATCCGGGTTCCGTTGCTTGCCCGGGGTTCATCCCCCCGACAGTAGTCCCAGAAGCTGTGAAGGTCCGCCGTCTTCGGATGAGTGGGCCTTCGCAGTTTCCCCCTTGAGCAAGGCAGATTCTGCGAGCGGCGGGTCCGGCAACACCCACTGTGTGCCGGTTTCCTCAGAAATCGGATCATGGCATCCCGGCCGTGGCGGGAACCGAGGAGTCCATCGAATCTTGAGGTGATCCCTTGGGATTCGCGCAGGCACCATGTGGCGCCCGGAAGTCGGAGGGGCCTGACAGGCCACGCGCGTGACGGGACCGGGCGACGGGCCGGGGCCCGCCTCCGCGTACCCTTGGTCCACGCGCGTGGATTTATTGCGGCGTCTAGGGGCTGGTTTCACTTCCCCGAGAAGTTACTGCGCGTGTACGTGCGCACTTATTGTGGGGTAGTGTAACGGGCGTGTGCAGACGATCCCACTTCCCCATGTTTGAACCGGTGGTTATAAATTCAGGGGGGCAAGGGGGCGGCGGACACCATTCTCGCTCGCACCCTCCTGCCCCCCTGCTCCTGCTCTGCTCTTTGCCACCGACGCACAGCTGCGCCCGCAGCCCCTAGCAGAGCTTCCTCTGTCGTCCATCCTCTCTCTCCTTCTTCCGTCCATGTCGCTGTCGTCGGGCTCCTGGATGGGCTCCAACATCGCCAACGAGGACATTGTGCAGCTTCGAGCTTCACGGTGCCTGCCGCGGGAGACGGACGTCGGCGTCCGCCTGCCGCGCGGCGAGCAGAGGCCCCGGCCTGAGGGGCAGGAGCGCGTCGTCTTCCTTACGCATTTAGCGCGCGGGTTCGGGCTGCCGGTGAGCACCTTCTTCCCCGCGTTCTTGGAGTTCTTTGGGCTCCAACCGCACCATCTTGGCGTCGACGCCATCATCCAGCTCTCTGGCTTCATGACCCTGTGCGAGGGGTACCTGGGGGTCGAGCCGACGATCGACCTCTGGGCGCGCTTCTTCTCCTTGAAGCAGCAAGGTCCGTCGGCCAGGGAGTTTGCCGACTGCGGCGCCAACGTCATCTCGAAGCGGTCGGGGGCAGATTTCCCCAAGATCCCACTGGAGGATTCTGCCAAGAAGTGGCAGAACTCCTTCTTCTACGTCTGCAACCTTGGCGCGGACCACATCAATCTCCCTCTCTTCGCCATCGCGCCGCCGCGGGCGAAGACGAACTGGGGCTATCCGCGGAGCAGGTTGCACGCGGCGTGAACAACATCTCCAAGGCCAAACTTGGAGAGGACTGGCGATTCGGCAAGGTGCCGTACAGCCAGTCGAACCCGGCGCTGTAGGTGAGTGTCTGGTCTTCTTACTTTGCTGCCGCGCATCTTCTCATTCGTCCCGACGCGATGCGGGAGATACTTTTGAACGCGATTCGGCATCCTTACGCCCGAGCTCTGTCGCAGGTGGCGTTGATGGCGCCAGAGGAGCCCGCGGCTCACGGCGGCGAGGAGGTGGCCAAGTCCGACGCCGGCGCTGGGCGTCGCGCGGGTAAGTTTTTCTTTCCTTCTTCATTTGCCTTGAATTGTTGATTATGTCGCGGTGCGGGCGACGCTGACGCCGGTTGTTGGTGTAGCGGTGTTGGGCGGGGGAGGCGGCGACGCGGGTGGAGCCAGGTCCTCGCATGGGGCGACGCCGAGCCACCCACATGGAAAAGACAATGTCGCGCCGCGACCCCAGGCCCCGAAGCGCACGGCGGATCCGGCTGAGCCTGGGAGGCCGGCCAAGAAGAAGCGCGGTGGCGGGCACGGAAGGCCGACCTCGGTCCCGGTCTTGATGGGGTAAGCTTCATTTCCTGTTTGTGCCTGGATTTTTTGATCCATTCTTGTCTCTTTTTTGCTTATTCTACCTTCTTCTTCAGGTCGCCTATCGCGCTGGTGAGGGCGGCGGCGAAGGCCGCGACCGCTGAAGGGGCCGCGTTCCGCAGGAGCCGGTTCGACCTCGCCGGCCTGGCCAAGGAGGAGGGACGGGCGACTCGGACCTTGGCCTGGACCCGAACGACGCCAAAGCCTTGGTCTGGTAGGACAGGAACCGGGCTGAGGCGGAGCTGGAGGTGGCGTCGGTCCAGGCTTGGACCGACGTGGCGACGATGTGGGCGCGAGCCGGCGCGGAGCCGGCCTGGCGCGAGATGCCGGAGGGCACGGTGGTGGCGGCGACAGTCTTTGAGCCATCGTTGGCGAGGGAGCGCAGCCATAGAGGCTGGGCTGAGGTGGTGATCCTTGACCGGGAGGTCGTGGACGTGGGGGGTGACACCCCGCCGTAGGCCGACGTGGTCGAGCGCGCGGGGGCCGATGGTGGTGGAGGCGGCGGCTTCTTGGAGGAGGCGCTGCAGGCCGCGGTGCCGGAGGCGCCGCCTGCTATGGAGGAGGCACCACGAGCGGTGTTGCCTGAGGTGGCGACACAGGGCGGCCAAGCGTCCGGGTCGCCGTCGGTGTCGGGAGGGGCATCGGAGGAGGTGTTGGCCGCGTCGCAAGCGGCCAGCGGGGGCATGCCTTGGTGGCCCTGCAGGGAGGGTGCCGAGCTGCCGTGCCGCAGCCCGCGTGGAGCATGGGCCCTGCCGTCTTCGGGGCTCAGACCCAGGAGGAGGCGGTGCTGGATGCCGTCAGCCTCCGCCTGCGAGGCCGGACGAAGCGGCTTGGGGCGTTCGCCCGGGCCGAGGTGGAGCGGACGTGTGACCTGGAACGCGCCATTCTTTGAAGTCTTCTTTTTTTCTTTTCTTGCAATTTCTTCTTTGTGGGGGCAAGCCAGCGCACCCACTGGGTGTAGCCCCCGAGGTTCGGGCCAACTACATAGTAGTTGGGTCGAATCTTTAGATCGTCGGCCTTGTTCTGACTTCTGTCTTTTTTCAGCATCTTAACGCCTTCCGGGTTGCCACTTTCAACTGTCTCCTGGGCAAGCACCGGGAGCTCAAGGAGCAACTTGCTGCCAAGGAGCAGGAGCTTCGCGTCGCCGCAGGTACTTTCGTGCTCTTTTCTAGTGGGGGCGCGCTAGCGCACCCACTGGGTGTATCCCCCGAGATTCGAGCAAACTGTGTAACAGTTGGGCCAAATCTTAAGTCTTGCCTTTTTTCTTCTGTTGAACCCTTCTTCTTTGCAGCCGTGGTGCTGTCTTTGCTGACCCAGCTGCTCCGGGCCGGTCATCATTACAATTGGCTTGTTACCGATACCGGCCGTCTTGGCGTCGAGGCGGCGCAGGCGAGGGCGGAGGCGACTGTAACCCGACGGTCTCTTGATGAGGCCAACCGGCTGCATGAGTAGCTGGCGGGTCACAAGAGCCGCCTCGAGGCCGAGGTGGATCTCCTTAAGGCGGAGGCCGCCAAGGTGGTGGAGACGCAACATGCCCTGGTCGAGGCGGACCAGCAACGCGGCCAGCTGGCCGACGACAAGGGCCGGCTCTAGGCCGAGGTGGATCGCCTGCGGGAGCAGGCCACCGCGGCTGAGGAGGCCCGTTAGGACGAGACTCGTCACCGTGAGGCAGCCGAGAAGGCGGCCGAAGATAAGGACGCCGAGCTAAAGGCGGCCCTTGCTAAGGCGGCCGGTCTGGAGAAGGCACTCGGGGAGCGCGACCACGCCATGGAGCGGGAGCGGCGTGGTACGTTGCTTGAGGCGCAGCAGCTGGAAGAGTCCTTCTCCAGTAAGTGCTGCTTCTTGTAGTTTGCCGGGTCGGGACCCGACCTTTCTTCCTTGTTGTTCTTCTTCTAACTTGCTTCTTCCTTTGCGACAGGGGCCTTCCCGGAGACGCAGTGGCTGGCGGAGGAAGCCGTACGCTACCAGCGCGACCCGACCGGCGTTGCTAGGTCTGGGACGGATCCGCTGACGGCCTGGACCTTCTCGGAGATCATCGCCGCTGCCGAGGCCCGCCTGCGGGTCCTGGGGACGCGGATGGAGTGGCTGTCCCGGGCCGGCACAACAATGATGACGGCCCTGTGGCCGGACTTCGTCCATCCGTGCAGCTTCTCGCGCCTGGCGCATTGGTTGGAGATGGGCCCGGACCGCCTTGGCGAGTGGCGTGTTTCCGCCGCCCATGTCGGTGCTGAGATGACGCTCCAGTTTGAGCTATCTTGAACTCCAGATCTTCAGCTGGACGCGCTGATGGGCCAGCGCGCCGGTTCGGAGCAGTTGCTGCAGGAGCAAGCCGGCCGGATTGCCTCCCAGGCCAGCTACATCGCCGAGTTTGCCTTCCACGACGAGTTCCATATGGAGCGGACGGAAGACGACAGGGTCATGGCCGGCGACGACTACGGCTTGCTTCTTCGTGATCCGGAGGGGAGCTCGGAGGGGACGGGCGTCTATGGCGACGCGGACGCTGAGGTGGACACTGGTGCCTCGCCGGACCCGGAGGCCGCCAGGGTAGAGCCGTCGATGTCACGACGCGGCGCTGGAGATGCCTGAGACACTTTAAGTAGAATCTTGTTAAGTAGCAGGTCCACCCACCCACTGGGGGTTTGTTAGGGTGTAATGAACTCGGGCCGTGGCCTTTAAGTATTTGTGTGTAAATGTCCTGAGTGCTCTTTTACTCTTTGCCTTCTACTTTTCTGAACCGATTTCATGCGTTTTTTCACTCTCAAACCTCCCCCCCCCACGAGTCAGACGGCCGAGGCTCCGGTCCGTGACAAGGATTTCGATTCTTTGAGAGGAGCGCGCATGATTTGGGTCCTTAGAAGCGTTCAGCGCGAGCGAAACACCCACTGGGCCGGCTGGCGGCAATCCGGCTTAGCCGATTGGTGATCAGCCATCGTGCGGCTACTCATTTGATGAGCGACTGGCCGGGGTTGATCGAACCGGCGGCCTTTGACTTAGTGTATGAAGCGTAAAGGAGCTTTGGTCTTTTGTGCTTGCCCGCCGACAGCCAAAGCTAGATCTGCGATTTTAGGGCGAAGTGGGGGACCTTGGCATCCCAACTTTATCAGGAATCACTAAGTAAGGCGGCGGGGTGGCGACCGAGCCGGCCTGCCCCCGAGCCCCCCGGTCGAGCGAGTCGGACCGGTGGCCGGGTTCAGTGGTGAAGTGATGCAGAAAAAATAAGGACGCGATAAATTGGTTGACAAAAGGCATCCCCCGAGTCCCATTCGGGGACCCCATAGTTTCATGCGTTTACAAAAGGCGACGATACATGCACTCGTGCGGCTAACTGTAAAACGGGCGGAGGAATTTCGCGTTCCACGGCCGAGTCGTTTCTTTGCTGGCAGTGTCCTTCTTGCGCTTCTTTAATTTGCGTGCGTCGATGAGGTAGTAGGTGTTGCGATCGCGCAAAGCCCTGCTCACGATGAATGGGCCCTCCCATGGAGGGGACAGCTTGTGCTGGCCTGCCTGCTCTTGGACGAGTCAGAGGACGAGGTCTCCCTCGCGGAATGCGAGGGGCTTGATCTTCTTGCTGTGGTAGTGCCTCAGGCCTTTCTAGTAGATAGCCGAACAGCTAAGTGCCAGAAAGCCCGCTTCTTCGAGCAGGTCGACGCCATTTTCGCGTGCCTCTCTGGCTTCGGCTTCAGTGTACATCGCGACGCGCGGCGAGTCGAACTCGATGTCGGTCGGGATGACGGCTTTGGCTCCATAAACAAGGAAGAACGGGGTGAACCCGGTCGACCGGTTCGGCGTGGTGCGTAGACTCCAGAGGACTGCTGACAACTCGTCAAGCTAGCTGCCGGGTGAGCGGATGAGTGGCTCGATGAGTCGCGGCTTGATGCCGGACAAGATGAGTCCGTTGGCCCGCTCGACCTGCCCATTGGACTGCGGATGTGCCACGGAGGCTAGGTCGTGGCGGATGCCGGAGACGGAGCAGTATTGCTCGAGTGCGCCCTTCGCGAAGTTGGTGTCGTTGTCGGTGATGATGTTGTTCGGCATGCCGTAGCGCACCTCTAGTCCTTGATGAACCGGACGGCTGTTGGCCCGTCTAGTTTCTTGATGGGTCTTGCCTCGATCCACTTGGTGAATTTGTCCACTGCCACCAGTAAGTGCGTCATGCACTACTAGGAAAAGGGCTATAGATAGGACTGATACTAATGGCGCACCAGGTAAATAGTGCGCCACTACTATATACTAATGGCGCACCTGTTGGAGGTGTGCCATTAGTGTGGAAGACACTAATGGCGCACCAGACACACGGTGCGCCGCTACTATTGATTTTTTTCCCATTTTTCCATACATACTAATGGCGCATGATGTCAAAGTGCGCCATTACTAGTTAGAACTAGTAATGGCGCACCATGCAGACAGTGCAGCATTAGTATATATGTTTTTTTTTCTTTTTTGCAAACCTACTAATGGCGCACCGTGTCAAAGTGCGCCATTACTAGTTTAAACTACTAATGGCGCACTTTTCCACAGTGCGCCATTAGTATACATATTATTTTTTTACTTTTCTGCAAAAAGTACTAATGGCGCACCACCTGCAGGTGCGCCGTTAGTAACCAGGGTTACTAATGGCGCATTTTGCTGGTGGTGGGCCATTAGTAACCTGGGACCAACAAGATATTTTGGACAGCCCACCGACCCACTCACTTTCCCACTTCATTCTCTCCACCTCCTCCTCCAAGCTTGTCTCGGCTGCCTCCTCCTCCTCACCTCATTTCCACCATAGATTCATCAAAATTAAGTGGTGAAATTACCTTTTTTTGATAGGTAAGTAAGGGGAAAGCTATCTTCATGATGTAGATCTACTTTTTTTCTCCCTAGCTCGCTCCAACAACGTGCACATGCACTTTTTGTGGCCTAGCTAGATCTATGTATGTTTGTGGTGTTGCTTGTGTTTGTGGTGTTGCATATATGTTTGTGTTTGCAGGTACCGGTATTTGAAATGCGACAATTGCCAATATTTTGCCGGAATGTTGATTCATTTCCGTTTCGGCGAGGATTTTGGCACTATGCATTCTTTTTGGTCCTATTTTTAGGGAAGGTCATGCCAAATTTTTTCTTGGTTCTAAAATATCGTTTTGCTCTACCCCACAGGCGACCATGGTCCGCATGATGACCGAAGGCATCGTGAATAGGTTTTTGAGCTCCGCGAAGGCCGAGATGCTTCAAAAGAACGAGACGGAGATAAGATGTCCGTGTCGAAGATGCAAGCTGAAGAGCCTTATTGCGGACCCGGATTCCGGGCAGGTGCGGCACCACCTGCTCTTGCGTGGTTTCATGGATGGCTATCGGTGGCAAGGTGACGAAGATGACTATGAAGTCGTCCATGGGGGCCGGGCAAGAAATGAGGAAGGGCAACAAGACAAGTACCACCGCAGCGAGGGCGGGCGAGAAGATGAAGAATCTCCAGGACATGATCACGGCGGTGATGCTGTACACAGTCATCATGTAGAAGATGCTGTACATGATGATGAGGAAGATCAAGACCAAGGGCATGATCATGAAGATGAAGATGCTGGAGCACATGACAATGGGGGCTGGGTGCAGGACCCTCATATTCAAGAGCTGCTTCTCAAGCAGACGGATAACGCAAGAGCTGTCGCCCGAGAGAAAGCCAAGCTGGATCAACTGGAGATAGACGCGGTTACTCCATTGTATGAAGGATGCAGGCCCGAGGATACCCGCCTGAAAGTAACGCTCATGGCTCTGGAGATGAAGGTAAAACACAAAATGACCGACGCATGCTTCGACGAGAACATGTCATTCTGGCACGAACGTCTTCCCAAGGGGAACAAGTGCCCGGCCAGTTTCGAGGAGGCGAAGAAAATCGTGTGTCCTCTGGATTTACCGCACGTGAAATACCATGTGTGCATGAACAATTGCATCATTTATCGGGACGAGCACGCGGAGTCTACCATATGTCCGGTGTGCGGCGTCACTTGATACAAGAAGAGGAAGAAAGCTCCTCGAAAATCAGTGTGGTACTTTCCGATCACTCCTCGTCTGCAGCGGTATTTTGCGGACCCTAAGGTAGCAAAGCTCCTGCGTTGGCACGCGGATAGGGAGGAGAAGAAGTGGGAAGATGACGGAAATGATCCGGAGATAAATAAAAAAGACAAGATGTTGAGTCACCCTAAGGATGCGAGCCAGTGGCAAGCGTTGAACTTCGAATACCCAGAATTTGGGAAGGATCCAAGGAACATCGTGCTGGGCGCGAGCACTGATGGAGTCAATCCATTTGGCAGCTAGAGAAGCACACATAGCACCTGGCCTGTGTTTGTGTGGATGTACAACCTTCCCCCTGGTTGTGCATGAAGAGGAAGTACATTCACATGAGTATGCTAATTGAAGGGCCGAAACAACCAGGGAACAACATCAATCTGTATCTGGGGCTGCTGAAGGAGGAGCTAGACACGCTGTGGAAAACGCCAGCCAATACGTGGGACGCCGCAGAGAAAGAATATTTCCCTATGAGAGACGCACTGCTCACGACGGTGCACGACTATCTCGGTTATGGATATCTCGCGGAGCAGGCAGTCCATGGATTTTCTGGATGCGTAAGGTGCATGGATGACACAACGTATCGCCAGCTAGATAGAGATCCCGGGTCTTCGAAAACCGTGTTCATGGGACATCGAAGGTGGCTTCGCGATGATGACCCGTGGAGGAAACGCAAGGATCTGTTCGATGGTGAAACCGAACCCCGAAAACGCCCGTGTACGAGGAGCGGCGAGGAAATAGACGAGCTGTTGAAAAATTGGAAAGACTGCCCACTGCCGGGAAAGAAGCAAAAGGCGCCAGAGCCGGGAAAGAAGCGAAAGGCGCCAGAGACGCTGCTGAAGGTATGGAGAACAAGGTTTGTTTTTGGGGACTTGCCGTACTGGAAGATCCACCGTGTGCCTCACAGCCTTGATGTCATGCATATCATGAAGAACGTGTGCGAGAGTCTGCTTGGTACCCTGCTCAACATGCCAGAGAGGACCAAAGATGGGCCGAAATCAAGGGCAGACTTGAAATCAATGGGCATCAGGCAGGAGCTTCACGCTAATGATGATGATGATGATGATGATGATGAGGCGAAGCAGGACATAGAAAGTCGTCGCAAAGGCAAAAAGGCCAAGAAGACCGGAAATGACTACCCTCCCGCGTGTTTCACTCTAAGTCAGGAGGAGATCGAGCAGTTTTTCACCTGCCTCCTAGGAGTAAAACTTCCTTACGGTTACACGGGGAAGATAAGCAGATACCTAGACCCAGCGAAGCAGAATTTAAGCGGGATGAAGTCTCACGACTGTCACGTGCTGATGACGCAGATACTTCCAGTTGCAATCCATGGGATCATGGACGCGCATGTCCGTGAAATGCTATTTGGCCTATGAAATTTTTTTGACGTCATCTCTCAGAAGTCCATTGGCATGAGGCAACTCAGAAGGCTACAGGAAGAGATCGTGGTGATACTATGCGAGCTTGAGATGTACTTCCCGCCCGCATTCTTCGACGTTATGGTGCATCTGCTGGTCCATATCGTGGAGGATATCATCCAACTCGGGCCGACGTTCCTGCACAACATGATGCCGTTCGAAAGGATGAATGGTGTCATCAAAGGATACGTTCGGAACATGTCACGTCCAGAGGGAAGTATAGCTAGGGGCTTTCTGACCGAAGAGTGCATCTCCTACTGCACGAATTATCTAGGCATCGAGAACCCCGTTGGTCTGCCCGTCAACAGGCACCTCGGCAGGCTCGCTGGATGGGGTCACCGTGAGGGTCACCGCGAAATGCATGTCCACTTCGAGGGTCGACTCGCCGACTTTGAAAGAGCAAACCTAGTCGCGCTACAACACATAGACGTGGTCGATCCTTGGGTGGTAGAGCACAAAACCTTTATTGAGAAGATGTACAATGACCGAGGCCAACAGCTGACGGAGGGAGGTATAATCAAAGAGCACAACTCATGTTTAACGTGTTGGTTCAAGCAGAAGCTTCTGTCGTACCCTTTACATGAGGAATCTTCCGCGGAAGAACAACTCATATTCGCCTTGTCACAGGGCGCCGAGCACAACCTGATGACCTATGAGGCATACGATATCAACGGCTACACATTCTACACCGAGAACAAGGACATGAAGAGTGATGGTTATCAGAACTCCGGGGTAACGATGGAATCCTACACCGGCAACGACAAGGACAGATACTATGGAAGGATCGAGGAGATCTGGGAGCTGAGCTACGCTGGAGAGAAGGTCCCGATGTTCCTTTCAGATGGGACAAGAGCGTCCTAAAAGAAGACCGGTATTTCACCACCATGGTTATACCCGAAGCCAAATCCAAGACTGCGGGCGCAAACGTCACCACAAAAAATGAGCCATGGGTACTGGCTTCCCAAGTGGACCAATGCTTCTTCATTACCGACCCATCAAAGCCTAGTCGTGTTGTCGTGAGGAGAGGCAAAAGGAAGATCACCGGAATGGATGGAGTAGCCAATGAGCAAGACTTCGACAAGTACGGTGACCCGGAAGATCGAACATGACGACGACGATGAAGTAGCAGCACACACTACAAGAAGAAGCAGGACCGCCCTACCTAAAGGACGTCCGTTCCACAGAAGAACTCCATTTGCGAAAAAGAAGGGCAAGAAGATTGTGAACAGATAGCTAGCTAAGATCGATTGTATTTAAATCGTAGTCTTCATTTCTCGACTATATTTCATGGGCACTTTTTGATATCATGAATATTTTTAAATTTCATGGGCACTTTTTGAATTCATGAGGACACTTGATCTTGATCCCCCTATATCTCGATCTCGATTCCCCCTCCATCTCGATCCTCGATCCCCCTCCATCTCGATCCCACCCGCACCCTCCCCCGCTAGCTCCACCGCCGCCGACAACCCACCGCAACCCTCCCCCGCTCCACCGCCGCCGCCGATGATATTTTCAAGTAACAAATTTGAACATATTTTTTAAAAATTATTACTGTTTTTATAAAAAAAAATATTACTGTTATGATTTAAACAAGTTTGAACATATTTAAACACACATAAATATAAAAAACAGCATTTAAAATGCATAAAAAAATATTGGGGAGCCTGGGAATCGACCTAGGACCTCCTGGTGTGTGTGCTGCATGATGACCAGTCGGGCTAGTGGGTGGGTTCTATTGTAGATAGGGTTAGGTTGTAGATAGGGCTAGTGGGCTAGATTAAAACAAAATTCTAATGGCGCACGAGAGGGTGGTGCGCCATTAGAAAGCTTCCCCCCCACACACTAAATCCCCAATCTCTCTAACCTCTCCCCTGCCTCATCGATCTCACCCGCTGCCCCCCGTGTTCGCCGTCCCCCTCGCCGCCCCCCTCGCCTCCTTCGCCGTCCCCAAGCCGAGCACCGCCTCCCTCGCCGTCCCCGAGCCGAGCGCCGCCTTCCTCGCCGTCCCCGAGCCGAGTGCCCT
>NC_041385.1:705072729-705091311 GCF_002162155.2 Triticum dicoccoides | reverse complement strand
GAGCGCGACAGCTAGGGTTCCTAGCCGCCGCCACCGTTGCCGGCCCCCTGTCGCAGCGCGCACAGCCGGCCGAACCCTCCACTAGCCCGCCTCCGGTACAGGACCCCAGCAGCGCCTCCCCCCATTAAGCAGCCGCTCCCACCAGCAGCGCCCCCCTCCCTAGAGCAGGCGCTCCTGCCCGGCAACGCTGCCGCCCGGAGCTACACCGCCGACCAGTCCGTAGGCAGGTAGCCACCACTCCTCCCTCCCTCCTTCCTCTTGCATCCTCTGTTCAATTTTTTTCCGGATTTTTTTAGTGGATGGGTACTTGATGTAGATTCGATACTGTGGGAATATATTGATAGTTATTTCTTGCTTGCTGCATGATTTTAAGTTTTCCGAGGGAACAGTTTAATCAGTGTGCAGGGCTCAGACTTAATATTTTGCTATGATGATTGCAGTCAATATTAGTAATTAACTATTGCGTTGTGAGGTTTTTGGATTAACTAAC
Source organism: Triticum dicoccoides (assembly GCF_002162155.2). Taxonomy (NCBI): domain Eukaryota; kingdom Viridiplantae; phylum Streptophyta; class Magnoliopsida; order Poales; family Poaceae; genus Triticum; species Triticum dicoccoides. The sequence continues at coordinate 705,090,821 of NC_041385.1, read as the reverse complement.
AGGTTTAAGTTTAGAGCCAAACAGTAGAGGTCAGTAATCATAATTATTTTATTCCAAACTGCAACCAAGCTAAGGTAGTATCTTAGCAAGCATTTGATGCCTTTGATTATTGAAAGGAATCAAACTGTCATTTTTGCCCATTTCTGTGGTTATTGGAGTAGCATCCTCTACTTTCTCTTACCAGCAGAGCATGACTGTTACTGCATGTTTCTCAAGATATACATGTTGAAGTTTCTGTCACAATCAAGGAGAACATCTGGAAACAAAATATGATTTAAGATACACAACAAGTAGCAGGTAACATCACAAATTAGGATTTTTCTACTAGCTAGTATGCTGAAGCAGGTTGCAGGGGCCAGATTTCTACTGCCACAAAGTTAAAGTAAATGCCATTTTTAGTTCTGATGATGGGTGGCAGGAAGCTGCACTTTGAGATGCAGGGCTGTACATTTGAGAGTAAATTAGGATTATTTTGGACAATGAGCAGAGCTTAGGTAAGGAAATGTTCTTTATTAGTTAAGTATATGTGATGTTGCTCATGTTGCTGCTGGTGCTTTGGGTGATTCGACAGGCTGAAGCTATATTAGTTAAGTATATAGAGCACCACCCAAGATGTATGTACATACCTAGCTATCGTCAGTAACTTAAACAAAACAGTTGGATGTTCTTGGAGTTTCTTTGTTGAATCTCAAACTACAACAAATATAACTTTTGATCCATCTTTGGTACTAATATCAAAGAGGTATACTGGTGGTGAGTACAGGAGCTAAGAGTCTCAGGATTAGATCAATTTGCCTATGTTGCTTCCAAGGAGTTGTTCTCTGTCTGGTCCAATTCTGAAGAAATAAAAAGTGAATAGTTTGTTTGTTCCTTGTGTGGTCACTCTATTTTTTGAGTACTGACATTAGTTATGTTTGTTAGCAACAAGATATTTAAATGAAGCTTGTTCTTTTTCAACTATTCAACTGATGCCATGAAACTGAATATAGTAGTTGAAAACCCTGTTTTTCTTCCTGATCGTGAAAATTTGAAGTCCTGTTTGTGTTTTGGTTTTGTTGGTTGACAATTATGTTTAGTTTTTCGTTTCATGGGTGCTGTAAAATGTGCAGGTGGTGAGTTGAGGCTCAGCATACAGCTTGTTTGGACTAACCAAGAGGACGAGGTATGTTGCTTGCCCAAGCTAAGTGACACGTATGCGCCAAGTTTTCTGTTATATAATTACCTGTTAGTGCTTAGTTGAACTGCATGATACAGCCATAGCAGATGGATGGTACTATGTGTTGTTTTGTTTCTTGCCAATGTATTCAGAGAGCAGATGCGCCACTGCAGATTTCTTTTCTTGAAGGCAGCTCACATAAGTTCAGCTACAAGTGAACAACTTGCTGCTATTAGATCTGGAATGGAAGCTCACATAAGTTGAGCTGATTTTCATCCATATGAAAGCAGAGGACCATATGGTCTGTGGCCTTTTCATCCATATGAATGTAGAGGCACATTGTGGTGCTAGTTTGCTGGGTTTTGTCTCCGACCTCGTGTCGTGATGAATTTGCAGGTACCCCGAGAGGCCCTTGAGTTTGCCGGAATGTTGATTAACTTCCGTTCCAGCAAATTCGGGTACTCCATATGTCCTATTTTCAGCAAAGGTCATGCTGAAATTTCTCGTGAATTTTAGCATGACTTTGCTAAAAATAGGACATATGGGGTACTTGCGACTAATGCATGGGCCGGGGTATCTTAGTACTTAATTAAGTAGGATCAACTGCCCCTTTATTCTTGCTGCATTAAACCATAGGTGGCAATAGAGCCGAGTGATTAGGCCCAACTTAGAATTCTCCTTAGCATCGATAAACCCTAGATGATAAACCCAACATAAGTGGCAATAGAGCCAAGTGATTAGTGCCAAGTGATTTGGCCCAACCTAGGGTGCCTCGGCATCGATAAACCCTAAATGATGAAAACTTAACTTGGCTGCCCCGGATGCCTCGGTGTCGATGAGAACCTAAATGATGTATGCTTAGGCTTTTAGGGTGCCTCGGCGTCGACAAACCCTAAATGATGAAAGCTTAGGCTTTTAGGGTGCCTCGGTGTCGACAAACCCTAAATGATGAGACCATGATCTTGTTCCTTGACAATAACCAACTTTTTGACCAAACTTTTTTCCTATTTAGAGCGAAACATGGCCCTCAACGATGAGGCCGGTGGTTCGGGCGGCAAGCAATTCTGGGAGCTGTCCCAGGAGATGGAGGAACAACCTCACCGCTATGAGGACGCCGCGGAAGACACTGATCCTGATTACACAACCCCTAGTGGCGTCGGGGATGAGACCACTGATGGTGCCGCCGAGGATGCCAGCACTGATGATGGCGGCGCACACACAGATGGCAGCCAACCGAAAAAGCAAAGGAAGGACCGGCGCCCAAATGCGCTCCGCACCCTCAAGGAGGAATTCACTCAAGTGGACTCCGACGGGAATCCAACGGAGCCCAAACATATAGTCAAGGGGTACTCGGTTCAGCTCGGGTGCATTCTCCGGAGCACCGTCTCGATCAACACCGAGAACCTTAGGCATAAGGACCGAGGGAATTTGCGCAACCTCCTCTTCACAAAGCTGCACGAACGATACAAGTTTCCCGCCGAATTTGAAAACACACGCCTCTCAGGGAATAAAGTGAACAGTGCCACCCTCACGAAGATGGGCACGGCCCTGTCTACTTGGAGAAGCGCGGTGAAGAGAATGATTGATAAAGGTGATAGTTATGAGAAGATCAAGGCGAAATATCCTTTGATGAGTGAAGATGAGTACAAGGAGTTCAAGATCAAGTGCGAGAGTAGTGCAACCTCCGAATCAAGTTAGTGGGGGAAAGAAATGCGGGAGTTCAACTTAGGGGAACACAAACTCGGTCTCGGCGGTTACAGAGTGGCGGAGCCTATATGGGACAAGGAGGACGCGGAGCGTGCCGAGCAAGGCCTACCGCCCCGCTTCGAGAAATATAGCAGTAACAAGCAGACCAGGAACTATGTCAGGGCCTGGTACAAGGAGGACCCGATAACAAAGGAGCTTACCACGGATCCGAAGACCAGGGCGCTTGAGCTTGTTCTAGTAAGGAATACACCCCCGCGTAATTAGCTCCAAATGGTTGCACTCTAATTAATCCCCAATATTTCTAAATGGTTCACGTTCCTTTCGCAGGACACTAAAAGCAGTAGCACGGGGTCGTCTCAGAGCTCCCATTTCGACACCCCTTTAAATAGGGCGTTGAACATAATGAAAAACAAGGATAAGCTCACTAAGCCGACGTCAGCTGGTCGTGTGGCCGGCAAAGGCTTGTCCACAAAATGGGGGTCATACTATACCGCTGGTGTGCAGAAGGAGAAAAAGACCAGCTCGGAAAGCCAGACACGCGAGGTTCAAGAACTCAAGACACAAGTGGCGCGGATTCCGGAGCTTGTCCAAGAGCAAGTGGAACAACAACTAGGAACGAAGCTCAATGCCATGGTGCCTACGTTGATTCATGGGCTGACGACGTGGATTGCGGGCGGCAAACAGGGGCCTCCCCCAGTTCCCAGCTTCACGGCCAGCAACTCGCACAGCGCGCAAGCGGCGCCATTGGTGTCTCCGGCGGCACCATTGGTGTCTCTGGCGGCGGCGCCATTGGTGTCTCCGGCGGCGGCGCCATTGGTGTCTCCGGCGGCGGCGCCATTGGTGTCTCCGGCGGAGGCGGTATTCGTGTCTTTGGCGCCGGCACGGGAATTGGAGCTTAATGCACCCGGGTGTACGCCGGCCGACACCTCGCCAGCAAGCACCCCCTCCGTCAGTTGCACGCCCGCCGTTGGTGGTGCCTCGACATTAGCCGAGCTCGACGGCATCACGGCAACTAAGCCTCTCGGCCGATGACTTCATCTCCTTGCCTTTGACTGGGCATCCCTGACGCCCTGTACATGTTTTCGCAGGGCGCCACCGATGTTCCTTGCAGTCTTCTGCACTTCGTGGGCGCCGAGTTGGTCGATGTCGCCAAGGGCAGAATCATTCAACCGGGCAACCGCATGTTCCACGGTAATCCGATGGCACCCACAGTGTATAGGGTTGAAGTGGTTCGGGTGCTGCCAGGCTGCGACGAGCTGTTACCTCCGATTCGACCTGCTGGGGCCGATGAAGAAGATGAGATGACCCTCAGCGCCTGCGTAAACTGGCCCCTGCTTTGGCTGAAGAGCCAGATTCGTTTGGGGGTGGGGGACACCACCCCACAGACAAGACCGCCAGTCGTGCTGGCACCAAGCCATGGCAAGAACGCCGCAATGCTACCGGACCTGCCGGACATCCCTATGGCACAGGATCCGGACAGCCCTATGGCACAGGATCCGGACGGCGACGACAACGACGACGGTACATTTACCAAAGTTGATAAGTACTTTGCTGAACATGGGTACGCTGACGAGTTCTGTGGGCCTCTTTCTCAAGAACCCAACCAAGACGACCGCGATCTAGCTGGTACGGCGGAGAAATTCAATTGCAAAAGGCGTCGTCTGGCGTTCAGTTCTTAGGACACGCCTCCAGCTCCCGCCTTCACCGAGCCTCAGATAGCTGAGGTGTGAAATATTATCAGCCCCAACACGCTTAAGAAGGCGGTCTGTGAGCAGAACTTGCTCCCATTACAAGAGATCAAGAAGAAGGGACGGAAGCGAAAGACTAACAAGGGCGCTGGTGCGAGCCAGCCGGCACCGAGTTCGATCCGTGCTCAGGACGGGCCACCTTCACCTAAGGATATCTCGAGGAGGGTGCATGTGGTGGGTAGGGTGATGCTACCGCCAAATATGCTGAATGCTGCAACCGGTGCTATGCGGAGTCTGCACGGCAGTGTTCTTTCTTTGGAGAAGCGGCGTCTCAGAGAGAATGATGTGGCATACCCGGTTTTCGTGGCCAAAGTGCCAGAGGGCAAGGGCCTTGTGGATGGCGACATCGGGGGTACGATCGTCCTGCGGTTTGATGATATCTTTGCTATGTTTAACCTTCATCCGCTGCACTACACCTTCGTTCGGCTGTTTTCGCTGAGTATGGAGATGCGGATCATTAGAGACAAGACCCCGGACATCTTGATAGTCGACCCCTTCTACATGCGTGCGAAGAACTTGAGCAGCGCTGGGGACCGCCAAGTTGCGAGTTCACACCTCGAAGGCGTCATTCTGGCAAACCCAGATAAGGATAACTTCCTTGTGGCTTACTTTCCCGAGTAAGTCATCCCTTAACCGCCCCGTAACATATGATTTCTTAGATTTTGATTGTTCTTTTTTTTCTAACATTTCGTGTTCTATGCAGTGACACACATTGCACACTCATCCTCTTAAGCCTGAAATATTCCATGGCCACATATTTCGACCTGAACCGTAACTCCAAGATAGACTACACAAATGTCAAGAAAGTTCTTGATGATGTTCACCCCGGCTACGGCAAATCTGGAGGCACCTGCACCAGGGCAGTTCCTAAGTATGGCAAGCACACCTTCTCACACAATACGAATTTCTGCTGCGTCAAGCAGCTGCCTGGCGGTCAGAAGGATGCCTACTACGCCCTCCATCACATCCGGGCCATCGTAAGGGACCATCATCAACTTCTGCTACCGAGATAGTCTCAAAGATTGGGCCGCGAGGTTGTCGGCAACCCAGGACGCGGACCTCAGACAAGAATTCTTTCGCATCCAGTCGGAGTTTGCGGACATCATCCATCAAGATGTCCTTCATACCTCGGGGCAGTTCTACCTCGGATATCAACCATCCAACAATGAGATAGATGGAACGCTACAAATGCAGGGTGACAACGACCGCGATTTCATGACCATCACAACAGACGACGGCTTCATCCACGCTCCTGTCCGATGAGTCGAGTCGAGAATAGTGATGTGTAGTTCTGAAACATTGATTGGCTCATGTTGTAATTAAACTTTAATGAATTCGTATGTCTCTTCGGTTTGGACAGTCATTCAACTTAGATGTAATCGATGCTATTTATTAGTAGGATCATGAGTCATGCTATTAATGTCTTGCTTTTCTCTTCCGATCCTTTTGTTGCATACTTACATATTGCTTATGTATTGTCTGTTGTCTATTGTTTGGCTTGTGCATAGAGATGTCGTCGTATGTCCTGTACAAGGGTAAGGTTCCCGGAGTCTACGATGACTGGGAGGAGTGTCGGAGACAGGTTCATCGTTTCAGCGGTAACAGTTACAAACGGTACACCACTAGGGCGGAGGCCGAATCTAGATACGCCCGCTATCTAGCGGGAGAGAGGAAGGAGCGTTGGAGGAACTGGATGAAGACCAGTTTGATCGCGATGATGCTCATCGTGATGATCGATATCGACTTGTAATGTGAAGACAAACTCGATACTCGCGGTCTTGAGACTTGTAATGTTTTATCTTTGTTCGGTCTTTTGAATTCGGAGACTAATATGATGAATTGTATTCGGAGACTAATCTTCTATTGTATTCGATGAATCTGCTGTTGTTGTGTGCTGCTGTCTATATTCTGTCCAATAATATATTTTGTAACCTGTGCAAAAATCAGAAAAGCAAAAAAAACCAAATATTCATACTAATGGCGCATCAAGGCAGAGTGCGCCATTAGTATGCCAAAGGATACTAATGGCGCATCAAGGCAGAGTGCGCCATTAGTATGACAAAGCACATGGTTACATATGCCCCCCCCCGGGAGGCATACTAATGGCGCATGGTGTTACATACTAATGGCGCACTGCTTGGTGCGCCATTAGTATACCAGATACTAATGGCACACCAGTGGTGCGCCATTAGTAAAAAATTCTAGTGGCATGCTACTAATGGCGCACCGGTAGTGCGCCATTAGTAGGCAAAACTGGTGCGCCATTAGTAGGCCTTTTCCTAGTAGTGATCCACCTCGAGCGGTTTTGAAGGGTCCCGCCATGTCGAGTCCCCAGACCGCGAAGGGCCAGGCGATTGGTATGGTGCGGAGTGCTGATGCCGACTGGTGGCTGCGTTTGCTGAAGCGTTGGCACCCTTCACATTTGAAAATGAGCGACTCGGCGTCTTCGAGGGCCATGGGCCAATAGAAACCGTGGCGGAACACCTTGGCCACCAGGGATCGCAATGTGGCGTGGTGCCCGCACTCACCCTGGTGAATGTCGAGGAGGATGTCGATGCCGTGATCTGGCTCGGCGCAGCGCTGGAACACGCCGATAGAGTTGCGCTTGACGAGCTCGTTGTTGATGATGCTGTAGGCGGATGCCCTGCGCTGAACTTGCCAAGCTTCGGTCTTGTCCATGGGGAGAACCCCGTTCTCCACAAATTCTGATATTGGGAGGTCCCAAGATGGAGTTGTAACCACGGCGAAGACGGCCACCAGGGTCCACCACCTCGAACCAGATCGGCTCGCGTCGGAAGTGGCTGCTGTCGCCGAACAGGACATCGAGCCGGACCTGGCCAATGGGCGAGCAGGAGAGGCCGGGTACGATGCCATGGAAGACTATCCGGGTTGGCTCCAGGTCCTCGGCCTTGAGGCCGAGCTTGGTCATCATGTCGCGGTAGAGGATGTTCATGTTGCTGCCGCCATAGATGAGGACTCGTGAGAACTTGCATGTGCACCGCGCGACAATGGTGGGGTTGAGGATGAGGGTGTATCCACCCGGTCTTGGCATGACTGCCTGGTGATCCTCCCGGGTCCAGGTGATCGGGCGAACCAACCAGTGCATGAAATCCGGCTTGGCCGGGACGATGATGTTCACCTCCTGCCGAAGAAGGCGCTCGCTGCGCTTGTCATCGCCGAGGCTGGTGAAGACGACGTAGGCCGCGTTCTGGTCCAGGTAGGCGTCGTTCCGCATCGTGCCGCCAGCGGGAGGCAGCGGTGGAGGCGAAGGCGGTTGTCCTGCGCCTGGAGCTAGAGCCGGAGCTGGAGGAGGTGGAACGTCTCCCCTCATGATGCGCTTGGTGATGGCGCACTGCCGAAGCATGTGTGGAGGGTCTTGCACCTCTGTGGTGCTTGCATGGGACGTCGAGCATCTCTTTGAAACTCATGGCGGGTTGTCATGCCATCTTGCCGGTCTACCGGCGCTTCGCTACCGGGTCCGCCGCAGGCTCGGCGGCCGCGAGGAGCCGGTTGTCATGATACTGCGCCGGCTGGTCGGCCTTGCGCTTATTGTTCTGATGATGCTGCTGTCGGCTGCTTTCGCCGGCCGGCTTTGGGGGAGGAACCGGCTTCGCCTTGCCAGCTTCATCCAGTGCCACCTGGATCTTCATGGCGGAGTCGGTGTTGGCGTACTTGTCCGCCATCACCATGAGCGCAGCCATGGTGGCCGGCTTGGAGCATAAGATCTTGTGCTTGAGGAGGGTGCCGTCTCGGCACCCGCTGACGAAGTACTGGATTGCATGGACTTCATGGACGCCCTCGCAGCTATTTCGGAGCTCGGTCCAGCGTGTTAGGTACTCGCGGCGGTCTCCGTCGGCCCCTGCACGCACATCGCGAGCTGGCTAGGGCGACCGGGTCGCTCGTAGGTCCGCATGAAGTTGCGGACAAAGGCCTCCTCGAAATCGACCCACACGTTGATGCTGCCCACCGGCAGGGTGTTCAACCATGTGTGGGTCGACCCCTGGAGCATGAGCGGTGCGTAGCGCACGGCTAGACGATGATTGGCACCGGTGATGCCAATGGTCGTGGTGTAGTCGGTGAGGAAGTCTTCTGGCTTCACGGTCCCATTGTACTTGGGGGTGTCGCGGGGGAGCATGAACCCCTTGGGAAAGGGCTCCTCCCGGATGAGTGGGCCGAAGCACGCCGGCCCGATAGCGCCGCACTCATCCACCTCCAGGGAGCGAGCAAGCTGATCGAGGCGGTGGCGTGTGTCGGCGTCGTCGATGGTGCGTGGGCCAAGTCGACTGGCGGCCAGGCCCCAAGGGGCTGGGTTGGTTGGAGCCGGACACCGGCCATGCTGGTCCTGTCCACGCTGGGTCTCCAGGGCAGGCTCGTTGCCCAGAGTGTCAGCGGTGGTGGCGGCCGGGTTGCGTCAAGTCCGGGCTTGGCCGGAGTGCGCCTCGCCGGGCGGCGAGGAAGCCGTGTGCAGGAGTTCGCCGGGTCCGCCAAGGCGGGCGGAGCCGGATCCCGCCGGCTTCGCGAGCTGGTTGAGGCGATCCTGCTGGGTGTTGGCGGCGTGGAGGAGCTCGCGCATCCGCCCGATGCGTTCTTTGAGCTCCTCGCCCGCGAGTTGGTCGAGGCCGACCGTGCCTGCCTCCGCAGCACGCATGTTCTTCACTGGGGTCTCGTAGACGGTCTGGACGGAGCCGAAGGCCCGGCCGAACGCTCCTCCCCGGGTGCGAGCATCGGCGACCCAGCTTGGCTCGACCGCGGCGGGCGTAAATCAGTGGTCGGCGTCATGCTCCAACTGAGCGGCCTCCAGGCGACGCCTAGTGGCGGCCAGCATCTCGGACAGGTCCAGTATCTGCTGGCGTCTATCCTCGAGCTGGGTTCGGGCTTCGGCGATGTTGGTGGCGTCGACGTTGGTGCCGATGGGGATGCGGAGGCTCTGCATCGCAGCGTGCAGTGGATCGGACAGCTTGGTCGTTCCACAGTGGCCCTGACTTCCGCGGCCTTCCTCGTCTTGCTCGACGAGGAAGAGGCGCCATCGCCGGTGACCTAAACCTCCACATGGACGTCCATCGCCCCGGCGGCAATGCCACCGCCGAGGGAGAGGGGAGAGTTGGAGTAGCTGAGCACCTCGCTGGGGTACTCGTCGGCCGCGTGCGCATCAGAGATGCGGAGCGCGGAGAAGGAGGCGGAGAGCGCGCCGACAACATCGTCTGCCAGCATGACAGACTCGTCGGTGTAGGAGAAGGTCCCCGTTTGAAGCATGCTCCCGGCCAGCTCCTCGAGCTGCCCCACGGTGGGCGCCAACTGTCATGGTGGGCGCATGGCAGATGCCAAGGGAAGGCTAAAGAGAGGAGGAGGCTCGAGGGCGCTGGTGGGCTCCAGAGGCGAGGTTGGCATGTGCGGGCGCAGGACGCCGGACATACCCAGGTTCGGGGCTCTCTGGAGAGATAACACCCCTAGTCCTGCCTTGTTTAGTTCGATGATCGATAGTACAATGTCGCTCCTGTAGCTGTATGGAGGAGGAAGGAAGCTAGCCAAGGCTTGGGCTGCTCCTTCTCCCCGGTGTTGCCGTTGGGTTGCTAGTCCTATGCTTGCTTGTGTTTCTCTCGTATTGTCTGTTGTCTTCGCTGCGTGCCCTGTAGGCGTGGGTTCTTGGGGGGTTTTATAGATCAACCCACCCAGGGTTACAATGGTAATATGCCGAGTCGGTGGGTCCATATTGCCGATGTCCAGGATACCGGGCTGGTTCCCGCTTGTGGGCTTGTGGTTCGCCGGGTTCCCCTAGGTGCGGGCCCCGCGTGCCGAGGGGGACTGTTCGCCGTCTTGTCGATCGTCAGGGCATGGCCGAGTTGAGTCGTGTACAGTGCTCAGGCTGCCGCTTGCTGTCGTCAGCGGTGAGGGCGGGAGCACTGTTGCCACGCCAGCCCTGGTCAGCGGGTAGATAAGGGGCACTGTTGCCACGCTCCGGCTGACCATAGGCATGGGTGGAAACACTGTTGTCTTGGTCCTCGGTGGTTGAAGTCTTGTCCCATCGTACGACCTGGATGGGACGGGAGCTGACCCGTGGTTGGGTCGCCATGGACGCCACTGGTGGGGTTGGCTTGCTGGGGAAGCCTTGGTTGTCGGATTTCGGGTTCCGGCAGACCCTTGAGGTTCGAACTCTGGGGTGTGCGCGAAGATCTCTCTACCAACCCACGTCCCAACGCCTCGCTCGGAATCTAGGCTAGCAAGATGAACAACACAAGGGACACGGAGTTTATACTGGTTCAGGCCACCATTGTGGTGTAATATCCTACTCCAGTGTGTGGTGTGTGGATTGCCTCAGGGGCTGATGATGAAAAATACATAGGAGGAACAGCCTCGCGAGGGGTGTTCTTGTGGTGGTGTGTTTGGAGAGGAATTTCTCCGTCTCTGTTGGCTCTGGGTGAGATCCAGATGAGATCCAGGTCCCATCCTCCTACTGTGGTGGCTAGTCCTATATATAGAGGCCCTGGTCCTCTTCCCAAATATTGAGCGGGAAGGGCGCCAACAACGGCCATTTTGAAGGGGAACATCTAGTACAACTTATCCTGACTAAAGTTGGTCTTCGACTGCCAAAGGCCCTGACGATGACGCCGTCTTGGGCTCCACGGTGACCTCCATCCTGCCGCTCCGCTGGTCTTGGTCTTGTTGCACCGAAACGGTAGCCTTTGCCTGATACCTTGGTCTGTGCTTGCCCCCTTTGCACCAAAGAGGAAACATGGACACTGCGCAGGCCGGCGCCCGCCTGGCGCCCGCCTGGTGTCAATCGTCATGGCTTGCATCATGAGCACCTCGCGAGGTACCCCGCCTTGATCTCTCCGCCTCCTCGCGAGCCTGCCTGGTGAGGCCGCCCCTGAGGAAGCTTCCTGCCGTCCGCCCCGCGAGGCTTGGCCCCTCCCGAGGGTCTTGAGTCTTGTGCTGATGAAGATGGGCCGCACTGAGCCACCATCCGAGCCACGCCGCTGGCTACAGGCAGCCAAGTCTGGGGACCCCTCTTCCCAGAACGCCGACAGTAGCCCCCGGCCCAAGGCGTGCCCGGACTTGGCTTAGCAAAGAAGCGAAGGGGCAAGTGCGAAGCGCCGCGGGCCTCAACAGCCTGCAGCCTTGGGCGCCTCGTGGCGGTTGATTGGACGCGGGCGTCTCTGCTTCCCCACGACGCCTCAGCAACTGCCCAACTGACAAAAAGGGCTGGCCCGTGTTAGTCTTACCTTCTTTGCTCGCATCCGTCTTGTTTCAGATCCCCTTTCTCGCTCTTCTCCTCCTCGCCTCCGGAATCCTCTAGATCTGCCTCAATATCTCACCTCCGACGAGCAATGGCGCCTCGCAAGAGCCCGGCCGGGCCCCACTAGCCTGGTACTCGCCGGCTCTGGATCCCCCGAATATGTCGGAGAAGAACCTCTCCCTCAAGAGCATGATGACGGTGGCGCAGGGCAACGAGGGGGTGACTGTGCTCAAGCCCGGCTCCACCCAGCCGGAAGGCAAGGGCAGCACCTTCTACCCGCTCTTTATGAGCGCCATCATCGCTGGCCTGGTGCCTACTTTTTCTGAGTTTTTCCTTGCTATTCTTCGTCAATACAACCTGCACGCCCTACATCTCCACCCCAACTATGTCCTTCTCTTGGCGATTTTCACCTACTATTGTGAGGCTCACGTTGGGGTGATGCCCTTAGTGGCCCTGCTGCGCTATTTCTTCTCCCTCCGAGTTTCTGGTGCCCACATCACCACATGTGCGAGCTTTGTTGCATACTCCAAATCCAACGCCATATCGAAGATGGGGAAGAGTATCGAAGGCTTCCGGAGCAAGTGGGTCATGGTGGACGTCGGGCGCATCCACCCCCGACTGGCGCTGCCTATGGGGCAGCCCAAGGCCATCGATGCATGGTCTTACACGGAGTTTGACGACCATCGGGCGAAGATGCTGCTGAATAAGATGAATGCGAACCTGAGGCCAGGCAACTTGGGGGTGGCGAAGCTGACCGGGGCCATGCTCCTGAGGGAGTTCTTGGTGCACCAGGTGGCTCCACTTCAGGCGCACTCGCGCCCATTATGGAGGCTCGGGGACGCGGACGCCGTCCTCTGCCTGAGCTCTGAGGCCCTGGCAGACGAGGCCCTGGCCAAGGCCCTTCACTCCTTGGTCGAGGAGGATGTGGCGAGCCCGGAGGTCGCCCCGGTCCCCTTGTTCCTTCGCGACAACTGGGAGCTGGTAATGAGTGCCATGCCCACCTTTAATGGGGATGGACTGGTGCCGGCGGAAGCTCCCGAGGATCTGGCGGCGATGGCAACGGTGGACTTGTCCTTCGACGACTCTGGCAAGGGGGAGGAGGAAGACGAGGAGGAGGAGGAGGAGGAAGAACACGACTCTGAAGTGACCGCCGAGGGGACAGGTGAGACCTCCCCTTGGCATAGGTCCAGAGCCCTTCGTTCCATGCCGGATGATGACAAGGATGGTGCCAGGCGAGGGGGAGAGGACCCGCCCTTGGTCCCAAGGAAGGACAGGACGGGGTTGATCTCCCGAGGGTCTACTCCGGCCCTGGGGCTGCCTGAAGCCGGCTCCAGCCCCTCTAATGCGCCTCCTGCTCCTGAGGTTGATCCCCGCAGGAGGCTCTCAGGCTTCAAGTTTGGCCGGAGGCCGCTTGAGCCCGTGACTCCCGACCAGTAAGTGCTTGACTTCTGCTTTGCTTCCTGTTTCCGTCGCCAAGGCTTGACGTCCGTATACCTTTGACTAGGCCACCGCCTACGGCGAAAAGGTTGAAAGGGGCATCGGCGACCTTGCCCGGGGCAAGCTCACCTGCTGGGGTTGCGCCTTCGTCTATGGGAAAAAGAGGCAGCGAGGCTCGTGCCTCCCCTTCTGGTCATCCTTGCGAGGCCAGGAGGGGCGCACTGGAGTGGATCCAGCCCCCGTGGTCCTGGCGACTCTAGAGGTGTCCGCGCTTGACGATGTCGTCTAGGTCGTCAAGGCTCAGAAGGCCCCAATGCCTGATGTTGTGATTACGCTGCCCTCTTCTCCTCCTACTCCATCGGCTGCCGTCTCTCCGCCCCCTTCCACCGTCTTGGATCGTGCTGCTGCCGAGCTGGGCCGGCTGCGAGAAGATCTCCAAGGCGCCGACCCCCGCATGGTGGCCGGGCGCCTGGAGTTGGTCTCTGGCTTGGTCCGCTCTGATGCCTCCGTCCGAGTGGCGCTGAGCCAAACTGTGTCGGCCCTCAAGGAGGAGGAGCAAGCCACCTCCCAGGCCAAGGCCGCTCGCGATGCAGCTTTGAGTGACGCCACGGATGTCCGAAGCCGCTGCAAGGCGCTGGAGGATGAGCTGCAAGGTCCGCGCGATGAGCTTGCCAAGGAGGTCTGGGCTGTCAGGAGAAGGATGGGCGGATGACGGCTTGGGAGGCTGCCGTCAGGGATCGCGACGTTGAGCTTTTGGCCGATCGCGGCCGGCTGGAGATGCTGAAGTAGGCGCTGAAGGTGGAGAGAGTTGACCTAGATGCCAAGGCGAAGGTCTTGGCTAAGGATCGGCTGGCCTTTGCGAAGCTGGAGAAGAAAGCTCGCACCATGCTGAAGACGCTCTACGACGGCGGCTTAGAGAAGCCACTGGCTGGCGTGGAGGATGGTCCCGCCAAGCTACTTCCCTTCCTGGTCCAGGCGCTTGAAGATGTCGCGGATGGTATCGGCCCCATGACCGAGGCCAAAGCGCGTGTCCTTTCTTCCGCAGCGCTGACACGCTTCATCAGCCACGTCTACCTTCACGACCCCAACACCGACCTCGACAGCCTGCTGGAACCTGTGAGCGGCGAGCTTGCCGCCGCTGCTGCCGAGGCTGTGAAGGGCCAAGCGGAGGCCTTGCTAGCGAAGTACCGTGCCTTCAGCACCAGCCCCAAGCAAGGTGCTGCCAGCTCCGCGGTGTCGGGAGGTGGAGCTGCCCAGCGTGACCCCACCACAGGTGACGGCGCCGCCAAAAAGTGACCTCTTCGCGGCTTCTATCCTGTTTTAATTCCTGCAACATGCACCGTGCCTCGTGGAGGCGTTTAAACTTGTGTTTGGCGTTGTGAAAACAACCTATGGTCTGTAATATTTGCTTCCGAATTTCCAAGAATTTGCAGTATTCCCCCCTATTTATTTGTGTTCTACGTCGGCAGGGCCCGGCCCTGCGCATACCTCAGCCGCCGTTAGCCCCGACCGGAAACCAGGATGGAACCAAGGAGTGAGGGGCTACGTGACCAGTTAGGCTCCTGAGTCGCGATGCTCTCAGGAGTCCCCCATGACGTGCGAGTAGCAAATAGGGAAGGGAGGTGTAGGAGTGGATTTGTCGTTCTACGTCGGCAGGGCCCGGCCCCGCGCATACCTCAGCCGCCGTTAGCCTTTTGGAACTAAGGGGTGAGGGGCTACGTGACCAGTTAGGCTCCTGAGTCGCGATGCTCAAGAGTCCCCTTGACGCTCAAACGGTCTTCATACCTTGGCTCCGCTCGGGGAGAGGCGCGCGACGGCCAGGTCCGAGGGACCTGGCTGGGTGGGGTGCGCTCAGGCGTGGCCCAGGCGTAGCCCCTGTGTCTAGCCCCCTCGCGCGGCGCTCCCTAGGGGAGGCGTTATGATAGGGCCGGACACTAAGCTCTGGGCTCCCTGAGGTTGATGCAGTCGTGGGCTGCCCTCAGTAGTTTATCACCAGTGCGGAGCATAGCGCTTCCGTATGTGTACGGGCATAGCCGCTCCTCGGCAGTGTCGTCAGCCAACATGGAGCATGGTGCTTCCACTGGTGCGTGGGAGGGGGCTCCCCTCTGGGAGGAGCCCCCGGGGCGTGTATAGCCCCGCCCTGACACGTGCTCGGCACGGTAGGGCTAGATGAGGTGTATCTGGGCACCCGTGAGCTCAAGGCGGGTTGCACCTGGATCTGGGCCTTTGTTGGTGGTATGTTCCTACAAGATCTGTTAGATGCCAATGCTCTACGTCCTCAGGTCCCGGCCCTCGAGCAAGCTCAGTCGTTGCTGGTATGCCAGGTCGCGATGACGTGGACAAGGCCAGGAGGTGAGGGATGGAGAGCCAGTAAGAGCCCATGAGTGCGATGCTCAGGTGCCCCCCTTTTAACGTGCAAGCGATTAGCATGAAGGAGAAAAGGGGCCCGTGGTAGGCAACAGACGATAATCATAATGGGTCGAATGTGCAAGGCACACGACCTAGATGAATGCGGGAAAGATACATGCCGCTGGGTCAAGCCCGAGCGGCTTGGGGATAATGCAGGCCGAGGGGCGCCCCTAGCAAGGTAAACTAAAGACATGAGCAAAAGAGATACATGTCACAGGGACGGACCCACACGACCTGGGAATGGTGCAACCCTGGGGGCGCTCCTAGTTGAAATGGAACTTGAAAGATGTCACCTGATACCGTTGGAGACGAAGGAGCGTTGGAGTAGCTGACGATGCGCGGTGAGGAGGCCGACCATCACGAGCTCCCAGGGCCCTGAGCCTCGGGAGGCTCCAGGGGCCCAGGCGGCTCCTTGAGGACCATCTCCATCTCTGCCAAGACCGCGCAGTGCCTGACCTCCTGAGCCTCTAGAATGCCCCACACCAGGCGCTGATGAGCAGCGGCCGCGTTCGGCAGGCCGAAAGGCATGCGAACGTAGCTGTGAGGCGGACCCCTCACAACATCCCACGCGTGAAGGCCAGAGGCGCTCCTGAGACACGGCTCGGTTGAGCCCTGGCACGTTGATGCAGACGCGCAGCCCGCCATCCTTGCCTGGATGGGGAGCTGCGCCAGACAGGCGGCGGTTGCCGCGCATGACTCTTGACTCCTGTAACTCCTGAGTGATTTTAGTGATGAACTTGTGAGGGTTGGACCTTCCTTGCCTTGTACCTTCCTGATGGAAACGTGCTGCGAAGCACGCTTCCAACTGGTGCCCGAGCGCCTCCCTTGTGACCTTGGCAAAGTTAGTGGTCCTCCAGGAGAGAGCCCTCGAGCCTTGCTCGAGGAGGATGTTGGGTGCGCCTTCCTATGCGACGGAGGGAGGCGCCCCTTGAACGGGCGCGGATCCTGGCGCCATGCCACTAGACGTGCCTGGCTCCTGAGGTCTCGGGCCAGGTGATGTCTTCTTCTCCTTGTGGACTGCCTCGGGAAGGCTCCCTCTCTTGCGATCTGGGTCTTCGATTGACGCGGCTTGGAAGGCGCGCTCAAGAGAGCACACTGCATCCTTCTCTTCACAAGGGACCGTGATGACTCCGCCGCTTCCTGGCATCTTGATGACTTTTTACCATGGTGAGTCACTGCCATGAACTTGGCCAGGGCTGGATACCCAAGGATGGCATTGTACGGCAGGCGAATGTGGGCGACGTCAAAGTCGATGAGCTCAGTACGATAGTTTTTGCGCTGTCCGAAGGTGACAGGGAGGTGGACCTGCCCTATCGGGGTGGTAGAACCATCAGTGACTCCTGAGAAAGGCTTGGTTGGCTGAAGCTGATCATATGGCACTTGGAGATTGTTGAATGTCTTGACAGACAGAATGTTGAGCCCCGCGCCACCATTGATGAGGGTCCTGGTGACCTACACATTGCTGATGACTGGGGAACAGAGCATCGGGAGGACCCCGGCTGTTGCTGCGCACTTGAGCTGATCCGCTGAGCTGAACATGATGGCGCACATGGACCACCTGAGAGGGCGCGAGGCCTCGAGCTTCGGGAGGACTGCATTCACCTCGCGAGCAAACTGCTTGAAGATGCGCTGAGAGGCTGGGGCTTGAGCTCTGCCCAGGATGCAAGCGATAGCACGCGGCTCCAGGAAGCCCCCCAGCCCCCTCATCCTGATGCTGGTCTTCATTCCTCCTTGGTGGCGGTGGTAGAGGAGGGAGGCCTGCGTTGCCTTGTGGGTGATCCTCACGAGGCTGGTCCCTCCAAGCCCCCTCGCGAGGCTGGTCCTGCCAGCAGTCCTCGCGAGGTCGGTCACGCCACCCTTGGCGAGGGCCATGATCTTCCCATCGTCCTCCACCTCTTCCTCCTCGGCCGTAGCCCCGATCACCGCGCTCGGTGCGTTGGCCGACACTTCCATCTCGCACGGCCCTGAGCTCTTGGCATTCATTGGTGTTGTGAGTGTGGAGGTCGTGGTACACGCAGTACCGGCTGCCCTTGGACGACTCCGGCTGATCTCTGCCACGCTTGGCGTCTGGCTCAGCTGTGAGCACAACTGCTCCATTGCGCTTCTCATCCTTGGCCTTGGGCTTCTTCTCTTCAGGATCATCGGCTGGGAGCTTGAGGAGGGAGAGGCGTCCCTCCTCAGCCCTGGCGCACTTGGTCGCCAAGTTGAACAGCTCCAGAGATGTGCACAGGTCTTCGTGGATCGCCAGTTCCTCCTTCATCTTGATGTCGTGGACGCCATCAGAGAAGGCTGAGATGATGGCTTCCTCAGTCACCCTGGGGATCTTGAGGCGAGCGTTGTTAAAGCGCTGAATGTACTTCTGCAGGGTCTCTCCTAGTTGCTGCTTGGTGCGGCACAGGTC